>NC_058084.1:201623785-201972782 GCF_014858855.1 Bufo gargarizans | reverse complement strand
CTATATATATTCATTTGCATGTATCATTGTGTTTATTTACTTATATATGTTTATAATCTTGTAACCAATAAATCTGCATATTTTTATAAACCTGTGTATTATTGTATAATGCAGAACTACATGTTTTATCATTAACGTCATCTCACGTCAAAAAGAACTTATTTATCTGAGGAAATAGTCGGACTCAGATGTGAATTGTATCAATTAGGTTGTCTACAATTCACCAGGTCATAATTTTAAGAATTTATGAAAATTTTATAAATTAATTTTTTTATGATTAATAATTTTTATGACCATAATTAATAATTCTTAATTGAATTATTACAACCCGACAATCAATAAGAGACTACATCATAACAGGTACATGAATAATAAGAATATGTTTTGTCTGGCTGTAATACAGTATAATAATTGGTGGAATTTCTTCCTCATTCTTTATCTGCGCTTTTTTCACCTCCTTATTTCCTGAATCTTCCAAAATAGTTTGTCTATGTAATTGCTCTATTTCTTTTTTTTGTTATATTAATATTTCCTTATTATATCCTTTAGTTTCAAATATTTTTTGCATATCTTCCGCTTCTTTTTTATATACCTCGATTTCTATGCAGTGCCTTTTTATACACAAAAACTGTCTCCTAGGTATATTATCCAACTACTGGGGTAAGTGGCAGCTTTCTCTAGACACAAAGCTATTGGCATCAACGGGTTTATTTAATGTTTCTGTGCAGATTTTACCTTTTTCAATATAAATGGTCAGATCGAAAACATTTATCTCTTTTTACTATAACTTGGTGTAAACTCTAAATAAAAATCTTTTTTTTATAAAAAAAAATAAAAATTCCAGAAGCCCATCTTCCCCCCTTCCAATATAAAGAGCACATCATCTATGAATGGGGTTCACAGCGGGGTTCGCTAATCTGTATGTGGGGTGGTGGGAACAGCTAGCCATAGACCCAGAAGGCGGACTCCTGGCGGGCATCGTCCTAAGGAGGCATTTCATAGATGATGTGCTCTTTATATGGGAAGGGGGGGGGGGAGATGGGCTTCTGGATTTTTTAAAATTTATTAATAAAAATGAGTTTTATTTAGAGTGTGTCATGAGCAGAAACAAATAGATTTTTAATATGGACACTTTGGTACCGAAAGGTTTGAATAGGGAAACAGAGCTATTTGCTTTTGAGTAATGTAATAAAGAATAGGATGGTAAAAGTTAAATGTGGTACATGAAGAGTTAATACAGTCAGGTCCATAAATATTGGGACATCAAAACAATTATAAAAAATTTGGCTCTATACACCTCCACAATGGATTTGAAATGAAACTGTCAGTTTTAATTTGAGGGTATGTACATCCAAATCAGGTGAACGGTGTAGGAATTACAACAGTTTGCATATGTGCCTCCCACTTGTTAAGGGACCAAAACTAATGGGACAATTGGCTTCTCAGCTGTTCCATAGCCAGGTGTGTGTTTATTCCCTCATTATCACAATTACAATGAGCAGATAAAAGGTCCAGAGTTCATTTCAAGTGTGCTATTTGGATTTGGAATCTGTTGCTGTCAACTCTCAAGATGAGATCCAAAGAGCTGTCACTATCAGTGAAGCAAGCCATCATTAGGCTGAAAAAAACAAAACAAACCCATCAGAGAGATAGCAAAAACATTAGGCGTGGCCAAAACTACTTTTTGGAACATTCTTAAAAAAAAGAAACGCACCGGTGAGCTCAGCAACACCAAAAGACCCGGAAGAATACGGAAAACAACTGTGGTGGATGACCAAAGAATTCTTTCCCTGGTGAAGAAAACACCCTTCGCAACAGTAGGCCAGATCAAGAACACTCTCCAGGAGGTAGGTGTATGTGTGTCAAAGTCAACAATCAAGAGAAGACTTCACCAGAGTGAATACAGAGGGTTCACCACAAGATGTAAACCATTGGTGAGCCTCAAAAACAGGAAGGCCAGATTAGAGTTTGCCAAACAACATCTAAAAAAGCCTTCACAGTTCTGGAAAAACTTCCTATGGACAGATGAGACCAAGATCAACTTGTACCAGAGTGATGGGAATAGAAGAGTATGGGGAAGGAAAGGAACTGCTCATGATCTTAAGCATACTACCTCATCAGTGAAGCATGGTGGTGGTAGTGTCATGGTGTGGGCATGTATTGCTGTCAATGGAACTAGTTCTCTTGTATTTATTGATGATGTGGCTGCTGAAAAAAGCAGCAGGATGAATTCTGAAGTGTTTCGGGCAATACTATCTGCTCACATTCAGCCAAATGCTTCAGAACTCATTGTACGGTGCTTCACAGTGCAGATGGACAATTACCCAAAGCATACTGCAAAAGCAACCAAAGAGTTGTTTAAGTCAATCACCTGACCTGAATCCGATTGAGCATGCATTTCACTTGCTAAAGACAAAACTGAAGGGAAAATGCCCCAAGAACAAGCAGGAACTGAAGACAGTTGCGGTAGAGACCTGAAAGAGCATCACCAGGGATGAAACCCAGTGTCTGGTGATGTCTATGCATTCTAGACTTCAGGCTGTAATTGACTGCAAAAGATTTGCAACCAAGTATTAAAAAGTGAAAGTAAGTTTGATTTATGATTATTATTCTGTCCCATTCCTTTTGGTCCCTTAACAAGTGGGAGGCACATATGGAAATTTGTAATTCATACACCGTTCACCTGATTTGGATCAAAATACCCTCAAATTAAAGCTGACAGTCTGCAGTTAAAGCACATCTTGTTTGTTTCCTTTCAAATCCATTGTGGTGGTGTATAGAGCCAAAAATATTAGAATTGTGTCAAAGTCCCAATATTTATGAACCTGACTGTAAAAGGGATTGAGGGAGGTATAAAAGGAGGGTATCGGGAATTGCCAAGTGATTCCCTGATGAAGGACAACGCATTGTCCGAAACGCTTTGGTTTTTGGCACTTACAGCAATCCAGAGCTCGATTAGTGATGTCACTAGGTGCTCTATGTGAGCGCGAGCATTCAAACTGATATGGAGTTACGCCACTTGCCGGTGACCACTCCTATGAATAAGAATTACCCGATCCACTAAAAAACCTGCCTGCAAGCCCACGATAGGAGTTGAAAGTACCACAGAGGAGGATTCAATAATAAGGTAATCTTGATCACAATATTGATACGTGTTGGTGGTACATCTCTGGCGGGTGAGCAGGATAAGTAGGGGAGAAGGTAGTGCGCGGTACCTTATATTAAGTGGTTTTTGCTGTACAGTTGTTTGGCAGCAGGTTGTGCGGTACTGAGGCATTTTATTAGGGAGCAGTAGCACCAGTGGTGCAATATACTTAGTCAACAATAACCAGAAGGTGGCCAGCCCCTCTAAGCTTGCTCATTAGCTTTGCTGAGATTTATATGCAGAATATACCTTCATTGCTTTGTGATTTTTTTCCTAGATGAAGATTTAGTAGTAATGTGTTGTTTTCTTAGTATTCTGAATTATTTGTACTCTCTTGAGTCTTTCCAACTTCATTTTAATTATTCTCCAAATATTCGGTTTTTAGAAAGTAAGTATTATTTGAACATTTTAATGGTCTCCTATATCAATGTGCTGTACTATATCCTGTCAAGAATAATTGTTTTTTTTCCATAGTCTCTAAAACATGTCTAAAAATGTAAGTGATTTTGCTGTTGTATCTACTAGAGCTTGAAGGTCTAGTGGCCAAAAGCAAAAACATCTAAAATAAGCACTTAAACTTAGAAAAACTGAAACTAAGTAAAATTGTGATATTTTTCAAAATAACTGCCTAAATATGTTCAGTGGAGGATATACATCAGATACAAGGTTTTATAGGGTCTATCACAACCTTTTAAAGTTTGCAAGGAACCTGTCACTATGATCTTAGACTATTATCTGCAGTAATACATGAACAATACTGCAGCCAATAAGTGCAGATCTCTATTTATTATTTTCCTATTACCCTCCGTTCCCCGCTGTCAGCATTTAAAGCTGCACTGAAATACACTGTACACAGGAGTCCTCGCCATTCTGTTAAGCACAGCACAGTAGTCCTCGCTCTGTATTTCAGCACAGCTTTGAGCACTGACAGCGGCGGAATGGAGAGGGAGGCAATAGGAAAATAAAAAATAGAGATCCGGACTCTTTATCTGCATACGTCTCGACGCACACAATGCGTGCAAGATCTTCAATCAAAATAGAGGTGGTCAGCTCTTTGCACTTAAAAAAGGATGAGGTAAGTATGATTTTTAATTTTACTGCCATTCAAGTAAAATCAATTCGCAACCACGAAGCACAAGGAAATTTTGCTTAGCAGCTGTCATGGAACCATGAACCAGACGTACAACAAGAGATAAGTGGAAATAAGAAGGCTTTATTGAAAATCAAGCTGTAAGCAAAAGTCCAAACGGATGGCTAAACCGAAGCAGGGTCTTGTGTAGACAGAGGTCAGGAACCAGAAGGGTAGTCAGACGAAGCCTGGATCAGGAACCAGCAGGGTAGTCAGACGAAGCCAGGATCAGGAACCAACGGGGTAGTCAGACGAGGCCAGGATCAGGAACCAGAAGCAGCAGCAGTCTTAGAGGCATGTGAACACAGGAGGACCAAGCAAGGAACTGAAGCCACAGACCTCCTATATATATGAGCTAGGCATCCAGCTCCTCCCAGTGGGAAGGAGAAGCCGCAGGGTGGGAGGCTACAAGAAACCCAGAAACCAAGATGGCCGCCAGCACATGTCAAACGAAGGAGAACAGTAAGAAGGTAAGACCATGACAGTACCTCCCCCTCAAGGGCCCCTCCTCCGCGGAGTAAGGAACGGTTTCTGAGGGAAGCGTGCGTGGAAAGCTCGGAGCAAAGCAGGAGCATGGACATCTGCGGAGGGAACCCAGGAACGCTCCTCTGGACCATAACCACGCCAATGGACCAAAAACTGCACCCGACCGCGGACCAGGCGTGAGTCCAGGATATTGCTCACCTCATATTCCTCACGATTGCCCACTTGGACCGGACGGGGCCGAGGAACCGAGGAAGTGAAACGATTACACACCAATGGCTTCAACAGGGAGACATGAAACACGTTGGAGATCCGCATGCCAGGAGGAAGCGCAAGGGCATAGGCTACCGGGTTTACCCTGCGAAGCACTCGGAAGGGACCAACAAAGCGAGGCGCCAGCTTGGGAGTGGGCACTCGAAGGTTGAGGTTGCGGGTGGACAACCATACACGGTCTCCGACCTGGTAGGAAGGAGCGGGCGCTCGTCTGCGATCAGCCTGGAGTCTCTGGCGCTGCGCAGAGACCTCAAGGGACCTCTGGATCTGTACTCAAGAAGCACGTAGGACGGAAAGGTGATCCTCCACAGCCGGAATATCCTGGGGAGAGAATACTTCCGGTAACACAGCAGGTTGGAACCCATAATTGGCCATGAAGGGAGACGTCCCAGAGGAAGAGTTCACCGCCGTGTTCCTGGCAAACTCAGCCCAAGGCAGGAGGTCACCCCAATTGTCTTGGTGATCGGAGACATAGCAACAAAGGAATTGCTCCAAGGCCTGATTGGATCGTTCTGCGGCCCCATTGGACTGAGGGTGGTAGGCCGAGGAGAAAGAGAGATGAATCCCCAACTGGGAGCAAAAGGCGCGCCAGAACCTGGACACAAACTGACTCCCCCGATCCGACACAATCTCCTTGGGCAAACCGTGCAACCGGAAGACCTCCCTGGCGAAAATCGTGGCCAACTCTTGTGCAGAGGGTAACTTCTTGAGAGGAACACAGTGGCACATCGAATACCTTCCGAAGAGAAGCAACAAAACCGGAAAACTCGGCAACCACCGGATTGTTGTTCTCCCATAAAGGGCTGGCCCAGGCCAAGGCCTTGTCCGAGAGCAGCAAGATCAAGAAGCCCACCTTTGATCTCTCAGTAGGAAAGGCATGTGGCAGCAACTCGAAATAAATGCCCACCTGGTTAAGGAAACCTCGGCACTGAGTTGGCTCTCCCCCAAAGCGCTGTGGAAGGGGGGCAGAACCGGTCATACCCCGAGACACCGCAGGCGCAGCAACAGGTGTCGGGGTAGACTCTGGCGCAACAACCGGAGCGGCAGTAGGAGCGGGCCCAGGAGCGACAACCGACCCATCGGCAACGGAAGCGAAATGAGCCGTGCGTTCAAGCAGGGTTTGCGACGCCACAGCGAACCGACCCAACAGGTGATCCTGCTGATCAAGTCTGGCAACCAGCGTAGGTAGCGAGGATGGCCCTGTACCGTCAAAATTCATGGCTTGGTCCTAATGTCATGGAACCATGAACCAGACGTACAACAAGAGATAAGTGGAAATAAGAAGGCTTTATTGAAAATCAAGCTGTAAGCAAAAGTCCAAACGGATGGCTAAACCGAAGCAGGGTCTTGCGTAGACAGAGGTCAGGAACCAGAAGGGTAGTCAGACGAAGCCTGGATCAGGAACCAGCAGGGTAGTCAGACGAAGCCAGGATCAGGAACCAACGGGGTAGTCAGACGAGGCCAGGATCAGGAACCAGAAGCAGCAGCAGTCTTAGAGGCATGTGAACACAGGAGGACCAAGCAAGGAACTGAAGCCACAGACCTCCTATATATATGAGCTAGGCATCCAGCTCCTCCCAGTGGGAAGGAGAAGCCGCAGGGTGGGAGGCTACAAGAAACCCAGAAACCAAGATGGCCGCCAGCACATGTCAAACGAAGGAGAACAGTAAGAAGGTAAGACCATGACAGCAGCAAATCAAATTTTAGGACGATGCCCGCCAGGAGTCCGCCTTCTGGGTGTATGGAGTTCAATTCACTTAACCCTATTCAAGATCATGCTGACAGTTTCCATTAAAACAATATTGTCTAAGGCTAGGTTCACACTAACGTTAAAAACTTCCAGAAGGCTGTTCCAGCAGAGTAATAGTCTGCTGGAGTTCCTCGCATTTGGTATAACCAGAAACTGCCAGAGCACATCAAGGTCCCATTGACTATAATAGGACCTGGCAGGGATCTGGCCTGTTTCTGGTATTAGTGCAGATAATTGGATGGACAAATACCACTGCAAGCAGTGTTTTTGTCTGACCAAATCCCAACACTAATACCAGAAACAGGTCGGATTATAGTCAATGGGCTCCAGGGGGGAAAAGTAGTATCCATTTTGCCAGATACAATGAACTCTGCCAGGCTGTTCCACTGCTGCAACATCCTGTCAGATGATTTTAGCCCTGGTGTTAAACTAGCTTAAAGGGGTTGTCCAGGTTAAGAGCTGAACCGGATATATCCCCTTCTACCCCATTTAACCCCTCTGACATGAGCATCAGAGCACTTCATGCTCCGATGCTCTACCTTGCCGTGTGCTTAATCGTACAGGGCAAGGGCTTTTTCTGGAGATCCGGTGACGTATCAGGCTCTCCATGGGTACGCTAGGCAGAGGCTTCCGCCTAGCAGTGAGCCCGGTGACGTAAAAGCACTAATGGGCGGGCTTTAGCGATGCCATAGTCTGTAAAACAACTAGGGCAGCGCTAAAGTCCGCCCATCAGTGCCGGTGACGTCACTGCTGGGTGGAAGCCTCTGCCTAGCAGTAAAAAAAATATAAACCAACAGCCCATGTCCGGCGCGATACAGCATAGAGCAAGGGAGTGCATCAGAGCATGAAATGTTCCGATGCTCATGTCAGAGGGGCTAAGTGAGGGAAGAAGGGGATATGTCCGGGTTCAGCTATGAACCCAGGCAACCCCTTTAAGTTCAAACCCTATTATATGTTTAAACTTCAGACAAAAACACCTATAAAAGTTAAATGTGCCAATCTTAAGGCACTTCAACCAGGAATCAATAGATCTGATAACCCTCAGAGAATATACTAGAGGACACATAAGAGCTGAGATTAACAATTTCTCTCACTAATTACTTTGAATTAAAATTCTAAACAGAACTGAGACTACTGAGCTAAGGGCAGAATTTAAATTGCAATTGATCAAAGTCGTATTAATTCTAATGAGCCGAACAAAAGAGAGGGCCACTCTGTGCATGTCATGTAAATGATGTACTGGCTTTTTCTTTTACCAAGCCATGTTTCCTGTAGATGCATTTATATTTGACACTATATCTATTTTACAATATTTGTTGGACATTCTACCATCAACAGTTGCAAAAATATTTGAATTTATAGCTTCTTGTAGTTAATTAAATAACAATTAGTTACTGAAAAGCTAATACTACGAGAGCTAGAATTATTCTGGCACAATAAGGCCTCTTTCACATGGCGTTGCGGGTGCATTGCAGGAAAAGTTGCGGGAACATGCACTATTTTTCACCGCGAGTGCAAAGCATTTTCATACGTTTTGCGTGCGCGTGAGAAAAATCGGCATGTTTGGTACCCAAACCCGAACCCGGACTTCTTCACAGAAGTTCGGGTTTGGGTTCAGTATTCTGTAAATTTTATTATTTTCCCTTATAACATGGTTATAAGGGGAAATAATAGCATTCTTTAATACAGAATGCTTAGTGAAAGGTCAATTGAGGGTTAAAAAATAAAACAAAATTAACTCACCTCCAATTGATCGCGTAGCTGCCGGTCTCCTGTTCTTTCTTCAGGACCTGCCAAAGGACCTGTGGTGACGTCACTGTGCTCATCACATGGTCCATCACCATAGTGATGGATCATGTGATGTATCATGTGATAAGCACAGTGATGTCACCACAGGTCCTTTGACAGGTCCTGAAGAAAGAACAGGAGACCGGCAGCTACGCAATCAATTGGAGGAGGTGAGTTAACTTTTATTTATTTTTTAACCCTCAATTGACCTTCTACTAAGCATTCTGTATTAAACAATGCTATTATTTTCCTTATAACCATGTTATAAGGGAAAATAATACAGTGAATAGACTTTCATCCTAGCAACCATGCGTGAAAATCGCACCGCATCCGCACTTGCTTGCTGATGCTTGCGATTTTCATGCACCCCTATTCACTTCTATGTGGCCTGTGTTGCGTGAAAAACGCACAATATAGAGCTTGCTGCGATTTTCACACAACGCACAAGTGATGCGTGAAAATCACCGCTCATGGACAGCCCCATAGAAATGAATGGGTCCGGATTCAGTGCGGGTGCAATGCGTTCACCTCACGCATTGCACCCGCATAGAAAACTCGCCCATGTGAAAGGGGCCTAAGAATATAGATATACTTTCTCAACCATTTGTAAAACTGTGCTTGCACTTAGCTACCAATAGATTCCTAAAGGTATTTTTTTATTTTTTATAATGAAGTTGTTTATTGGGTTGGGTTGACATAGTTTTTGGTATATAATGAATTACATAGAATGTAATAATTGTTTCTTCTATATATTGCTATGGATTATTTCTCCACATATGGGGGTTCTTAAATGTTATTATGAATTTGAATATGCATTAAATGTTTTTGTTTTTTGTCTTGTCTAAAGAGATATAAATTGGTTGTCCAAAACTAGACATTTATCCATGGGATAGATGACACATGTCTGATTGCTGTGGGCCTCACCACTGGGACTTCCACTAAACTCTAGAACAAGAGTCCTTAATTCCTCCTTTTCTGTGTGATGCCAGTGACACAGAGTTTGAGTTAGAAGGCAGTTATTTATGCACCCTGCCATACCTATGGCAGCCCGATATACAGGTGCTCAATCTCAATAAATAAGAATATAATCAAAAATGTAATTTATTTCAGTAATTCAATTCAAAAAGTTATTCTCATATATCACATTTATTATTACACAGCGATTATTTATTTTAATGTTGATGTTTATGTCTATGGAGAGAAGGATAAAGTGCTCTAAAATTTCCTGCTAGACGGCTGTGCAGACTTTGGGTTTGAAATAACACAGTAGACCAACACCAACAGCTGACATGGTTCCCCAAACCACCAGTGACTGTGGAAACTTCCCACTAGATTGCAAGCAACTTGGATTGTGTGCCTCTCAACTCTTCCTCCAGGTTCTGGGTCCTTGATTTTCAAATGAAATGCAAAATTTTCTTTAATCTGAAAACAGGACTTTGGACCACTGAGCAATAGTCCAGTCCGTTTTCTCCTTTGTCCAGGTAAGACGCTTCTGAAGTTGTCTCTGGGTCATGAGTGGTTTGACACAAGGAATAGAGTTGAGTGGACACCTGGATGTTCGGGTTCGACGGGTTCGGCCAAACTTTGGAAAAAAGTTTGAGTTCGGGACCCGAACTTGACCCCGAACCCCATTGAAGTCAATGGGGACCCAAACTTTTGAGCACTAAAATGGCTGTATAAATGTCATGGAAAGGGCTAGAGGGCTGCAAAATTGTGTCAAAATGTGGTTAAGAGCATGGCAATTACTCTGCATACAAATGTAGATAGGAAAATGACTTTAAATATCATAAAATATGTAAAAATAAAAAATAATAATCTTGATCTAGGAGGACCAGGTCCATATGGAGTAGGAGGTTGAGGAGGCGGTGGATGTGGCGGTGTAGGTGGAAGCGGCGGTGGAGGAGGAGGTAGCCTACACTGTGTAAGATCCTCACCTGCTTTGCACTCCAGGGGAACCAAGAGGGGTCCTCGTGGAGTTGCGGGACAGGTTATGCGTGTCTCTGATGCACCAGCACTGACCCCTTTGCGAGCCAGTGCGGAGATGCGTTCGCATGGACATCGGAGGGGAGGACCGTCGGAGTCCCGGGGACAGAGTGGCCAGGCGAGTGACAAGACGCCGCGGCCAGGGTTGTCTCCGGTGTCTCCTGCGACTTCCGTTTCCGCATCTGGGTCCACGCGCTCGCATACTCGCGCTGAGTCAATCATGCGTCCGCGCGTACGCACGAGGGCAGGTTCGCAAAGGGATACACGGTCGCGAGTACGCGCTTCTTATGCACTTCGTCGACCAGTGGCGCATATTATACTGACTCACAAGAGCAAAGTGGATTAGGGAGCCAGCCATGGGTTAATCAACTTGTGATTGCCTTAGGCCTTGTACTCAGGTGCAGGGCAATTTGTTCACCTATGGTAGTGGACACTTGGCACCCTGGGATTGGTCAGCAGGCATTTAAAAGGAGGTCTCTCAGGGTGATCAGTGCCCACTGTTATTTTCCCTCAACCAGGTATAGGTCACAACTCCTAGTGACTGAAGACTGCCAGGAACTTTGTCCTTACAGCGGACCCAAGATCTGGAGTGACTCGACTGCCAAGTGCACAGCATCATTCAGCAGTGGTTGGGACTATTCCTGGAATCTCCTTGCCTGGTTTTTTGTTATTATTCCTTGTTACCAGCAAGTATCCTGGACGTTTATGTTTCTGGTGAATAAACACCTTTTTGCTTTCATCACTGGTCTGTTTGTTGGTGCCTTGCATTACACACAGTTTTTTTGTTTTAAATTTTATTTTTAAAATTAGGGTACACCCCAAAACATTGGGAAATATAACCTGTGACAAACCCCTCCAGTCATGCAAAACACACGTTCAGACAATACAATGGCTGCAGGGCAGGCCAGCACCTCCAAGGGGTAAAGGGCAAGCTCAGGCCATGTGCCTAATTTGGAGACCAAGAAGTTGCAGGGGCTGACCCCTGTCAGTCAGTTAGTGTAGGCATGTGCACACTTACTGCCCCAACATGTCGCACGTCCCCATGATGTTCACGATCCAATTTGATATCTGCTCTATCAACTTTAGATGTTCTTTTATGTGCCTACCATGGTGATCACGGGTGGCGGGGAATCAGGGTTCCAGGCCAGAGGGTGAGCGTGAGAAAGAGTGACCACATCCAAGGTAGGATTCATTTTTTCAAACTTAAAATTAGAGTTGAAATATGGGAGAAATTATTAAAGCATAAAAGTGTGACAACTTTTCAAAGTTTAAGCATTGAATGTAAGGATGTGGTGCGCATTAATTACTGAAAAATGTATAACATTTTTATTCCCTGTCACCTATGCATAGCAGGTGTTTATTCACGGCTAGAATTGTATAATGTCAACCCAAAAATGTAACAGAAAAATAATTGAAATTTATTAAGCTGTCAACTAGGTAGAGGAGGGATATATTACACCCAAAAATTTGTTAATTTCACCATAAAATGTAACTGACAATTTTTTTAATTTTTTTTACAGGTCTACTAGGTATAGCAGTGGTACTATACGCCCAAAAATTGGTTAATTTAATCTGAAAAAGTAAATGACAATTTTTTTTATTTTGTTTAACCTGTTTACTAGGTAATGCAGTGGTACTATACACCCCAAAATTTGTTAATTTCACCATAAAATATAACTGACAATTATAATTTTTTTTACCAGTACAACAATGGCTACTTAGGGCTGTTTCACACGAGCGGATGCCGTGCGTGACATCCGCTCCGTGAATGACAGCCAAGACCCGATGCGGACAGCAGAAGCACGGAGCATTAACATGATTGATAATGCTCCGTGCCTCTCTGTGACCTCTTTACTACGAAATCACAGTGACAACTTTATCTCGCTGTGATTTCGTAGTAAAGAGGTCACAGAGAGGCACGGAGCATTATCAATCATGTTAATGCTCCAAGCTTCTGCAGTCCACATCGGGTCTTGGCTGTCATTCACGGAGAGGATGTCACACACGGCATCCGCTCGTGTGAAACAGCCCTTAGTGCCGCTATACATGTCTATTCTGAACAAGGTACGGACAAGGGATCCATGCCTGGTTCATTTTAATGAACGTGAGCTTGTCCACATTGGCTGTGGACAGGTGCCATGCTAAACACACGTTCAGATAATACACTGGCTGCAGGGCAGACCAGCACCTCCAAGGCATAAAGGGCAAGCTCAGGCCATGTGCCCAATTTGGAGACCCAGAAGTTGAAGGGGGCAGACCCGTCATTCAGTACGTGTAGGCGTGTGCACACATACTGCTCCACCATATTGGTGAAATGCTGCCTCCTGCTAAGACGTTTCATATCAGCTGGTGGTGCTGGTTGTTGTGGCGTGCTGACAAAGCTTTTCCACATTTCGGCCATGCTAACCCTGCCTTCTGAGGTGCTGGCGGTGCCCCAGCTGCATTGGCGACCTCTTCCTCTGCCTTCGCCTTGTGCTTCCACTGTACGCCCGCTGTCAGGTGGGAATGCCACCAGCAGTGCGTCTACCAGCGTGCACTTGTACTCGCGCATCTTACGATCACGCTCCAGTGACGGAATTAAGGACAGTACATTGTCCTTGTAATGGGGATCCAGCAGTGTTGCCATCCAGTAATCAGCACAAGTTAGAATCTGGGCAACTCGGCGGTCGTTGTGTCCTCTGTATCCCTCCATTCACACACCAGTGATGGCCATGAGCTGGTCTGGGTGCCACCCTGCTGTGAACATGGTTCCTCCTCCTCCATCTTCTCCTCCTCATGCTCCACCTACTTGGGAATGACTCGCCAGAAACCCTACAAAATGATCCCTCTTTCTCCTCCTCCTCTTGTGCCACATCCTCTTCCATCATCGCCAGGAGTGTTTTTTTCAAGGAGGCAAAGAAGTGGGATAGTAACGCTGAGAACGGTGTTATCGGCACTGGCCATGTTAGTGGCGTACTTGAAACAGCGCAACAAGGAACACAGGTCTCGCATGGAGTCCCAGCCATTGGTGGTGAAGTGGTGCTGTTCTGCCCAGCGACTCACCGTGTGTGCTGCAGCTGAAACTCCACTATTGCCTGCTGCTGCTCGTACAGTCTGGCCAGCATGTGCAAGATGTGCAAGGTGGAGTTCCACCTTGTGGGCACGTCGCATATGAGGCGGTGAGCGGGAAGGCCGAAGTTACGCTGCAGCACTGACAGGCGAGCAGCAGCAGGGTGAGAACGCCAAAAGCACGCACAGACGGACCATGTCATCGGCCTGTTGATCAAGGCCCATCCACAGCTCCTGCGCGGTGTGGGGTTTGTCCCCCAAACAGATAAGTTTTAAAACTGCCTGCTGTCGTTTCACCACTGACTTCAGCACAGCCAGGGGTGAAGTGTTACGCTGACCGGATGAGGAGCTGGTAGAGGATGAGGAAGCAGAGTAGGAGGAGGAAGCAACAGGAGGCAAACTGAAGTGCACTGCAATCCTCGTTGGCGGAAGGACATGCGATGTGACAACGGCCGCCACTGCGTTTACCAAGTGTGCTGTTATGGAGATATAACGGCCCTGACGGTGCTTACTGGTCCATGTATCCTTAGTCAGGTGCACCTTGCCACAGATGGCGTTGCGCAGTGCACACCTGATTTTGTCCCCTCGCCTTGAAAAGTAGTGGCGGCTGGGCACGACGTACTGTGGGACAGCCACCACCATAAGGCCTTTAAAACTATCCGTCTCCCCCAGATGGAATGACAGCATTTCAAAGGCAAGTTATTTAGAAATGCTGGCATTCAGGGCTAGAGATTGCGGGTGGGTAGTGGGGTACTTCCTCTTCCTCTCCAGTTTGGGATATGGAGAGCTGAACGCTTCCGTGGGACATTGTGGAGATGCTTGGTGACCCAGGTGTTGGTGTTGCTGGCAGATCCTCTGTTTGTGGGGTGCCAGGTGGCACTGTCACTCCAGAGGTGGATGAAGAGGCCGCGACTGCAGCAGAAAAGGAAGCAGGAGGAGCCAGAGACCGTTCTTGGTTTTTGAGGTGTCTACTCCACTGCAGCTCGTGCTTTGCACTTAAATGCCTGGTCATGCAGGTTGTGCTCAGGTTGAGAACGTTTATGCCTTGCTTCAGGCTCTGATTGCACAGCATGCAAACCACTTGTGTCTTGTCGTCAGCACATTGTCTGAAGAACTGCCACGCCAGGGAACTCCTTGGAGCTGGATTTGGTGTGCTCGGTCCCTTGCTGAGGTGGGCAGTAGGAGGCGTACTGTCTAGAGGACGGACGCTCGCTTTTGCACCCTGCTCCCTCTTCTGCTGTGCTGGTGGCTCTGTGCGAACACCGCCTCTTCCTCCGAACTACATAGGTCACTTGCATTACCTTGATTCCATGTGGGGTTGAGGACCTCATCTTCCTCCACATCATCTTCCACCCAGTCTTCACTCCTGACTTCCTTTTTGGTCTGCACACTTTCGAAAGCCTCAGCAGTTGGCACCTGTGTTTTGTCATCATCTGAGACGTGCTGCGATGGTCCTCCCATGTACTCATTTTGAAAAATAAGTGGTTGGGCTTCGGTGCACTCAATCTCTCCCACTTCTGGGGCAGGGGTAGGTGGATGGCCCTGGGAAACCCTGCTAACAGAGTCATCAAAAAGCAGAAGAGACTGCTGCATGACTTGGGGCTCAGACTGCTTGGCTGATTTGCAAGGGGGTGAGGTGAAAGACTGATGGACATCGGCTGCAGGTGCCAACTGTGGTCTTTCAGCAGGAGACTGGGTGGGAGACAATGTGAAGGAACTGGATCCACTGTCAGCAACCCAATCTACTGTCGCCTGTACTTGTTCAGGCCTCACCATTCGTAGAGCAGCATTAGGCCCGACCAAATACCACTGCAGGTTTTGTTGCCTACTCGCACCTGAGGAAGGGGTTTTACTTGTGTGTGTAGCTGGCACAGATCGACCACATCCTCTCCCTGCAACAGGAGCTCCACCAGCCGTCCCTTATTTGACGCTCTCCTCATATTTTTCAAATTTAGGATCTTGCCCTAAATGGGTGTTAAATTAATAGTAGAATAGAACGACAGTATGTAAAGGGTGTATCTCACACGGTCTGAACCAGTGTAGGCCTAAATTAAATATGTATTTGCCCAAAATGGTTGTATTTCAAATGGCTGTATTTCAAATCCCGAAATCAAACCCCTGTATGTAGAGGGAGTATCTCACACGGCCTGAACCAGTGTAGGCCTGAAGTAAATGTTTATTTGCACAAAATGGCTGTATTTCAAATGGCTGTATTTCTAATGCCTGATTCAAACCCCTGTATGTAGGGGGGTATCTCACACGGTCTGAACCAGTGTAGGCCTGAAGTAAATATATCTTTTTCACAAAATGGCTGTATTTCAAATTGCTGTATTTCTAATGCCTGATTCAAACCCCTGTATGTAGGGGGGTATCGCACACGGTCTGAACCAGCGTAGGCCTGAAGTAAATATATCTTTGCACAAAATGGCTGTATTTCAAATCCCTGATTAAAACCCCTGTATGTAGAGGGAATATCTCACAGGGCCTGAACCAGTGTATGCCTGAAGTAAATATTTCTTTGCCCAAAATGGCTGTATTTCAAATGGCTGTATTTCAAGTCCCTGAATCAAAACCCTGTATGTAGAGGGAGTATCTCACACGGTCTGAACCAGTGTAGGCCTGAATTCAATATATATTTGCCCTAAATGGCTTTATTTCAAATGGCTGTATTTCAAATCCCTGATTCAAACCCCTGCATGTAGAGGGTGTATCTCACAGGGCCTGAACCAGTGTAGGCCTGAATTCAATATTGGTGCACCAAATGGCGGTATTTAAAATCTCTGAATGGAAGCCAAATGTATTAAGGATGTATCTCACAATGACATCTGCATCAAAGGCTGCCAACTAAAGTTTTTGTGCCCAAACGAGTGTTTGTTTAGAACTGAATTTGACAGCAGTATATAAGCCTGTAATTTCACACGTGCTGATGCTGCAAGGCCTGAAAATAGTGCTTTTTGTCAAAAAAGTTTTTCAAACCCCCAAAAATTATGGGTGTATTAAATCGCACACTGACTAATCAAGATGTTGTAGAGTGCCAAAATTGTGGGGGGTTTTGTAACAGAAATATGAAAGATGTATATATTAAACTAGAATTTAACACTTGCAGATCTGGAAAATGCATTTTTTGGGGGAAAAATGTGTGTTTTTCAAACCACAGAAAATGATGGGTGTATTTCTAGCTTAAATTGCACACTGACTAATACAGATGTTGTAGATTGCCGAAAAAGTATTTTTTTGGTAACAGAATATGAAAGCTGTATATATTAAACTTGAATTTAACACTTGCATATCTGGAAAATACAATTTTTTGAAAAAAATAGTGTGTTTTTAAAACCCCAGAAAATGATAGGTGTATTTCTACCTTAAATTGCACACTGACTAATACAGATGTTGTAGATTGCAAAAAAGTCTTTTTTTGGTAACATAATATGAAAGCTGTATATATTAAACTTGAATTTAACACTTGCAGATATGCAAAATACTGTTGTTGTTTTTTAAGTGTGTTTTTCAAACCACAGAAAATGATAGGTGTATTTCTAGCTTAAATTGCACACTGACTAATCCAGATGTTGTAGATTGCCAATTTTTATTTTATTTTTTTATAACAGAATATGAAAGCTGTATATATTAAACTTGAATTTAACACTTGCAGATCTGGAAAATACTGTTTTTTGGAGAGAAAAAAGTGTGTTTTTCAAACCCCAGAAAATGATGGGTGTATTTCTACCTTAAATTGCACACTGACTAATCCAGATGTTGTAGTTTGCCGCAAACAAATGGTGATTTGCAATGTCCCAAAAGCTCAGATGCAGTGCTGGTGCACTGAGCATGCATAAAATGGCTGCCGCCGCCGCTACCACCCACCTAACTAATAGAATTATAAAAGTTATATTTTATTTGGTCAATGGCCTCAGGGCAGGGTAAAACGATAGTGCCCTGCACCCACACAACTATTTCTAGGTAGATCGCTGAGTTAGATTCTCTCCTATTCTCTCCCTGAAATCACAAGTCCAGCAGCATCCTCTCCCTACACTTGTAACAGCAGAGTGACGTGCAGCGCTACGTGCTTCAAGCTTAGATAGAGGCTGGGTCACATGCTGCTCTAGCCAATCACAGCCATGCCATTAGTAGGCATGGCTGTGATGGCCTCTTGGGGCAAGTAGTATTCTGCTTGTTGATTGGCAGCCTTTCAAAAAGCGCCAAGAAAGCGCCGAACACCGAACCCGAACTTTTACGGACATGGTCGGGTCCGGGGTCCAAAAACCCTAAAGTTCGCTCAATCCTAACAAGGAATGCAACAATTGTAACCCATGTCCTGGATAGATCTGTGTGTAATAGCTGTTGAAGCACTGACCTTAGCTACAGTCCATTCCTTGTGAATCTCCCCCAATTTATTGAATGGCCTTTTCCTAACAATCCTTTCAAGTCTGTGGTTATCCCTGTTGCTTGTGTGCCTTTTTCTAACACACTTTTTCCTTCCACTCAATTCTCCATTAATATGCTTGGATACAGCACTCTTTAGCAATGACCTTTTTCAATGACTGTCTTCTGAACAACTGTCGAGTCAGTAGTCTTCCTCATGATTGTGTAGCCTACTGAACCAGAGGGACGATTTAAAGTCTTAGGAAACATTTACAGGTGTTTTAACTGATTTGAGTGTGACACAATGAGTCTATAATATTGAACCTTTTCACAATACTCTAACTTTCTGAGATACTGACTTTTAGGTTTTCATTAACTGTAAGCCTTAATCATGAACACTGAAAGAAATAAACACTTGAAATAGATCACTCTGTGTGTAATGAATATACATAATATATGATTTTAACTTTTTGAATTACTGAAATAAATTAACTTTTTGATGTAATTCTAATTTATTGAGATGCACCTGTAGATATATATATATATATATATATATATATATATATACATACACACACCCAGACACGCAGACGTAAGAGATGTTCACTTGACTTAGTGTTAAATACACAGCAAACAAACTTTAAGTTGTCATTTTCAATGTCTTTTATAGTGCTAAGTTTCAATTTCAAGTTTGTTTCTGCTGTCTATTTAACATATTAAGTATCAATTTTACATTTGCTACAACTGTATATCCATACATGCATACAGTTGGTCTGAGCTGGCATTGTTTTTTAGCTAATGTACTCTGTACTGGGGTAAAGACTGGTTCACCACTTGATGCTCCAGTATTAATAAATGAAATGAAATCTGTTGTAACTGCTAATCCCATTCATTAGAATCATGAAAAAAATCTATGGGATCTGTAGAAAGACCAGATTCTCTCTGTTTTCTAAAAAAAATGTTGTATATATGGGGTGTAATTTGAAGACTTGTTAACACTGTATCTACTGCAAGGGCCTTTATGGTGGCACATGCTGTGCTCTCGCAGTGCAGCACTTTCTTATGGAAATAATCTCTCATATACCACAATGTTTTATGGAATCCAACAGATATAAATGTGTTTCTCAATATAAAATGTGGGGATAAAAAAAAATCCCCATAAACGTCAATGAGTGCCCTATTACAACTTCTAACAATTCACAGGATTTATGGAACGCTATGTCTAAAGAAACCTTTGTGTTCTGAATTCCTAAGCATCACACATAAGTATTATGCTCTACCACACATTACAATTCTAAGCAGAAAGCATTTATTAGCGCTACTGTGTTTTGGCAGTTTTCAAGATCTGCCCGCTGATTGTTACATCATTACATTCTATGGTACGCCTCATTATCCATGCACCTGGCCCTTGCAAATTGCAATTACTAAATAACTAGATAAATGATGGGGTTCGTTATTTACACAAAAGGTGAAGAACTTTATCTATTACTTCTCAATGTGTGGTCAATGAATCAGTGTCTCGCAGCTTCACTCTGCTTTCCTCTTCTAGCTCAGCCTTGTACATTTTAGGAATTGTAATGAGCCCTTTAAACACTAGCTCATCTACATTCCTTTTTTCTAAATGGGATTAATTACTTTGACCTTAGACAGCATGCCATATTACATGTAATTATGAAGAAGTAGTTTCCATGAATTAGGCAGTTTGTGAAAGTTACACTATAATATACAGTGCTGGGTAGAAAGATGTGCTACTTAATCAAATATGAATATATTGGTGGCAAAATGCATCACATTGTATGTCATGGAATGTAGATAATTTTGAGGTTTAGTAGAGAAGTCACAAGTTCTTGTAAGAGATGACTGCAATATATATGTTATCTATTTTTTTAAATCTATAATCATCCAATAATACTGAGTATCTGTATCAGGTCTCATTTGGGTTGGATTACTGAAATACTTCAATATATATATATCTACAGTGCCTTAAAAATGTATTCATACCCCTTGAACATTTCCACATTTTTCATGTTACTCCCACAAACTGAAATGTATTTTATTGGGATTTTATGCGATTGACCAACAAGTATGTATAAAGTGAAAAGAAAATGATATATGGTTATCCAAATTTGTTATAAATACAAATCTGAAAATTGTGGCATGCATTTGTATTTAGCCCCCTGTACTCTGATACCCCTAAATAAAATACAGTGTGACCAATTGCCTTTAGAAGTCACCTAATTAGTAAATAGAGTCCACCTCTGTCTAATGTAGTCTCAGTATAACTACAGATGTTCTGTGAAGGCCTCAGATGTTGAACATTAGTGATCAAACAACATTATGAAAACCAAGGAACACACCAGAAAGGCCAGGAATAAAGTTGTGGAGAAATATAAAGCACTTAGGTTATAAAAAAATATCCCAAGCTCTGAACATCTCATGGAGCACTGTTCAATCCATCATCCAGAAACGAAAGGAGTATGGCACAATTGCAAATATACCAATCCATGGCTGTCCACCTAAACTGACAACCCAAGCAAGGAGAGCACTAATTAGACAAGCATCCAAGAGGCCCATTGACACTCTGGAGGAGCTGCAGAGATCCACTGCTCAGGTGGGATAATCTGTCCACAGGACAACTATTAGTTGTGTACTCCACAAATCTTGCCTTTATGGAACAGTGACAAGAAGAAAGACATTTTTGAAAGCAAGCCATAAAAAGTCCCATTTGCAATTTGCTACAAGCCATGTAGGGGACACAGCAAACTTTTGGAAGAAGGTGATCTGGTCAGATGAGACCAAAGTTTAACTTTTTGTCCTAAATGCAAAACGCTATGTGTGGTTGAAAACTAACACTGCACATCACCCTGAACACATCATCACCACCGTGAAACATCGCGATGGCAGCATCATGCTGTGGGAATGTTTTTCTTCAGCAGGGACAGGGAAGCTGGTCAGGATTTATGGGAAGATGGATGGAGCTAAATACAGGACAATTCTGGAGGAAACCTGTTAGATGCTGCAAACGACTTGAGACTGGGGTGGAGGTTCACCTTGCAAAAGGACAACGACCCGAAATATACAGCCACAGCTACAATGGAATGGTTTAGATCAAAGAATATTCATGTGTTAGAATAGCCTAGTCAAAATCCAGACCTAAATGCCATTGAGAATCTGTGGCAAGACTTGAAAATTACTGTTCACAGACGCTCTCCATCTAATCTGACTGAACTTGAGCTATTTTGAAAATAAGAATGGGCAAAAAATTTCAGCCTGTAGATGTGCAAACCTGGTAGAGACATACCCCAAAAGAAGTGCAGCTGTAATTGCAGCAAAAGGCTTTCCAAAATACAAATGCATGCCACACTGACCAAATTTTTATTATTAAGAATTTTGAAAAAAACATTTTCTCTTCACTTCACAGATACATATATGCTACTTTGTGTCTATCATACAAAATCACAAGAAAATAATTCCTGTTGCCGGATCCAACCAAACCCATGAAGCATTTTTCCTTTCTGTGCCACTGCTTCAGTACCACAGCTAGTTTATAGCTCCTCCCACCCAGCTAGTTACATAGACACTCCCCTATCACTGCCCCTAACAATACCCAGCTAGTTTATAGCTCCTCCCACCCATCTAGTTACATAGACACTCCCCTATCACTGCCCCTAACAGCACCCAGCTAGTTTATAGCTCCTCCCAACCAGCTAGTTACATAGACACTCCTCTATCACTGCCCCTGCTGCTAAAATATGATGAAAACCAGAAAATCCCTTTAAATTTCATTCATTGACAAACAAACCACTGAAATGTATGTGACAAGTAAACCAGTATTGACTTCACAACAGAGTCAACTGGCATGAAAATCTAAATGCTGCCTACCAGTACCTCTGTATTAAGACCTTATCAATACTGAACCAATAAAATATACCTATGAAATGCCACATCATACATAGCAATTGACTTTGTCTCTACTCAGTACAATATGGATATGCACTGCCTATTCATGGGATCAGCAGAAAAGGAGGATTTTAGTTATTTGTCATCTCTACTATCAATCAGTCCCCAAATCATCTCTAAGTTTTCACCCAAAAGTATGACACTATGAGACTGAAGATTTCTCATAAAAAATAGAAAGCATTCCTCGTGCAAGAAATATGTATAATATTCAAGTGCGGATGTAATGCGATTTTCAAGCATGGTCGCTAGGGGATGATGTTAGTAAATTGATAAAAGTCAATTTACTGTATTATTTTCCGTTATAACATGGTTATAAAAGAAAATAATGGCATTCTTAATACAGAATGCTTACTAAAATGTTGCTTGAGGGGTTAAAAAATAAAAACAAGTTAACAAACCTCATTATCTTGTTCGGGCAGCCAGCATTGTCTTCTTTCTTCTTCTTTCAGGACCTGCAAAAGGACCTTTGATTATGTAATCGCTCTCACCACGTGGTGAGCGTACTGACATCAGCGCAGGTCCTGCTGAATGAAGATAGAAGGATCTTACGTCATCAAAGGTCCTTTTGCAGGTCCTGAAAGAAGAAGAAAGAAGAGGATGCCGGCTGCTCGAAAGTGAGTTAAAATTATTATTTTTTTTAACCCTTTAAGCCACATTTTACTAAGTATTCTGTATTACGAATGCTATTATTTTCCTTTATAACCATGTTATAAGGGAAAATAATTAAATGTACAGAACACCTAACCCAAACCTGAACTTCAGTGAAGAAGTCCGGGTCGGGTCTGGGTACCACATTCAGTTTTTTATCACGGGTTTGCAAAACGCATTGCACTCGCGTGGAAAAAACTGAATATTGGAACACAATCGCAGTCAAAACTGACTGCAATTGCATGCCTACTCGCACAGGTTTCCTGCAATGCACACACAATGTATCAGGAGCCCATGTGAAAGAGGCCTAAGGGGGCCATAACTCTGCCTGGTGATAATGAACTGGTTACTAGTTCCTAGTGGTCAGTCCGAAAACTGCATAACATTAGTGATTTTTAAAAATATAGATAATGACATGAAAAGGTAAAGAAAATCTACAAAAATTCTAAAAAATGTGTTTAACATAAATTAGATTTAAACTATACATCATTTTTTCTTCTGAAACATTCAGTATATTATCTATTCATATTTTTATAAATAAGTTCTACGAAGAGATAACTGTATTCATTATGGGAGAAGAAATGTACCATATGGTATTTTTCTTCTGGTTAAGACTACTAGAAAACACACATAAACAGAACTCTTTCCAGATCCTTCTGAGCGGTGCAGGAATAATCATACAGATGTTATTTACCACTATTTGATTAGAAAAAGATGAATTTTCAAACACTGAAAGGTAAATGTTGGCAATGGAAAATTATGGACGAGTTCAAAATTATCTACAGCAAACAGACGTCTCTTCCAACAAATCAGTTCAGTGATTCTGAGCTTTGTTTTTTCCGTAACTACATCATAACTGGAGTTTATTATTATTTATGGCCTGAATTAAAGAGATCCATTTATAATGCATGAACTGGTTGTTTACGAGTGAATCAGCCATTTTCATGGTCAGTTAAGTAGAAGAAGTCAGTTCATGTTTCTGTCTTGCTCAAGAGGAACACAAGACATCTCTGCCAGCAAAGTTTAAAAGCACAAACACCATATTTTTCACCCTATAAGATGCACCTTTTTTAGAGGAGGACAAAAAGATCAAAATATTTTCTATAAGACCTCAGATCAGAGCCCCAATCAGACCCCAATGTTAATCAGATCACAGCTAACAGCCCCAATCAGACCCCCATTGTTAAGAAGACCCCAATAAGACCTCAAATCAGACCCACAATCAGACCTCAGCTCAGACCCCAATGTGAATGACCCCCCCTCAGACCTCAGATAAGAGCCCAATATAAACAGGACCCCCCATTCAGACCTCAGATGAGAACCCCATACCTCATATCAGCCCGCAGCCCCAAATCAGCCTCCCAGTTGCAAATCAACCCCTAGCCATATATCAGCCCCCAGCTTTATTTCAGCATCCCCCAGCCTCAGATCATAAAATACATATAAAATCCACTTACCTCTTTTGCTCCAAATGCCACTGCTCCTCACCTACAGCACTCTCTCTTCTTCTTCCTGCCATCGGCTATGCTGTGACCCAGCACGTACAGAGTGAGATCACAGAGCGCCTTCATGCTGTGCGCAGCCACAGCACAGCTGAATACAGAGGACCAGGAAGTGGTGAGTACAGAGCCAGGGAGTGCTGCATTCACTGCTTCCTGGTACTCTGGAACTAATGAGCACTTCCATAATGGAAGCACTCATTACAATTAACCCCATAAGACACAGCAAAATTTTCCCCCCACTTATGGGGCGAAGAATATGGTATATAAATATATATATATATATATATATATATATGTATATATATATATACACACACCCCTATCAGTCTGAAATTGACGACCCATCCTGAGGATCGTAAACCTCTCTAATGTTTTTATATAGAGTATACCAAATATAATAGAACTTGTGCTGCCCAAAGAGTTTCCTTCATCATTTATCCATCCATAGAATATTATGCAAAAGAGCTTGCTAATAGGGATGAGCGAACTCGAACTGTATAGTTCGGGTTCGTACCGAATTTTGGGGTGTCCGTGACACGGACCCGAACCCGGACATTTTCGTAAAAGTCCGGGTTCGGGTTCGGTGTTCGTCGCTTTCTTGGCGCTTTTTGACGCTTTCTTGGCGCTTTTTGAAAGGCTGCAAAGCAGCCAATCAACAAGCGTCATACTACTTGCCCCAAGAGGCCGTCACAGCCATGCCTACTATTGGCATGGCTGTGATTGGCCAGAGCACCATGTGACCCAGCACTATTTAAGCTGGAGTCACATAGCGCCGCCCGTCACTCTGCTCTGATCAGCATAGGGAGAGGTTGCGGCTGCGACAGTAGGGCGAGATTAGGCAGATTAACCCCTCCAAAGGACTTGATTAATTGATCGATCTGCAGCTGTGGGTCATTGAGCTGCTGATACTCAATTGCTCACTGTTTTTAGGCTGCCCAGACCGTTTGTCAGTCACTTTTTTCTGGGGTGATCGGCGGCCATTTTGTGTCTTGTGGTGCGCCAGCACAAGCTGCGACCAAGTGCATTTAACCCTCAATGGTGTGGTTGTTTTTTGGCTAAAGCCTACATCAGGGTGAAGCTGTCACACCAAGTGCATTTAACCAGCAATAGTCTGTTTATTTTTTGACCATATACTACATCAGGGGCAAGCTGCGCCTTTCACCAAGTGCATTTAACCCTCAATGGTGTGGTTGTTTTTTGGCTAAAGCCTACATCAGGGTGAAGCTGTCACACCAAGTGCATTTAACCAGCAATAGTCTGTTTATTTTTTGGCCATATACTACATCAGGGGCAAGCTGCGCCCGTCACCAAGTGCATTTAACCCTCAGTAGTGTGGTTGGTCAAGCAGTCACACCAAGTGCATTTAACCAGCAATAGTCTGTTCATTTTTTGGCCATATACTACATCAGGGGCAAGCTGCGCCCGTCACCAAGTGCATTTAACCCTCAGTAGTGTGGTTGGTCAAGCTGTCACACCAAGTGCATTTAACCAGCAATAGTGTGGTTATTTTTTGGCCATATCCCAGGCTAATTCTGTCAGTAAATCCATACCGGTCACCCAGCGCCTAAATACTAAGCCTCAAATTTATATCCCGCTAAATCTGCCGTTACCACTGTACTGTTCTGGCTGGGCAAGTTATTTAGTGTCCGTCAAAGCACGTTTTTTGTTCTGGGTTGAAATACAATTCGCAATTTAGCAATTTCCTAATTTAGTGGTTTCTGCTGTATCAGAGCTATTTGAAATCTATCCCTAAAAGGGTATATAATATTCAAGGTGCACATAGGGTCATTCAGAATAACTTCACACACACGCTACTGTGCATTTCCAAGTCTAATTCTGTCAGTAAATCTATACCGGTCACCCAGGGCCTAAATACTAGGCCTCAAATTTATATTCAGCTGAATTTGAATACAATACATTGGGCCAAATAATATTTTTGTTGTTGTGGTGAACGATAACAATGAGGAAAACATCTAGTAAGGGACGCGGACGTGGACATGGTCGTGGTGGTGTTAGTGGACCCTCTGGTGCTGGGAGAGGACGTGGCCGTTCTGCCACATCCACACGTCCTAGTGTACCAACTACCTCAGGTCCCAGTAGCCGCCAGAATTTACAGCGATATATGGTGGGGCCCAATGCCGTTCTAAGGATGGTAAGGCCTGAGCAGGTACAGGCATTAGTCAATTGGGTGGCCGACAGTGGATCCAGCACGTTCACATTATCTCCCACCCAGTCTTCTGCAGAAAGCGCACAGATGGCGCCTGAAAACCAACCCCATCAGTCTGTCACATCACCCCCATGCATATCAGGGAAACTGTCTGAGCCTCAAGTTATGCAGCAGTCTCTTATGCTGTTTGAAGACTCCGCTGGCAGGGTTTCCCAAGGGCATCCACCTAGCCCTTCTCCAGCGGTGAAAAACATAGAATGCACTGACGCACAACCACTTATGTTTCCTGATGATGAGGACATGGGAATACCACCTCAGCATGTCTCTGATGATGACGAAACACAGGTGCCAACTGCTGCGTCTTTCTGCAGTGTGCAGACTGAACAGGAGGTCAGGGATCAAGACTGGGTGGAAGACGATGCAGGGGACGATGATGTCCTAGACCCCACATGGAATGAAGGTCGTGCCACTGACTTTCACAGTTTGGAGGAAGAGGCAGTGGTGAGACCGAGCCAACAGCGTAGCAAAAGAGGGAGCAGTGGGCAAAAGCAGAACACCCGCCGCCAAGAGACTCCGCCTGCTACTGACCGCCGCCATCTGGGACCGAGCACCCCAAAGTCAGCTTCAAGGAGTTCCCTGGCATGGCACTTCTTCAAACAATGTGCTGACGACAAGACCCGAGTGGTTTGCACGCTGTGCCATCAGAGCCTGAAGCGAGGCATTAATGTTCTGAACCTGAGCACAACCTGCATGACCAGGCACCTGCATGCAAAGCATGAACTGCAGTGGAGTAAACACCTTAAAACCAAGGAAGTCACTCAGGCTCCCCCTGCTACCTCTTCTGCTGCTGCCGCCTCGGCCTCTTCTGCTGCTGCCGCCTCGGCCTCTTCCTCCGCCTCTGGAGGAACGTTGGCATCTGCCGCCCAGCAAACAGGGGATGTACCACCAACACCACCACCACCTCCGTCACCAAGCATCTCAACCATGTCACACGGCAGCGTTCAGCTCTCCATCTCACAAACATTTGAGAGAAAGCGTAAATTCCCACCTAGCCACCCTCGATCCCTGGCCCTGAATGCCAGCATTTCTAAACTACTGGCCTATGAAATGCTGTCATTTAGGCTGGTGGACACAGACAGCTTCAAACAGCTCATGTCGCTTGCTGTCCCACAGTATGTTGTTCCCAGCCGCCACTACTTCTCCAAGAGAGCCGTGCCTTCCCTGCACAACCAAGTATCCGATAAAATCAAGTGTGCATTGCCAACGCCATCTGTGGCAAGGTCCACCTAACCACAGATACGTGGACCAGTAAGCACGGCCAGGGACGCTATATCTCCCTAACTGCACACTGGGTAAATGTAGTGGCAGCTGGGCCCCAGGCGGAGAGCTGTTTGGCGCACGTCCTTCCGCCGCCAAGGATCGCAGGGCAACATTCTTTGCCTCCTGTTGCCACCTCCTCCTCCTCGACTTCCTCCTCCTCTTCTTCCACCTGCTCATCTAGTCAGCCACATACCTTCACCACCAACTTCAGCACAGCCCGGGGTAAACGTCAGCAGGCCATTCTGAAACTCATATGTTTGGGGGACAGGCCCCACACCGCACAGGAGTTTTGGCAGGGTATAGAACAACAGACCGACGAGTGGTTGCTGCCGGTGAGCCTCAAGCCCGGCCTGGTGGTGTGTGATAATTAGTGTTGAGCGCGAATATTCGAATTACGAATTTTTTTCTCGAATATTGCAATTTCGAGATTTCGCGAATATTTAGAATATCGTTCTATATATTCGCGAATTCGAATATTCGTATTTTTTTTTTTATTATAATATTTTTTTTCTTTCCCACTTCTCTAAAGTTGTTCTTACCTGTCCTTTGGATTCCTGGCTTCCTGGCTGCTCCAGTCAGTGGTGTTTTCAACTTACTGCTATATTCCATATTAGCTAAATTACAATCTAATCTATATGTGTATTTTACGAAATTTCGCAAGTTGCGATGCGAGTAATATAACACGAAATAATCGCATGAAGATTTCAATTTAGCACTGCTATATTCCATATTCTAGCCTAATATGGAATATAGCTGTGCTAAGTTAGCACTGCTGTATTCCATACTAGGCTAGAATATGGAATATAGCAGTGCTAAGTTGAAATCTTCATGCGATTATTTCGTGTTATATTACTCGCATCGCAATTTCGGCTTTTGCAAATGTTCTTAATATTGCTCTAACTTCGTCTTTTAGAATATTACGAATATTCTAAAAGACGAAGTTAGAGCAATATTACGAAATTTCGTAAAATACACATATAGATTGTAATTTAGCTTATATAGTGCTATAATCCCTTTTTTTTTCCTCTAATTTTTTTTGCCTCTTCTGAACTTAAGTTTTGTAAAATATGTACACTGTTAAAAAATATTACTATAGCAGTATATTAGCTTAAATACAATCTATGTGTATTTTACGAAATTTCGTAATATTGCTCTAACTTCGTCTTTTAGAAATTTCGTAATATTGCTCTAACTTCGTCTTTTAGAATATTCGTAATATTCTAAAAGACGAAGTTAGAGCAATATTAAGAACATTTGCAAAAGCCGAAATTGCGATGCGAGTAATATAATACGAAATAATCGCATGAAGATTTCAACTTAGCACTGCTATATTCCATATTCTAGCCTAGTATGGAATATAGCAGTGCTAACTTAGCACAGCTATATTCCATATTAGGCTAGAATATGGAATATAGCAATGCTAAGTTGAAATCTTCATGCGATTATTTCGTGTTATATTACTCGCATCGCAATTTCGGCTTTTGCAAATGTTCTTAATATTGCTCTAACTTCGTCTTTTAGAATATCACGAATATTCTAAAAGACGAAGTTAGAGCAATATTACGAAATTTCGTAAAATACACATAGATTGTATTTAAGCTAATATACTGCTATAGTAATATTTTTTAATAGTGTACATATTTTACAAAACTTAAGTTCAGAAGAGGCAAAAAAGAAATTTGAGGCAAAAAAAGGGATTATAACAGTATATTAGCTAAATTACAATCTATATGTGTATTTTACGAAATTTCGTAATATTGCTCTAACTTCGTCTTTTAGAATATTCGTAATATTCTAAGAGACGAAGTTAGAGCAAATCACGAAATTTCGTAAAATACACATATTAGCCTAGCCATAGTCAATTAGCATAGGAACGTTGCCTTATACTATCAAGATAAATAATCGCAATACGCAAAAAAAAAAAAAAAAAATCGTATATTATTCGCGATAATTGGAATAATTACGAATATTCGATTTCGACGAATATAACACGAATATTCATTCGAATATTCGCGAAATATCGCGAAATCGAATATGGCACCTCCCGCTCATCACTAGTGATAATGGGCGAAATCTCGTTGCAGCTCTGGGACTAGCCAGTTTGACGCACATCCCTTGCTTGGCGCATGTGCTGAATTTGGTGGTGCAGAAGTTCATTCACAACTACCCCGACATGTCAGAGCTGCTGCATAAAGTGCGGGCCGTCTATTCGCGCTTCCGGCGTTCACATCCTGCTGCTGCTCGCCTGTCTGTGCTACAGCGTAACTTTGGCCTTCCCGCTCACCGCCTCATATGCGACGTGCCCACCAGGTGGAACTCCACCTTGCACATGCTGGACAGACTGTGCGAGCAGCAGCAGGCCATAGTGGAGTTTCAGCTGCAGCACGCACGGGTCAGTCGCACTACAGAACAGCACCACTTCACCACCAATGACTGGGCCTCCATGCGAGACCTGTGTGCCCTGTTGCGCTGTTTCGAGTACTCCACCAACATGGCCAGTGGCGATGACGCCGTTATCAGCGTTACAATACCACTTCTATGTCTCCTTGAGAATACACTTAGGGCAATGATGGAAGAGGAGGTGGCCCAGGAGGAGGAGGAGGAGGAGGAAGAGGGGTCATTTTTAGCACTTTCAGGCCAGTCTCTTCGAAGTGACTCAGAGGGAGGTTTATGGCAACAGCAGAGGCCAGGTACAAATGTGGCCATCCAGGGCCTACTACTGGAGGACGAGGAGGACGAGGATGAGGTGGAGGAGGATGAGGATGAAGCATGGTCACAGCGGGGTGGCACCCAACGCAGCTCGGGCCCATCACTGGTGCGTGGCTGGGGGGAAAGGCAGGAAGATGACAATACGCCTCCCACAGAGGACAGCTTGTCCTTACCCCTGGGCAGCCTGGCACACATGAGCGACTACATGCTGCAGTGCCTGCGCAACGACAGCAGAGTTGCCCACATTTTAACGTGTGCGGACTACTGGGTTGCCACCCTGCTGGATCCACGCTACAAAGACAATGTGCCCACCTTACTTCCTGCACTGGAGCGTGATAGGAAGATGCGCGAGTACAAGCGCACGTTGGTAGACGCGCTACTTAGAGCATTCCCAAATGTCACAGGGGAACAAGTGGAAGGCCAAGGCAGAGGAGGAGCAAGAGGTCGCCAAGGCAGCTGTGTCACGGCCAGCTCCTCTGAGGGCAGGGTTAGCATGGCAGAGATGTGGAAAAGTTTTGTCAACACGCCACAGCTAACTGCACCACCACCTGATACGCAACGTGTTAGCAGGAGGCAACATTTCACTAACATGGTGGAACAGTACGTGTGCACACCCCTCCACGTACTGACTGATGGTTCGGCCCCATTCAACTTCTGGGTCTCTAAATTGTCCACGTGGCCAGAGCTAGCCTTTTATGCCTTGGAGGTGCTGGCCTGCCCGGCGGCCAGCGTTTTGTCTGAACGTGTATTCAGCACGGCAGGGGGCGTCATTACAGACAAACGCAGCCGCCTGTCTACAGCCAATGTGTACAAGCTGACGTTCATAAAAATGAACCAGGCATGGATCCCACAGGACCTGTCCATCCCTTGTCCAGATTAGACATTAACTACCTCCCCTTAACCATATATTATTGTACTCCAGGGAACTTCCTCATTCAATCCTATTTTTATTTTCATTTTACCATTATATTGCGAGGCTACCCAAAGTTGAATGAACCTCTCCTCTGTCTGGGTGCCGGGGCCTAAATATATGCCAATGGACTGTTCCAATGTTGGGTGACGTGAAGCCTGATTCTCTGCTATGACATGCAGACTAATTCTCTGCTGACATGAAGCCAGATTGTCTGTTACGGGACCTCTCTCCTCTGCCTGGGTGCTGGGCCTAAATTTATGAAAATGGACTGTTGCAGTGGTGGGTGACGTGAAGCCTGATTCTCTGCTATGACATGAAGACTGATTCTCTGCTGACATGAAGCCAGATTGTCTGTTACGGGACCTCTCTCCTCTGCCTGGGTGCTGGGCCTAAATATCTGACAATGGACTGTTGCATTGGTGGCTGACGTGAAGCCTGATTCTCTGCTATGATATGAAGACTGATTCTCTGCTGACATGAAGCCAGATTGTCTGTTACGGGACCTCTCTCCTCTGCCTGGGTGCTGGGCCTAAATATCTGACAATGGACTGTTGCATTGGTGGCTGACGTGAAGCCTGATTCTCTGCTATGACATGAAGACTGATTCTCTGCTGACATGAAGCCAGATTGTCTGTTACGGGAATTCTCTCCTCTGCCTGGGTGCTGGGCCTAAATTTATGAAAAAGGACTGTTACAGTGGTGGGTGACGTGAAGCCTGATTCTCTGCTATGACATGAAGACTGATTCTCTGCTGACATGAAGCCAGATTGTCTGTTACGGGACCTCTCTCCTCTGCCTGGGTGCTGGGCCTAAATTTATGAAAATGGACTGTTGCAGTGGTGGGTGACGTGAAGCCTGATTCTCTGCTATGACATGAAGACTGATTCTCTGCTGACATGAAGCCAGATTGTCTGTTACGGGACCTCTCTCCTCTGCCTGGGTGCTGGGCCTAAATATCTGACAATGGACTGTTGCATTGGTGGCTGACGTGAAGCCTGATTCTCTGCTATGATATGAAGACTGATTCTCTGCTGACATGAAGCCAGATTGTCTGTTACGGGACCTCTCTCCTCTGCCTGGGTGCTGGGCCTAAATATCTGACAATGGACTGTTGCATTGGTGGCTGACATGAAGCCTGATTCTCTGCTATGACATGAAGACTGATTCTCTGCTGACATGAAGCCAGATTGTCTGTTACGGGACCTCTCTCCTCTGCCTGGGTGCTGGGCCTAAATTTATGAAAATGGACTGTTACAGTGGTGGGTGACGTGAAGCCTGATTCTCTGCTATGACATGAAGACTGATTCTCTGCTGACATGAAGCCAGATTGTCTGTTACGGGACCTCTCTCCTCTGCCTGGGTGCTGGGCCTAAATTTATGAAAATGGACTGTTACAGAGGTGGGTGACGTGAAGCCTGATTTTCTGCTATGACATGAAGACTGATTCTCTGCTGACATGAAGCCAGATTGTCTGTTACGGGACCTCTCTCCTCTGCCTGGGTGCTGGGCCTAAATTTATGAAAATGGACTGTTGCATTGGTGGCTGACGTGAAGCCTGATTCTCTGCTGACATGAAGCCAGATTGTCTGTTACGGGACCTCTCTCCTCTGCCTGAGTGCTGGGCCTAAATTTATGAAAATGGACTGTTACAGTGGTGGGTGACGTGAAGCCTGATTCTCTGCTATGACATGCAGACTAATTCTCTGCTGACATGAAGCCAGATTGTCTGTTACGGGACCTCTCTCCTCTGCCTGGGTGCTGGGCCTAAATTTATGAAAATGGACTGTTGCAGTGGTGGGTGACTTGAAGCCTGGTTCTCTGCTATGACATGAAGACTGATTCTCTGCTGACATGAAGCCAGATTGTCTGTTACGGGATCTCTCTCCTCTGCCTGGGTGCTGGGCCTAAATATCTGACAATGGACTGTTGCATTGGTGGCTGACGTGAAGCCTGATTCTCTGCTATGATATGAAGACTGATTCTCTGCTGACATGAAGCCAGATTGTCTGTTATGGGACCTCTCTCCTCTGCCTGGGTGCTGGGCCTAAATATCTGACAATGGACTGTTGCATTGGTGGCTGACGTGAAGCCTGATTCTCTGCTATGACATGAAGACTGATTCTCTGCTGACATGAAGCCAGATTGTCTGTTACGGGACCTCTCTCCTCTGCCTGGGTGCTGGGCCTAAATTTATGAAAATGGACTGTTACAGTGGTGGGTGACGTGAAGCCTGATTCTCTGCTATGACATAAAGACTGATTCTCTGCTGACATGAAGCCAGATTGTCTGTTACGGGACCTCTCTCCTCTGCCTGGGTGCTGGGCCTAAATTTATGAAAATGGACTGTTACAGTGGTGGGTGACGTGAAGCCTGATTTTCTGCTATGACATGAAGACTGATTCTCTGCTGACGTGAAGCCAGATTGTCTGTTACGGGACCTCTCTCCTCTGCCTGGGTGCTGGGCCTAAATTTATGAAAATGGACTGTTGCATTGGTGGGTGACGTGAAGCCTGATTCTCTGCTGACATGAAGCCAGATTGTCTGTTACGGGACCTCTCTCCTCTGCCTGAGTGCTGGGCCTACATTTATGAAAATGGACTGTTACAGTGGTGGGTGACGTGAAGCCTGATTCTCTGCTATGACATGAAGACTGATTCTCTGCTGACATGAAGCCAGATTGTCTGTTACGGGACCTCTCTCCTCTGCCTGGGTGCTGGGCCTAAATTTATGAAAATGGACTGTTGCATTGGTGGGTGATGTGAAGCCTGATTCTCTGCTATGATATGAAGACTGATTCTCTGCTGACATGAAGCCAGATTGTCTGTTACGGGACCTCTCTCCGCTGCCTGGGTGCTGGGCCTAAATATCTGACAATGGACTGTTGCATTGGTGGCTGATGTGAAGCCTGATACTCTGCTATGATATGAAGACTGATTCTCTGCTGACATGAAGCCAGATTGTCTGTTACGGGACCTCTCTCCTCTGCCTGGGTGCTGGGCCTAAATTTATGAAAATGGACTGTTGCAGTGGTGGGTGACGTGAAGCCTGATTCTCTGCTATGACATGAAGACTGATTCTCTGCTGACATGAAGCCAGATTGTCTGTTACGGGACCTCTCTCCTCTGCCTGGGTGCTGGGCCTAAATTTATGAAAATGGAGTGTTACAGTGGTGGGTGACGTAAAGCCTGATTCTCTGCTATGACATGAAGACTGATTCTCTGCTGACATGAAGCCAGATTGTCTGTTACGGGACCTCTTTCCTCTGCCTGGGTGCTGGGCCTAAATTTATGAAAATGGACTGTTACAGTGGTGGGTGACGTGAAGCCTGATTCTCTGCTATGACATGAAGACTGATTCTCTGCTGACATGAAGCCAGATTGTCTGTTACGGGACCTCTCTCCTCTGCCTGAGTGCTGGGCCTAAATTTATTAAATTTGACTGTTGCAGTGGTGGGTGACGTGAAGCCTGATTCTCTGCTATGACATGAAGACTGATTCTCTGCTGACATGAAGTCAGATTGTCTGTTACGGGACCTCTCTCCTGTGCCTGGGTGCTGGGCCTAAATTTATGAAAATGGACTGTTACAGTGGTGGGTGACGTGAAGCCTGATTCTCTGCTATGACATGTAGACTGATTCTCTGCTGACATGAAGCCAGATTGACTGTTACGGGACCTCTCTCCTCTGCCTGGGTGCTGGGCCTAAATTTATGAAAATGGACTGTTGCATTGGTGGCTGATATGAAGCCTGATTCTCTGCTGACATGAAGCCAGATTGTCTGTTACAGGACCTCTCTCCTCTGGGTGCTGGGCCTAAATTTATGAAAATGGACTGTTACAGTGGTGGGTGACGTGAAGCCTGATTCTCTGCTATGACATGAAGACTGATTCTCTGCTGACATGAAGCCAGATTGTCTGTTACGGGACCTCTCTCCTCTGCCTGGGTGCTGGGCCTAAATTTATGAAAATGGACTGTTACAGTGGTGGGTGACGTGAAGCCTGATTCTCTGCTATGACATGAAGACTGATTCTCTGCTGACATGAAGCCAGATTGTCTGTTACGGGACCTCTCTCCTCTTCCTGGGTGCTGGGCCTAAATTTATGAAAATGGACTGTTACAGTGGTGGGTGACGTAAAGCCTGATTTTCTGCTATGACATGAAGACTGATTCTCTGCTGACATGAAGCCAGATTGTCTGTTACGGGACCTCTCTCCTCTGCCTGGGTGCTGGGGCTAAATTTATGAAAATGGACTGTTGCATTGGTGGCTGACGTGAAGCCTGATTCTCTGCTGACATGAAGCCAGATTGTCTGTTACGGGACCTCTCACCTCTGCCTGAGTGCTTGGCCTAAATTTATGAAAATGGACTGTTACAGTGGTGGGTGACGTGAAGCCTGATTCTCTGCTGACATGAAGCCAGATTATCTTTTACGGGACCTCTCTCCTCTGCCTGGGTGCTGGGCCTAAATATCTGACAATGGACTGTTGCATTGGTGGCTGATGTGAAGCCTGATACTTTGCTATGATATGAAGACTGATTCTCTGCTGACATGAAGCCAGATTGTCTGTTACGGGACCTCTCTCCTCTCCCTGGGTGCTGGGCCTAAATTTATGAAAATGGACTGTTGCAGTGGTGGGTGACGTGAAGCCTGATTCTCTGCTATGACATGAAGACTGATTCTCTGCTGACATGAAGCCAGATTGTCTGTTACAGGACCTCTCTCCTCTGCCTGGGTGCTGGGCCTAAATTTATGAAAATGGACTGTTACAGTGGTGGGTGACGTAAAGCCTGATTCTCTGCTATGACATGAAGACTGATTCTCTGCTGACATGAAGCCAGATTGTCTGTTACGGGACCTCTCTCCTCTGCCTGGGTGCTGGGCCTAAATTTATGAAAATGGACTGTTGCATTGGTGGCTGACATGAAGCCTGATTCTCTGCTGACATGAAGCCAGATTGTCTGTTACGGGACCTCTCTCCTCTGGGTGCTGGGCCTAAATTTATGAAAATGGACTGTTACAGTTGTGGGTGACGTGAAGCCTGATTCTCTGCTATGACATGAAGACTGATTCTCTGCTGACATGAAGCCAGATTGTCTGTTACGGGACCTCTCTCCTCTGCCTGGGTGCTGGGCCTAAATATCTGACAATGGAATGTTGCATTGGTGGCTGACGTGAAGCCTGATTCTCTGCTATGACATGAAGACTGATTCTCTGCTGACATGAAGCCAGATTGTCTGTTACGGGACCTCTCTCCTCTGCCTGGGTGCTGGGCCTAAATTTATGAAAATGGACTGTTACAGTGGTGGGTGACGTGAAGCCTGATTCTCTGCTATGACATAAAGACTGATTCTCTGCTGACATGAAGCCAGATTGTCTGTTACGGGACCTCTCTCCTCTGCCTGGGTGCTGGGCCTAAATTTATGAAAATGGACTGTTACAGTGGTGGGTGACGTGAAGCCTGATTTTCTGCTATGACATGAAGACTGATTCTCTGCTGACGTGAAGCCAGATTGTCTGTTACGGGACCTCTCTCCTCTGCCTGGGTGCTGGGCCTAAATTTATGAAAATGGACTGTTGCATTGGTGGCTGACGTGAAGCCTGATTCTCTGCTGACATGAAGCCAGATTGTCTGTTACGGGACCTCTCTCCTCTGCCTGAGTGCTGGGCCTACATTTATGAAAATGGACTGTTGCATTGGTGGGTGATGTGAAGCCTGATTCTCTGCTATGACATGAAGACTGATTCTCTGCTGACATGAAGCCAGATTGTCTGTTACGGGACCTCTCTCCTCTGCCTGGGTGCTGGGCCTAAATTTATGAAAATGGACTGTTGCATTGGTGGGTGATGTGAAGCCTGATTCTCTGCTATGATATGAAGACTGATTCTCTGCTGACATGAAGCCAGATTGTCTGTTACGGGACCTCTCTCCTCTGCCTGGGTGCTGGGCCTAAATATCTGACAATGGACTGTTGCATTGGTGGCTGATGTGAAGCCTGATACTCTGCTATGATATGAAGACTGATTCTCTGCTGACATGAAGCCAGATTGTCTGTTACGGGACCTCTCTCCTCTGCCTGGGTGCTGGGCCTAAATTTATGAAAATGGACTGTTGCAGTGGTGGGTGACGTGAAGCCTGATTCTCTGCTATGACATGAAGACTGATTCTCTGCTGACATGAAGCCAGATTGTCTGTTACGGGACCTCTCTCCTCTGCCTGGGTGCTGGGCCTAAATTTATGAAAATGGACTGTTGCAGTGGTGGGTGACGTGAAGCCTGATTCTCTGCTATGACATGAAGACTGATTCTCTGCTGACATGAAGCCAGATTGTCTGTTACGGGACCTCTCTCCTCTGCCTGGGTGCTGGGCCTAAATTTATGAAAATGGACTGTTACAGTGGTGGGTGACGTAAAGCCTGATTCTCTGCTATGACATGAAGACTGATTCTCTGCTGACATGAAGCCAGATTGTCTGTTACGGGACCTCTCTCCTCTGCCTGGGTGCTGGGCCTAAATTTATGAAAATTGACTGTTGCATTGGTGGCTGACATGAAGCCTGATTCTCTGCTGACATGAAGCCAGATTGTCTGTTACGGGACCTCTCTCCTCTGGGTGCTGGGCCTAAATTTATGAAAATTGACTGTTACAGTTGTGGGTGACGTGAAGCCTGATTCTCTGCTATGACATGAAGACTGATTCTCTGCTGACATGAAGCCAGATTGTCTGTTACGGGACCTATCTCCTCTGCCTGGGTGCTGGGTCAAAATTTATGAAAATGGACTGTTGCATTGGTGGGTGACGTGAAGCCTGATTCTCTGCTATGATATGAAGACTGATTCTCTGCCGACATGAAGCCAGATTGTCTGTTACGGGACCTCTCTCCTCTGCCTGGGTGCTGGGCCTAAATATCTGACAATGGACTGTTGCATTGGTGGCTGACGTGAAGCCTGATTCTCTGCTATGATATGAAGACTGATTCTCTGCTGACATGAAGCCAGATTGTCTGTTATGGGACCTCTCTCCTCTGCCTGGGTGCTGGGCCTAAATTTATGAAAATGGACTGTTGCAGTGGTGGGTGACGTGAAGCCTGATTCTCTGCTATGACATGAAGACTGATTCTCTGCTGACATGAAGCCAGATTGTCTGTTACGGGACCTCTCTCCTCTGCCTGGGTGCTGGGCTTAAATTTATGAAAATGGACTGTTGCATTGGTGGGTGACGTGAAGCCTGATTCTCTGCTATGATATGAAGACTGATTCTCTGCTGACATGAAGCCAGATTGTCTGTTACGGGACCTCTCTCCTCTGCCTGGGTGCTGGGCCTAAATATCTGACAATGGACTGTTGCATTGGTGGCTGACGTGAAGCCTGATACTCTGCTATGATATGAAGACTGATTCTCTGCTGACATGAAGCCAGATTGTCTGTTACGGGACCTCTCTCCTCTGCCTGGGTGCTGGGCCTAAATTTATGAAAATGGACTGTTGCAGTGGTGGGTGACGTGAAGCCTGATTCTCTGCTATGACATGAAGACTGATTCTCTGCTGACATGAAGCCAGATTGTCTGTTACGGGACCTCTCTCCTCTGCCTGGGTGCTGGGCCTAAATTTATGAAAATGGACTGTTGCAGTGGTGGGTGACGTGAAGCCTGATTCTCTGCTATGACATGAAGACTGATTCTCTGCTGACATGAAGCCAGATTGTCTGTTACGGGACCTCTCTCCTCTGCCTGGGTGCTGGGCCTAAATTTATGAAAATGGACTGTTGCATTGGTGGCTGACATGAAGCCTGATTCTCTGCTGACATGAAGCCAGATTGTCTGTTACGGGACCTCTCTCCTCTGGGTGCTGGGCCTAAATTTATGAAAATTGACTGTTACAGTTGTGGGTGACGTGAAGCCTGATTCTCTGCTATGACATGAAGACTGATTCTCTGCTGACATGAAGCCTGATTGTCTGTTACGGGACCTATCTCCTCTGCCTGGGTGCTGGGTCAAAATTTATGAAAATGGACTGTTGCATTGGTGGGTGACGTGAAGCCTGATTCTCTGCTATGATATGAAGACTGATTCTCTGCCGACATGAAGCCAGATTGTCTGTTACGGGACCTCTCTCCTCTGCCTGGGTGCTGGGCCTAAATATCTGACAATGGACTGTTGCATTGGTGGCTGACGTGAAGCCTGATTCTCTGCTATGATATGAAGACTGATTCTCTGCTGACATGAAGCCAGATTGTCTGTTACGGGACCTCTCTCCTCTGCCTGGGTGCTGGGCCTAAATTTATGAAAATGGACTGTTGCAGTGGTGGGTGACGTGAAGCCTGATTCTCTGCTATGACATGAAGACTGATTCTCTGCTGACATGAAGCCAGATTGTCTGTTACGGGACCTCTCTCCTCTGCCTGGGTGCTGGGCTTAAATTTATGAAAATGGACTGTTGCATTGGTGGGTGACGTGAAGCCTGATTCTCTGCTATGATATGAAGACTGATTCTCTGCTGACATGAAGCCAGATTGTCTGTTACGGGACCTCTCTCCTCTGCCTGGGTGCTGGGCCTAAATATCTGACAATGGACTGTTGCATTGGTGGCTGACGTGAAGCCTGATTCTCTGCTATGACATGAAGACTGATTCTCTGCTGACATGAAGCCAGATTCTCTGTTACGGGACCTCTCTCCTCTGCCTGGGTGCCGGGGCCTAAATATCTGAGAATGGACTGTTCCAGTGGTGGGTGACGTGAAGCCAGATTCTCTGCTATGGGACCTCTCTCCAATTGATTTTGGTTAATTTTTATTTATTTAATTTTTATTTTAATTCATTTCCCTATCCACATTTGTTTGCACGGGATTTACCTACATGTTGCTGCCTTTTGCAGCCCTCTAGCCCTTTCCTGGGCTGTTTTACAGCCTTTTTAGTGCCGAAAAGTTCGGGTCCCCATTGACTTAAATGGGGTTCGGGTTCGGGACGAAGTTCGGATCGGGTTCGGATCCCGAACCCGAACATTTTCGGGAAGTTCGGCCGAACTTCTCGAACCCGAACATCCAGGTGTCCGCTCAACTCTAGTTACTAATCAATAGTACTACAAAAAGTCCCAGTGTAGACAGAACTTAAAATTAAATAGGAAAATATGTCTATGGTGCTCCCTTGTTTATTTTTGCTTACTGGTCCCATTGTTTCATGAGTAAGATATCATGACTTGTCTTCCCTAGTAAGCAAACTTTACTTTACACACAGAACAGATAGTTTATAGAATGGATTGCTTCTGACCCACATATCATTGATCATTAAGGACACTTTTCTTGGAGAAGAGATAATTATAACTTCCAGGATAAGGCTACTTTCACACTAGCGTTAATATTTTCCGGTATTGAGATCCGTCATAGGTTCGCAATACCGGAAAAAAACTATTCTGTTTTGTCCCTATTCATTGTCAATAGGGACAAAATGTAACTAAACAAACCGGAATGCTCCAAAATGCATTCCGTTCCATCCTCGTACCAGAGAGCAAACCGCAGCAATGCAAGTCAATGGGGACGGATCAATTTTCTTTGACACAATCCGACACAACAGCAAACAAATCCGGTCCCCATTGACTTTCAATAGAGTTCATGAAGGATACATCTTGGCTATGTTATATACCCGTATAATACAACCGGATCCGTTCATAACGGATGCAGATGGTTGTATAACAATAATGGAAGCATTTTTGCTAGTGTAAAAGTAGCCCTAAATAGGAAATTCCACATTGAATATGTCTGGCTTGGCCAATATAAAACTGAATTAAATATTTGCAGAAAATTATGATATGAGCTGTGATGCTATTTACATAAGGCAGTATCTGAATATAAAACAGACCATAATTTATGTAATTTTACAGAAAATTCTTCATGGATGGCATCAATTACAATGTGGCCTTCTGATGCTTTGACGCCAGGTTATGTGTCCATTAGGATCGTTCCTATTGAGTTTGAGATAGCACGCCAAAGGAGTGATATTCAAAAGTTCAGTTTTTATTCATTCAAATTTCAACACCAGTGGTACATTTCTAACATTTATTGCAATGTTTCAGGCCCAATTTTGGTGCCTTTCTTCAGGCTGTGTCTGAGGGAGTTCAAATCCATGGTGTCCATTATGACCTATTATGGATGCCATAGATATGGGTTCCCTTATCACAATGACCCCTGATGATAATGGCTGATTGCTGCCACCCATAGCTACAGGCACCGAGGGCGGCTCCCCTCCAGCATCGACCCAGCTAAACTTGGTTGACTGCTCCCTCCCTATTTCCATTTATATTTGTATAAAGCATAGCTGGACAGGAAGAATTTGAAGGAAAGCCGCCCAGCAAAAATATTTTTCTGAGCCCAGCAATAATTCTGTCCATGGCAAAAATACTGAATTGCCAGTGTCGGATTATAGGCTGCACGAAAGCCATGAGCATTTTGATTCCTTGCTTTATTATGGGATTACTCTCATTCAAAAGAGAGATGAGTCATATATTTCATATTAAGAAGTAAATTAATATAAACCTAAAATATGCAATTTTATAATATACAAATATACAGTTGCAAGAAAAAGTTTGTGAACCCTTTGTAATTATATGGATTTCTGCACAAATTGGTCATAATATGTGATCTGATCTTCATCTAAGTCACAACAATAGACAATCACAGTCTGCTTAAACTAATAACACACAAATAAATAAATGTTACCATGTTTTTATTGAACACCCCATGTAAATATTCACAGTGCAGATGGAAAAAGTATGTGAACCCCTAGACTAATGACATCTCCAAGAGCTAATTGGAGTGAGGTGTCAGCCAACTGGAGTCCAATCAATGAGATGAGATTGGAGGTGTTGGTTACCGCTGCCCTATAAAAAACACACACCAGTTCTGGGTTTGCTTTTCACAAGAAGCATTGCCTGATGTGAATGATGCCTTGTACAAAAGAGCTCTCAGAAGACCTAAGATTAAGAATTGTTGACTTGCATAAAGCTGGAAAGGGTTATAAAAGTATCTCCAAAAGCCTTGCTGTTCATCAGTCCACGGTAAGACAAATTGTCTATAAATGGAGAAATTTCAGCATTGCTGCTACTCTCCCTAGGAGTAGCCATCCTGTAAAGATGACTGCAAGAGCACAGCGCAGACTGCTCAATGAGGTGAAGAAGAATCTTAGAGTGTCAGTTAAAGACTTACAAAAGTCTCTGGCATATGCTAACATCCCTGTTAGCGAATCTACGATACGTAAAACACTGAACAAGAATGGATTTCATGGTAGGATACCACAGAGGAAGCCACTGCTGTCCAAAAAAAAAAAACCACTGCTGCACGTTTAGTTTGCACAAGAGCACCTGGATGTTCCACAGCAGTACTGGCAAAATATTCTGTGGACAGATAAAACCAAACTTGAGTTGTTTGGAAGAAACACACAACACTATGTGTGGAGAAAAAGAGGCACAACACACCAACATCAAAACCTCATCCCAACTGTGAAGTATGGTGGTGGGGGCATCATGGTTTGGGGCTGCTTTGCATCAGGGCCTGCACGGATTGCTATCATCTAAGGAAAAATTAATTCCCAAGTTTATCAAGACATTTTGCAGGAGAACTTAAGGCCATCTGTCCACCAGCTGAAGCTCAACAGAAGATGGGTGTTGCAACAGGACAATGACCCAAAGCATAGAAGTAAATCAACAACAGAATGGCTTAAACAGAAGAAAATACACCTTCTGGAGTGGCCCAGGCCCGATTGAGATGCTGTGGCATGACCTCAAGAAAGCGATTCACACCAGACATCCCAAGAATACTGCTGAACTGAAACAGCTCTGTAAAGAGGAATGGTCAAGGATTACTCCTGACCGTTGTGCACGTCTGATCTGCAACTACAGGAAACGTTTGGTTGAAGTTATTGCTGCCAAAGGAGGTTCAACCAGTTATTAAGTCCAAGGATTCACATACTTTTTCCACCTACACTGTGAATGTTTACATGGTGTGTTCAATAAAAACATGGTAACATTTAATTATTTGTGTGCTATTAGTTGAAGCAGACTGTGATTGTCTATTGTTGTGACTTAGATGAAGATCAGATCACATTTTATGACCAATTTGTGCAGAAATCCATATCATTCCAAAGAGTTCACATACTTTTTCTTGCAACTGTAGTTGAACATTATGTATCATGTTACACATGCATGATTTGCCTTTTCTTCATGTGTGTCCCTTCTCTCTTCCACTAGCTTCTGCTCTCTCTCTTGTCTCCTCCCCTCTTCTTCATTCTGGCTTCACCCCTTATCTCAGCTACTTGCTCTGTTAGCTGCTCACAGCATGATTTTTTGACCTATCCATCTGTTCATCGGTGTATGATCTGCACAGTTTGGAATAAACGTCTTCACGATCTACAAGGTGTCATTTGGATCGAGTCACTGTCCGCCCATTCACCTAAGATTATGGTTATCACCATCTCAGCAGAACTGTAAGTTCAGAGATCACATTGTAATGCTTAGACTGGAGAGGCAGAACAGTCAAAAAATCTGAGAAGGGATCTTACAAGATCTGCAAAATATCTTTCAAGGGATCCTGCTAGCTATGCATGTATAGTGAGATGTATATGGACACTGGAATATAGCAGAATATATGTATAAGCCGGTATACTCCAGCTAGAAAGTAAATCTCAACATAAGATTAATCAGTTTTCTGCACAGATTATTGAAGAAACTGTTCATGGAACTGTTATATAATCAGCTCCTAGACTGTATTGTCACATGCATTCTGCCTGCAAGTCATCCTAAGCTCTGTATGCAATCAAAACTAAACTGTGCAGCAGCCATTGCTAAACTTCTCTCTGACTCCCCCTCCCACTGGTTGCCTAGGAAGCCCTCTCCCAGAGCCAGAAGATTGATACATTTCTATGCAAACACATACCTTGTGATTTAACCCTCTGCTTGCCATCACAATGCACCAGCAAGGCAATGTACAATCTGAGGAACCTAATACACAGAAAGAACCTGAACTTCCAACAGATCAGGAGTCAGATCCTCAAGGCCACATAAAACAAAAACGTTTAGTGAAGCCAACCTGGAAAGTCCAAGAGAACTATGAGGCTGACAAAGAAGAACTGTTGCAGAACATCAGCCACTCATGGTCTAAAACTATTGAATGCATGTCAGCTCTGTCTCAACCAACTCATAAGGTATTGCACCTAGAGGGCGCTGTTAAGCAGTTGAATGCTGCCTATGAGAACTACCAAAGACTGTCTGCTAAATATGCTGATCTCTTAAAGCGGTACAACACAAAAAAATCCTTAAAATAATTGCAGGAGTTGATTGAGCTCAATCTTGAAAGAGACGATCTAGTAATACAAACAAGGACAAAAACGGATGTAAAATCCATGAATCTAGATCCCATCTCTCCACAACTTCTAAGCGCTCCACACGAACTTCCAAATCCTTAAGATCAACATCTACTCTCAACTCATCAAAGCCTGCGACTCATCAAAGCCAACGACTCATCAAAGCCTGCGCTGATGCAGAAGCTTCTAAAATCCAGGCAGTTTTCACCCAGAAGAAAGCAGAAATAAAAGCTGAGGCTGCACAGAGGGAAGCGGAAATGGAAGCTGAGGCTGCACAGAAGAAAGCGGAAACGGAAGCTGAGGCTGCACAGAAGAAAGCGGAAATGGAAGCTGAGGCTGCACAGAAGAAAGCGGAAATGGAAGCTAAGATCTGAAACATTTTCTACATACACAAAAGACCCATTTCTCTCAAATATTGTTCACAAATCTGTCCAAATCTGTGTTAGTGAGCACTTCTCCTTTGCTGAGATAATCCATCCCACCTCACAGGTGTGGCATATCAAGGTGCTGATTAGACAGCATGAATATTGCAGAGGTGTGCCTTAGACTGCCCACAATAAAAGTCCACTCTGAAATGTTCACAGTTTAGCCTTATTGGAAGGGGGGCTGTGGAATGTTGGTCCTCTCCTCTTTAATAGCTGTGCAAAGTTGCTGAATATTGGCATGAACTGGAACGCACTGTCGTATACGCCGATCCAGAGCATCCCAAACATGCTCAATGGGTGACATGTCCAGTGAGTATGCTGGCCATGCAAGAACTGTTTTCAGCTTCCAGGACTTGTGTACAGATCCTTTCAATATGGGGCTGTGCATTATCATGCTGCTACATGAGGTGATGGTCATGGATGAATGGCACAACAATGGGCCTCAGGATCTCGTCACGGTATCTCTGTGCATTCAAAATGCCATCAATAAAATGCACCTGTGTTCGTTGTCCATAACATACGCTTACCCATACCAAAACTTCACCGCCACTATGGGCCACTCGATCCACAATGTTGATGTCAGAAATTGCTCACCCTCAAGACGCCACACACTCTGTCTGCCATCTGCCCTAAACAGTGAAAACCGGGACTCATCCGTGAACAGAATGTCTCTCCAATGTGCCAGACGCCATTGAATGTGAGCATTTTCCCACTAAACGACGACAAACTGCAGTCAGGTCCAGACCCAGATGAGAATGACAAACATGCAGATGAGCTTCCCTGAGACGGTTTCTGACAGTTTGTGCAGAAATTCTTTGGTTATGCAGCTGTCCGGGTGGCTGGTCTCAGACTATCATGGAGGTGAATATGCTGGATGTGGAGGTCTTTGGCTGGTGTGGTTACACATGGTCTGCAGTTGTGAGGCCGGTTGGATGTACTGCCAAATTCTCTGAAATGCCTTTGGAGACGGCTTATGGTAGAAAAATGAACATTCATTGCAAGGGCAACAGCTCTGGTAGACATTCCTGCAGTCAACATGCCAATTGCACGCTCCCTCAAGCGCTGTGACATCTGTGGCATTGTGCTGTGTGATCAAACGGCACATTTCAGAGTGTCCTTTTATTGTGGGCAGTCTAAGGCACACCTGTGCAGTATTCATGCTGTCTAATCACCTGTGAGGTTGGATGGATTATCTCGGCAAAGGAGAAGTGCTCACTAACATAAATTTAGACAGATTTGTGAACAGTATTTGAGAGTAATGGGTCTTTTGGGTATGTAGAAAATGTTTCAGATATTTGAGTTCAGCTCATGCAAAATCAGAGCAAAACCGAAAGTGTTGCGTTTATATTTTTGTTTAGTGTGTATATATACAGTACAGACCAAAAGTTTGGACACACCTTCTCATTCAAAGAGTTATCTTTATTTTCATGACTTTGAAAATTGTAGATTCACACTGAAGATATCAAAACTATAAATTAACACATGTGGAATTATATACATAACAAAAAAAGTGTGAAACAACTGAAAATATGTCATATTCTAGGTTCTTCAAAGTAGCCACCTTTTGCTTTGATTACTGCTTTGCACACTCTTGGCATTCTCTTGATGAGCTTCAAGAGGTAGTCATCTGAAATGGTTTTCACTTCACAGGTGTGCCCTGTCAGGTTTAATAAGTGGGATTTCTTGGGACCATCAGTTGCGTTGTGGAGAAGTCAGGTGGATACACAGCTGATAGTCCTACTGAATAGACTGTTAGAATTTGTATTATGGCAATAAAAAAGCAGTTAAGTAAAGAAAAACGAGTGGCCATCATTACTTTAAGAAATGAAGGTCAGTCCGAAAAATTGGGAAAACTTTTAAAGTGTCCCCAAGTGCAGTCGCAAAAACCATCAAGCGCTACAAAGAAACTGGCTCACATGCGGACCGCCCCAGGAAAGGAAGACCAAGAGTCACCTCTGCTGCGGAGGATACGTTCATCTGAGTCACCAGCCTCAGAAATCGCAGGTTAACAGCAGCTCAGATTAGAGACCAGGTCAATGCCACACAGAGTTCTAGCAGCAGACACATTTCTAGAACAACTGTTAAGAGGAGACTGTGTGAATCAGGCCTTCATGGTAGAATATATTCTAGGAAACCACTGCTAAGGACAGGCAACAAGCAGAAGAGACTTGTTTGGGCTAAAGAACACAAGGAATGGACATTAGACCAGTGGAAATCTGTGCTTTGGTCTGATGAGTCCAAATTTGAGATCTTTGGTTCCAACCGTGTCTTTGTGCGATGCAGAAAAGGTGAACGGATGGACTCTACATGCCTGGTTCCCACCGTGAAGCATGGAGGAGGAGGTGTGATGGTGTGGGGGTGCTTTACTGGTGACACTGTTGGGAATTTATTAAAAATTGAAGGCATACTGAACCAGCATGGCTACCACAGCATCTTGCAGCGGCATGCTATTCCATCCGGTTTGCGTTTAGTTGGACCATCATTTATTTTTCAACAAGACAATGACCCCAAACACACCTCCATGAAGGAGAGTGATGGGGTGCTGCGCCAGATGACCTGGCCTCCACAGTCACCGGACCTGAACCCAATTGAGATGGTTTGGGGTGAGCTGGACCGCAGAGTGAAGGCAAAAGGGCCAACAAGTGCTAAGCATCTCTGGGAACTCCTTCAAGACTGTTGGAAGACCATTTCAGGTGACTACCTCTTGAACCTCATCAAGAGAATGCCAAGAGTGTGCAAAGCAGTAATCAAAGCAAAAGGTGGGTACTTTGAAGTTGTTTCACACTTTTTTGTTATGTATATAATTCCACATGTGTTAATTCATAGTTTTGATGCCTTCAGTGTGAATCTACAATTTTCATAGTCATGAAAATAAAGAAAACTCTTTGAATGAGAAGGTGTGCCCAAACTTTTGGTCTGTATTGTATGTATATATCTATCTATCTATCTATCTATATATATATATATATATATATATAGATACATATATGTATCTCTCTCTCTCTCTCTCTATATATATATATATACGGTATATATATCCCTTCAGATAATTCCTTTTCAATAGACTCCATAAACTCCAGAATGCTTCATTATAAATTAGGCACAATTCTGCCAGTCTCTGAACCTAAAGTGAAATTAACGATTTTGCAGTAGCCCTCTGGGGTACTACACTAATAACTAATAGGACAGCCCCTTGACTTCAAAGCTCAGAATAAGAATTTAAATGAATGAAATACAAGTTATAATGAAACTTTTCCATAACACTATATACCAATCTGCTCAGCTCCTCCTGCTCTATGATATGCTGCCTGCAGATTAATTAACATTTTCATGGTAGCATGTTCCCTTTAAATGCATTTGTTTAGTAAGCTGGCACAGGAGCACTTTTGTTTACGGAGTGATAGCCTTTAGATCTCTAATGTTCACATTGCAGATTTTCCCTCACATTTATGGTGCAATAATTCACTTTGGATGCCCTGGATTCGCCCTGAATTTTCCACTTGGAAACCACACCAAGATAGGATATTTGTTGGGCAACAAATATGCATGAAAAACAGCCCTAAGGCTTCCTTCATGCTTTGGCTTGCTTTATCCTTTTTTACAAACTTTTTGGTGCTATTTATTTGATCACAAATAATTGACGTTTGTTTTGTTTTTTCTGTAGAGAAGTCTATGGGGAAATGCCTGCAAAAATCTCTGTACCTAAAGCTTTTTCTAAAAATGCTATGTGTGACAACACCCTAAGGCAAGTTTCACATACTGTACATTGAATTTACCCATGTCTTTGGTAGCAATTTTATTTCTTTCAGCATCATTTGCTCTTTTTTATTCCCAAAAAATACTATATACAAATTTGCTTTTAAGTATATAGCAAAATATTTTAACATCTACATTTTGCTTATTTCATTTTTTTTTGGCCAGTGGCACGTTTTGATAAAAAAAAAATAATAATTGTGCCTCATATATAGAATTTTGTTTCCTGCCATTTCTTTTCCATAAGCTTCTCTTTAGGACTTTCAAAATACCATGAAAAATGTAAACATGCAATTAAAATTAAAAAAACACCAAAATGGTTGTTAAAACCAAATAAAAACACTTAAATGTTGTGGTGTTTTATGTACGCATTTAAAGAGCAGAAAATGTGTATGAAGGTGGATATACATTTCAAAAGCTGTTGGCCGAACTATGTCTCCCAACTCCTTAATACACATACACATTTGGCTCAGCTGAACGTGTTTGTGTTTTTAATTTGTAGAGGGGAGAAAACCGCTGCCAGACACTTCTGGTCGCAACTTATCTCCATGGCGAACAAAAGGAATGGGTAAAAATATTCACTTTGCCTGATCCTTCTCTCCCCTGTCACCATCTGCTGGGCGACAGACGGGAGCTCCCCATACACATTAGACTGTACACTAATGTATACAGGGACCTTAAGAAAGAAGGTCTAAAACGCAAAGTCTTTAATTCATATGGTGACAAGTGGCGGTGGCATTTTATACTACTACTAGCCTATGGGAGCTAGGACGGGATAGTTGGGAGTTATGCTAAATTATTGTTTGGATCAATTAAATCATGGGATGAAGGTCACATTTGACACCCAAATAAGTACAAAAGAATACATTATAGCTGTACCTTTAGCTTGCGTTCATGATCACCGCTGCAAAGCGAGTTCACAGAGACCTTAAATGTTTTCCAGGCCGGATTCAAATTGTTCATGACAACCTATATTGAAATCAGAATAAGATGAAGAAAGCTTGTCACTTGATGAATTTAATTGCAATTAATGATTCTCAATCCATTACCTCACCGTGCAAACAGAGTTTGGTGCAAATCATACTGTAGTAATATATAATACAAGAAGAAGATTGTTTTTGTTGGTCAAAGGGTGCCTACCAAGAGCTACAAGGTGCTCTGGGTCCTTTTGTTGTCTCTCTAGGAAGAAGGCTTTCTAGGTGAAACTTCTGCTAGGACAGAGTCACATAGCGTAGTTTTTGGTGTGAATTTTGCAGCATATTTAAAGAGATTTTCCAGGACCCTATATTGATGACCCACAGGATAATTAATCAAGGAGTCATTGTGGGGAACAACCTACAGCACCCTCTGCCCTTCAGCTATTTGAAGAGGGCACACTGCTCCAGTGAGTGCTGTGGAATGCCATTTCTTTCTAATATGTGAAAATTGTGGTCCAAGAAACTGCACTATATATCTTTATAGGGGGCACACAACTGAAAGAAAAAAACTAAAAAAAAAAAGCTTGGTGCTGGGCTGTGAGCCCTCAGTTGTATCTAATATGCAGAGAGCTGCCCTAGAGGTGTCTGCAGCCAGCTAGAATTGTAGCATTTAGGTGGAGGAAATAAGACCACAAAAAAAACAAAAACAAAATAAAGCTCAGAGCCCCTAATACACATGGGTTGCAGTTTTTAGGTGGTGGGCTGTGAGCCCACTAATGCTCTGTGCCATTGAATAACACCTTCCTTCTTGTTTCCCACCAGTGTAAGAAATGGGAGAGAATTATCATCAGTCGGTAAGTCAGTAACGCTTCATTGATAAATTTGGCAATCTTTAAAATTAATACTTTTGTTTAGAGATTTTAATCCAGTTTGCATGCATTTGATAGATTCAGCGCATACCTACTCCTCTGGCTCGTCTGGCACTTTTTTTTAAAAGTGGTGAGATTGAAATAAAATCATAAAAACTGTAAAAAAAAAAATATCATAAAAACTGATCTGTTCACATGGCACAAGCAGATCCGGTCACCATCTCGGCCAGTGATTGGCTGCATACGGCCTCAAACCGGATGTTTTCAGCAAGGAAGCCCAGTGGAGCATCAGAGGCTGGGAGAAGAAGGAGTAGGGAGCGGGAAGTAGGTAAGTAGTCTTCTGTCTGGCCAAGTTGGGGGGGGGGGGGGCGTTGCCACCTTTCTCTCCTCATTCCCGCAGGATTAATAATGTTGTAGCTTCAATTGATTCATCTCAAGGAGTTTAGCATTCTTTAAATGGCAGCCATTTGGAGGATCCCTATTTTTTTAAGAAGCGATTAGTGGCTATGAATAAGAATCCCTTAATCCATACACTGTTAGCCACTGGTTGTGCTGATATTATGCTCATACTGTAGGTATTTTGCTGACTGCCTTCATCAATTATAATTTAAACTGGATTGGCATCTCCATACTCTGGAGAGCAGATTCCATTTTATTTTTACTAATTTTAAAGATAATCCTCTGAAAATGCGTTCATAAGAACTCTCATTTCCAATTATTGGCCCATGCAAACATGGCAAATGCTCATTTATCGGCTGATCACATCTGATCACAGGGCATGTGCTGCTGACAATATGCAAAATGCATGGGGACTGTATGATCTTGTTCATCAAAATGTAGTTTGATTCGGTCAGTGTAAGCATATGTTCACTCGTGCTAAATATGCTGCAGATTTTCTGTTGCAGATTTTTGTACAGCAAATCCGCAGTGTTTTACGGTACCAGCAAAGTGGATGGCACTTTAAGTAATCTCCTCCACACTGCATAAAAATCTGCCACATAAAATTTACGTGAGGTGCGGATTTTTAAAATCTGCAGCATTTCAATATATGCTGCAGATCTCCACTCTGGATATCACAGTTGCAGCGGAGGGGGTGAAATCCACAGGCATTTCCACAGGAAAAAATTCATGTAACATATGTTTTTGCGGCAGATCCACAGCAAGATGAATTGACTTTTCAGCCGTATTTTGTATCTGTAGTTTATAGCTTTTCCTGTATGAGCATGCATACAAATATGATTACTAATCACTAAGTAGGACCACCCACTGGACTCCTAAACATTGAAAGAGCAGGGATTCAACCCCTTCCCGACATATGATGCACTAGTACGTCACAGCCGGAAGTGGCTTCTGCAAATTGATGTACTAGTATGTCACGATGATCAGGCGGGCACAGGAGCTGTTTGTTCTCGATCAATGCAGGGGCCATCCTCTATTAACTGCAGTGTAATAGAGGATTGAAGAGGGAGGGAACTCTGTCTACCTCTCCATCAGCCCCCTCTCGCTGCGGTGACAGGGGACCGATTGCTGCCATGGCAATCCCAGTCCTGGCTAAGGCCTCGGGGTCTGCCATGTATGGAAGCGTGTGAAAAGCAGACCCCAGGCTGGGTCTCACAGGCACACTGTTAGTGTGAAACTGACAGTTTCACTGTAGTTTCACTGTAGTGCAATACAATGTGCTACATTGAAACAGGGATCAGACCCTGAAACGTTGAAATGTCCCTGTACTGGGACAAAAAATAAAAAGTGCCCCTTTCCCTTCATGAAGTGATTTTTAATTAAAGAAAATTTATAAAAATAGACATATTAGATATCGCTGCATCCGTAAAAACCAGCTCTATAAAAATATCACATGCTCCACCCCTTCTTGAGAATGCCATAAAAAATATTAATAAAAACTGTGCCATTTTTTGGTTACCTTGCCCCAAAAACGTGTAATATTGAACAATAAAAAAAACATATGTAATCAAAAATGGTACCAATAAAAACATCAACTCTTCCTGTGAAAAATGGGCCCCTATGCAAGACAATCAGCAGAAGAATTTAAAAAATATGGCTTTCAGGCACAATGGAGGCACAAAAACATGATTTTTTTTAAAAACAAAAAATAAAGATAGACATATTTTGTATAGTCACATCCATAACGACCTGCTCTTTAAAAATAATACATGATCTATCCTGTTAGGTGAACGGCATAAAAAAAAGAATAAAAACTGTGCCAGAACAGCCATTTTTTTCAGTTACCTTGCCTCACAAAAGCACAATCAAAAATCATATGCACCCCAAAATAGTAGCAATAAAACTGGCACAGTACCATAGTTTTTAAAATGGGTCACTTTTTGGGAGTTTCTACTGTAGGGGTGCATCAGAGGGTCTTCAAATGCAACATGCCAACTTAAAATTATCCCAGTAAAATCTGCCCTTCAAAATTCATATGCTGCTCTTTTCCTTCTGCGCCCTGCCGTGTGCCCATAGAGCAGTTTATAACCACATATGGGGTGTTTCTGCAAACTGCCGAATCAGAGAAACATTGATTTTTTTTTTCCTGTTAACCCTCGCTGCCTTACAGGAAAAAAAATGGCTTAAAATTGAAAATCTGCAAAAACAAGTGAAATTTTGAAATTTATCCTCTATTTTCCCTTAAATCTTGTGAAACACCCAAAGGGTTAACAAAGTTTGTAAAATCATATTTAAATAACTTGAGGTGTGCAGCTTGCAAAATGGGGTCATTTATGGGTGGATTCTATTGTGTAAGCCCCACAAAGTGACTTTATATCTGAATTGGTCCTTTAAAAGTAGGTTTTGGAAATTTTCTTGCAAATTTTAAAAATTGCATCTAAAATTGTACCCCATCTACCATCCCAAAAAATTCAATGCCATTTACAAAATGATGCCAACATAAAGAGGACATATGGGAAATGTAAAGTAATAACTATTTTATGATGTATCACTCACTATCTGTCTTAGGCCTCTTGCACACGACCCCATGCCCTCCGTGACATACGGTCTGTGAGCGGGCCATATGTCCCGGAGCGGTGTTGATTGTGCGCACGGGAGCACACAGCGTCATAGATTACAATGATGCTGTGCGCGCCGTGCTGTCCGCAGGGCTATTGTACTTCACTAATAAAATCAGGGCCTTAAAAGCAGGAAAATTGAATTTTTCCAAATTTCTGATAAATTAGTTGTTTTTAAATAAATAAAGGTGAAATTTATTGACTCAAATTTTCCACTGTCATAAAGTACAATCTGTCATAAGAAAATGGTCTAAGAATGACTTGGATAAGTAAAAGTGCTCCAAAGTTATTGCCACATAAAGTGACACATGTCAGATTTGCAAAAAATAGCCTGGACAGGAAGGTGAAAACTGGCACGGGGTAGAAGGGGTTAAACAGATTAAATACAGTTTATACTGAATGTTTTCTGCAAAATTAAAGATCAATCGGTTCAGCTCATCTATAACATGTTTCCTGTAGATTGCACTGCATTTTAAACATGACACACTGGGGGGAGATTTATCAAACTGGTGTACAGTAGAACTGCCTTAGTTGCCCATAGCAACCAATCAGATGCCACCTTTCATTTTCCAAAGGAGCTGTGAAAAATGAAATGAGGAATCTGATTGGTTGCTATGGGCAACTAAGCCAGTTCTACTTTACACCAGTTTGATAAATCTCCCCCCATTCTTTTTAAATGTCCCTAATCCTGAAGCAAAGTTCCCGCAATTATTTCTGCACTAGAAAAGGATATATTCTCTATAGTGTCCATGTGAAAATGCCGAGCTTACTAGTTAGGATAGACTGGCTGACTGATTCACGTCATAAATATTAAAAGCCCATTTCTAATGTGAATATAATGTATGTCAGCAGAGCTTTACATAAGTGTGCGCTGTAATTAGATAAAACGAGACTATCATGCGGGAATATAGAAATACAATGCATCATGCTGTTGAGAAAGCTTGATTTGGGCATAAAACATCCCACACTTGACAAGATACAAACAGATGCTGTGTAATTCGGATGTTTTTAATAAAAGAACACAAGATTAATTTGAACATACCATATGTTTCTGACAACACCTAGATTGCCCATTACAAGCATCTACAACAGACCAGCCTGACTAACCATATTGTTATGTTTCCGTTTTACAATTCGCTGTGTGTATGGAGATACGTATGGTATATATCCTCTTACCTCAGTCCTGTGAACCAGCTGCTGAGTGCCATCATCATTCATTCGGAACGTTTCCAAGAACGGATCTGACTTGCTGAAAAAATCCTAAAATGGAAAGGATTCAATTAAATGGATTGGCAGATCTATTCTGTCTGTTTACATCTCTCCTGTCACAGATGATTGAAACGGGAGATTGGATAATTGTAAGATTTGTTACACTGCCAGTCTGATCTTACAATAGCTGTCTATGCACAATGTGTCTATCTAGGTATCTATCTATGTATCTATATCGTATCTATCTATTGTCTATCTCTCTATCTATCTATCTATCTATCTATCTATCTATCTATCTATCTATCATCTATGTATCTATCATCTATGTATCTATATTGTATCTATCTATCTATCTATCTATCTATCTATCTATCTATCATCTATGTATCTATCATCTATGTATCTATATTGTATCTATCTATCTATCTATCTATCTATCTATCTATCATCTATCTATCTATCTATCATCTATGTATCTATATCATATCTATCTATCTATCTATCTATCTATCATCTATGTATCTATATCATATCTATCTATCTATCTATCTATCTATCTATCTATCTATCTATCATCTATGTATCTATATTGTATCTATCTATTGTCTATCTATCTATCTATCTATCTATCTATCTATCTATCATCTATCTATCTATCATCTATGTATCTATATCATATCTATCTATCATCTATGTATCTATATCATATCTATCTATCTATCTATCTATCTATCTATCTATCTATCATCTATGTATGTATGTATGTATGTATCTATCTATCATCTATCTATCTATCTATCTATCATCTATGTATCTATATTGTATCTATCTATTGTCTATCTAGCTATCTATCTATCTATCATCTATGCATCTATATCGTATCTATCTATCTATTTATCTATCTATCTACCTCATATCTATCTACCTCATATCTATCTATCTATCTATCTATCTATCTATCTATCTATCTACCTCATATCTATCTATATATCTATAGTGTAGTCTATCTATCTATCATCTGTCTATTGATCTGTCTGTCTGTCCATCCGTTTATCTATCACTGCAAGAAAAAGTTGCCATATACAGTAATGTAGTCTGTACGTGACCATTTAAAAAAAAAAATATTGCACATTTTCTATAAAAACCTCAGTTGCTCACAGACCAATGCACCTGACACATTTTTCTGTGTCACTGTTTACTGTGTATTGGTGAAGAATATATTTTCTTTACCATAAAGCCAAACCTATTGCTGCTCTCCAAAAATAGATAATCTACACCATTTTTTAATTTTAAAAAGCATAACAAATCTGACAATTCAGTGTGTTTTTAACCCTATCCCACATATGTAGGGCACATGTTGGTTCCTTAAAGAGTGCCCCAACTCCGGAGGTGGGCACCATAGCCACCAGATGTCTACTGTTTACACAGCAGACACCCAGAAATAATGTCTGTGGTTGGCGATAACAATGATTATAGACATTCAACTCCTCAGACGCTGTGGTAAATTGTGACCACAGTGTTTGAGAGTCTTTCCTCCAGTTATACTCCATACTGTAAAAACAAAACCTATAAAACTGTGGCAGAATTATGTTTTTTTTTCCAATTCTACCTCATTTGGATTTTTTCCCAGCTTCTCAGTACATCACATGTAATACTAAATGGTGCCATTAGAAAGTTCAACTTTTCCTGCAAAAACAAACCCTATGTGAACCGAAAAGTAAAAAAGTTAAGCAAAAATGAAAAACTTCACGTTTAAGAAGAGGTTAAGCAGGCTGTTTGTTACCACCAGCTAACAGCGGATTAACCATGGGCATGTATGTTGCTGTCATGATGACATTACTATTGCTGTCTTGTCATTAAATAACTTTAAAGGGGCTGGATACAGTTGTAGGAGATCCCAGAATGTCATACAAAACTTTTCAGGGCAATCCAGGGACTTTCAATTTGAGTTAAATTTATTCAGTCTTAAATGAAATCTGACAACTGATTTGTGCAAGTCAGACCCAAAACTAATTTCAAGAAATTTGTACATCAGTAGTAACTCATAAAATGTGGACTGACAAAGACAATTTATTGAAAGTAATATTGTGAAAATGGTTGTACTGCTCATGTCTTTTTTCGGTCATTGAGTAAACATCCACAGTGAATGGTGAGAATAGCAGAGCCTGTTTTCTGAAGCGGCCATCAAGGGCAATGTTTAGTGATGAAAGCAAGTTCTGCAGTGATATTAATAATGGCACATCCCGGTGAGAAGAAGGCTGGAAAGTGCCTACTGCCATCATGCAGAGTGTGGAGACAAATAGAACCAACCCAGGCATAATGGTGTGGGGTGCCATGAGCTACCATGGCCATTCCAATCTGGTATTCATGGAGTGAACATTGATCAGGCTTCGGTATGTCCTGGACATCACGGAAACAATCTTATTGCCTTTTTTGACTCAGAAGATGTGGAATTCCAACAGGATATAGCCCAATCACACACTGCCTGCATTATACTTCACGTCAGGGTATCCAGCAGCATCCCTGGCCAGATCAGTGGCGTTGCGAGGGGGGTGCGGGGGGTGCGGGCCGCACCGGGTGACACCAGTCTGATGGGGTGTCACCCGCTGGCCGCCGGAGTTCTCCTAACTAACTTCCATAGAGGCAGGGGGGGGGGCTCTCTCCCTCCCCCTGTGCTGCTCTTGCTGCCGCTGCCTCCGCCAGTGAGAAGAGGGATGGGAGGAGGAGGGGAGGGGCTGTGGCCACTGCGCCACCAATGAAGAAAACTGACCTGTAATACAAATACAGGAGGCGGGTGCCGGAATCAAATAGCCGGCACCCGACCTCTATGACAGTGAGCGGCACCTGAGGGGTTAACTGCCACTGATCGCAGCCCCCTATCATAGAGGTCGGGTGCCGGCTATTTCATTCCGGCACCCGCCTCCTGTATTTGTATTAACATTGAGTGCGCCCCCCCCCCCTCTCAGTATAATTAACATTTTGTGCACCTAACCCCCCACCCCCCCCCCCCCAGTATAATAAACATTGGTGGCGCAGTGGGAAGTGCCAATGAGGGTTAAAAAAATAAATAAAAAATGAACTCACCTCCTCCAATTGATCCCGTAGCTGCCGGTCTCCTGTTCTATCTTCAGGACCTGTGGTGACATCACTGAGCTAATCACATGGTCCATTACCATGGTGATGGATCATATGATGTACCATGTGATGACCACAGTGATGTCACCACAGGTCCTTTCACAGGTCCTGAAGATAGAACAGGAGACCGGCAGCTGCTATCAATTGTAGGAGGTGAGTTAATTTTTATTTATTTTTTTAACCCTCATTGGCACTTCCCACTGCACCACCAATGTTTATTATACTGGGGGGGGGGGGGGGGGGGTGGTGGCCGCACTCAATGTATATTATACTGGTGGGGGGGGGGGTGGCCGCACTCAATGTATATTATACTGGGGGGGGGGGGTTGGCCGCACTCAATGTTTATTATCTCAATGTATATTATACTGGGGGGGGTGGCGCTCTCAGTGTATATTATACTGGGGGGGGGGGTGGCCGCACTCAATGTTTATTATACTGGGGGGGGGGGTGGCCGCACTCAATGTTTATTATACTGGGGGGGGTGGCCGCACTCAATGTTTATTATACTGGGGGGTGGCGCTCTCAATGTTTATTATACTGGGGGGGGGTGGCGCTCTCAATGTATATTATACTGGTGGGGGGGGGTGGCCGCACTCAATGTATATTATACTGGGGGGGGGGGGGTGGCCGCACTCAATGTTTATTATACTGGGGGGGTGGCGCTCTCAATGTATATTATACTGGGGGGGGTGGCGCTCTCAGTGTATATTATACTGGGGGGGGTGGCCGCACTCAATGTTTATTATACTGGGGGGGTGGCGCTCTCAATGTTTATTATACTGGGGGGGGTGGCCGCACTCAATGTTTATTATACTGGGGGGGTGGCGCTCTCAATGTTTATTATACTGGGGGGGGTGGCGCTCTCAATGTATATTATACTGGGGGGGTGGCCGCACTCAATGTTTATTATACTGGGGGGGTGGCCGCACTCAATGTTTATTATACTGGGGGGGGCGGCGCTCTCAGTGTATATTATACTGGGGGGGGTGGCCGCACTCAATGTTTATTATACTGGGGGGGGGTGGCCGCACTCAATGTTTATTATACTGGGGGGGGTGGCCGCACTCAATGTTTATTATACTGGGGGGGTGGCGCTCTCAATGTTTATTATACTGGGGGGGGTGGCGCTCTCAATGTATATTATACTGGTGGGGGGGGGTGGCCGCACTCCATGTATATTATACTGGGGGGGCGCTCTCAATGTTTGATATACTGGGGGGGGGGGGGCGCTCTCAATGTATATTATACTGGGGGGGCGCTCTCAATGTTTGATATACTGGGGGGGGCGCTCTCAATGTATATTATACTGGGGGGGGCGCTCTCAATGTTTATTATACTGGGGGGGGCGCTCTCAATGTATATTATACTGGGGGGGGCGCTCTCAATGTTTATTATACTGGGGGGGCGCTCTCAATGTTTATTATACTGGGGGGGGCGCACTCAATGTTTATTATACTGGGGGGGCGCTCTCAATGTTTATTATACTGGGGGGGGCGCACTCAATGTTTATTATACTGGGGGGGCGCTCTCAATGTTTATTATACTGGGGGGGGCGCACTCAATGTTTATTATACTGGGGGGGCGCACTCAATGTTTATTATACTGGGGGGGCGCACTCAATGTTTATTATACTGGGGTGTATATAATGTTTATTATATTGACCTTCTACTAAGCATTCTGTATTAAAGAATGCTATTATTTTCCCTTATAACCATGTTATAAGGGAAAATAATACAGTGAATAGACTGTCATCTTAGCAACCATGCGTGAAAATCGCACCGCATCCACACTTGCTTGCGGATACAATGCGATTTTCACGCAGCCCCATTAACTTCTATGGGGTCTGCGTTGCATGAAAACGCACAACATAAAGCATGTTGCGATATTCATGCAGCGCACAAGTGATGCGTGAAAATCACCGCTCATCTGCACAGCCCCATAGGAGTGAATGGGCCCGGATTCAGTGCGGGTGCAATGCGTTCACCTCACGCATTGCACCCGTGCAGAAATCTCACCCATGTGAAAGGGGCCTAAGGGTGAATAGGACAAGGGTTCCAGCCCCTAAGGGGGCTAATAGTAAGTAAAAATAAAACACAAACACTAAGGCTACTTTCACACTTGCGGTAGTGTGATGCGGCAAGCAGTTCCGCCGATCTTGATCCATCTCACAAATGCATTGCAAGAATGAATCCATGTCTCCGCTTGTCATGCGGACAGACGGATCCGTCTTGTATCTTTTTACACATTTTTACCGGCATGCGCAGACCGGAAGGACGGATCCTGCATTCCGGTATTTTGAATGCCGGATCTGGCACTAATACGTTCCTATGGGAAAAAATGCCAGATCCGGCATTCAGGCAAATCTTCAGTTTTTTTCGCCGGAGCTAAAACCGTAGCATGCTGCGGTTTTATCTTTTGCCTGATCAGTCAAAATGACTGAACTGAAGACATCCTGATGCATCCTGGACGGATTACTCTCCATTCAGAATGCATGGGGATAAAACTGATCAGTTCTTTCCCGGTGTAGAGCCCCTAGGACGGAACTCTATGCCGAAAAAGAAAACCGCTAGTGTGAAAGTACTCTAAAATATTAAGTTTAAATCCCCCCTTTCCCAATTTTACATATAAAAAATATATACAATAAACATATTACATAGCGCTGCGTCCGAAAAGTCCAAACTATTAAATTATTAAAAAATATCTCCTATGCGGTGAGCATTTGCCATTTTTTAGTCACCTTGTCACCCCAAAAAATAGGATAGGACTGTTCTATTACGGGCCGAACGTTTCATAAAATGCGAAATGCACGTGCCTTTTTTGCTCGAGCATCGCAATACTTTTTTATGGTGATGAAAGCGAATCAAAATTTTGGTATTGAAACAACCCTACGCCGATCTGATCGGCGTAGCGTTGTCACGATACCAAAATTTTCATTCGGTTTTGATTTGGCAACTAAAAATGTAATTTGGCTCCTAAATTTTTCAGTTCAGGAGCCAATGGCTACTAGGTATTTTTTATAGTCTGGAGCCCTGCTATCAGAGGCCGGCGCAGGCGGCACGATGACGTCATCGCGCCGCCTAAGCCCTGAGCCGTACACAGCGCGGGACACAGGCCAGAAGAGGCCTGCATCGCATCGCTGCCAAAGAGGTAAGTGTTTTTTTCCTTTTTTTTTTTTTTTTCTGTACAATACTGATGGCTAGTGGCACATGATAGGAGAGGCCCTATGGCTAGTGGCACATGATAGGGGGGGCCGCCTATGGCTACTGGCACATGATAGGTGGGCCTATGGCTACTAGCACATGATAGGGGGGCCCTATGGCTACTGGCACATGATAGAGGGGCCCTATGGCTACTGGCACATGATAGAGGGGCCCTATGGCTACTGGCACATGATAGGGGGGCCCTATGGCTACTGGCACATGATAGGGGGCCCTATGGCTACTGGCACATGATAGGGGGGGCGCCTATGGCTACTGGCACATGATAGGGGGGGCGCCTATGGCTACTGGCACATGTTGATGGGGGGGCTTAGGCTACTGGCACATGATTAAGGGGCATCTATGACGGCACATTTCACTGCCACATTATTGGGGGACATCTATGGGGGCACTTCTTACTGGCACATTATTGGTGGCACTATAGGGGCATCTACTGAGGCCACAAAGAACGGTTATTTTATATGGGGGCTCTGTATAGGGGCATTTTATACTGGGACACATTGTGTTGGGTACTATGGGGAAGGGGGGAGAGGACTACTACGGGGCACTGAGAAGGGGTATTTTATGCTTACAAATTATGGGGGACACTGAGGGCATCTACTGGCGCACTATATATCGGGCATTTTATACTGGTACATTATGGGGGCACTAGGGGGGAGAGGAGCACTATGGGGGCATTTACTGGGGTCACTATATAGGGGTATTTTATACTGGCACATTATGGAGGCACTATGGGGACATTAGCTCAACTGGGGACATTACAGGGGGGTATTTTTTGCACTGACACATTATAAGGAGAATTATTTCTACTGGGGGGGGGGCATTATGGTGGGCGTTATTACTCCCCATGGTATGACCCCCTAGTAGCAGCACCAGCCTCTCCCTGCTCTGCTATCCCTCTGCCCCTTTCTCATTAGGATAAAACATATCATCAGCTCCGCCGAGCCCCCGGCCAAGTGTGGAAGTGGCGTCCGAGATCCCCAAGGGCCAAGCCAAGTAACTGTAAGTTTTCATATGAAATATGTTTGTTATATACATATAGCCTACACTGTCAGGTGTCACCCAGGGGGGGTGACACCATTTTCTACCGCACCAGGTGACACCAGCCCTAGCAACGCCACTGGGCCAGATCATTAGATCTCTCCTCCATCGAGAATGTCTAGGACTGGATGAGGACGTCCCATTCACAGCTGCCAACACCTTGGCTGAACTATGGATCCAAGTTGAAAGAGCTTGGAATCGCATACCACAGAGGATATACAGCATATATATGACTGTTACCAAGTTAGAGAGGCAGCCTGTATCGCATCAAGGGAAGATGCCACCCAGTATTAATGTGACCCTGGCTGCAGGACCCAAAATAAAGGGTGCTCTACCTTGGTTGTATGATCATTGTGCAAGCACCACTAGCAGTTCATACTCGGTCAGTCTCAAAGCATTAACAATTATGTTTTCCAGGTGTTCTTTTTTCATTTTCCAGTAGTGTATTATTGAAGAACATTTTAGAGTTATTTTTACTCTCTTTGGCAATGACTATCTCTGTCTCCAGCTTGACTGCCTTTGTATGTTTCTACATATTCTATTTATATTAATATACTTTTTAGTGCTTCTTCACTACCTTACTGCTTTAGGAATGTAAATGCTTTCTGTTTGTTATTTATTACTCCTTTAAAAAAAGTTTTATCCATATTGTTTTTTTTCTATTCCTAACCCCTTTATTCTCATATATTTTGTAACTTTTTAAATGCCATTGCGAAGATTTAATTGCAGTTGGCATTTTTATGCTGCCCTGTCAGTTTCTGAAAAGGAGGCATGGGGAGTTCTGGGTGTGGGTAGGGCCATCAGAAACTGGCATAAATGATGACTGAAATTTATGTCAGGTACGAGTTGAAGTCGATTTCATTCTGGTGCATGGATTGCTGGAGGAACCTTTTAATCTATGACAAGGTCTGTGCCTTAACATAAATGAGATGCTAGCTCCGGCAACACAGGACCCATCAAGAACGTTTTTTCACATGGTGCATGTGTAGTCAGTGGCCCAAGGGAAGGGGGGCTAGAATATAAGGTTTTGACACTATTGGAAGGTGGAGCTGTGTTGTGAGTAACTGTTAAATGGGGTTGTTTTCTCACTAAAACTGATGGTCGCAGATTACATATGTAGATGCTAGGCTGATATGTGCCCCACATGGAGGGTTGCGTCACACCCTACAAGAGAAAAGCAGTTTCAGGAGTGAGAGGCAAAGTCAAGGAGCCAGGAGACATGTGGCTTAGGAGAAGGGTGCAGAAGACAAAGCCATCATGTTAGAGAGAGAGAGATCAGTGCAGTGAGAGTCTTAGCATAGAGCCTATACAGAATGTCAAGTTTGAATATGAGGTCCATCAGGTTTATTATCCTAAGGTGATGAATGGTGATCCAGAGAAAGTGGGAACATTTCTAATGTGACACAAGCAACTATGAAGAGGTATTACTCTCATCTGATTGATGGTTAGAAGGCCCAGGGTACGTATCCATGGTCCATGTACAGTTGTAAAGTTTTGAGACTGACACAAATTTTGGTTTTCACAAAGTTTTCTGCACCAGTTATTATGGTGGCAATTTGCATTAACTTTAGATTGTTATGAAGAGTTACCACATGAATTGAATAATTTTTTTCCATGAAAATTACCTTCATCACAAAAACACAATTTCCACTATCATTCAGCCCTGCCACAAAATTACATACTAACATCATTTCAGTGATCTTCTTGTTAGCTCAGCAGTAAGTGTTTATTAGGATAAAGCAGCTGATATGCCTGTTGATTGAATTAGAAGAGCAGACTGGTTGTTACAGTAAATAAGTCACTTCTCTTGAAGAAAAACATCAAAGACAGACTAAAAGCTGTATTACACCTGCATATTTTTGGCAGATGATCGCTAATGAGGGTTTGTTCACCAGGCGATTGTGATTTTTAAGCATACTTAAAAATCATCCTTTGCATGTGGCAGATCATGCTAATTATGATCTGCTGCCTGCAAACCACTAAATAGCATGGGGACGAGCACTGGCATAGTGACTGCTCCTCCCCATGTTGCAGAGGAGATCGCTGCATATAGTAGCAGCAGTCTTCTCCACTAGATAGCAGGTGATTGTCGGGAAGAAGCACTTACCTCCCGACAAGCGCTTGCTCAATCGGCGTGTGTAATATAGGCTTAACATTCTGCAGGATGTACAGGGATTGGACTGCACACTACTGGGTTAAAGTTATTTTCTCTGATAAAGCACCCGTCAGACTGTTAGGGACATCTGGAAAACATTTTCAGAGAAGAAAATGGTGAGCACTATGACGAATCCTGTGTCATGCTAACAGTAATGAATCCTAAGATCATTCATGTATGGGGTTGCTTCTCATGCAAGAATGGGCTCACTAACAATTTTATTTTAGAACATTGCCATGAATAAAAAATAGTATCACAACATTTACCAAGAGCAACTTCTCCCAACAATCCACCATGATGGAGCACCATGACACAATGCAAAAGTGATAACTGCATGGCTCAGTAAACAAAACTTTGAACTTTTGAGTCTATGGCCAGACCTTAATCCCATTAAGAACCTGTGGTCAATCCTCAAAAAGTGGGTAGACAAATAAAATCACTGACATTTTTATAAACTTCAATCATCGATTAGGCAAGAATGGGTTGCCTTCACTCAGGGTTTGGCCCAGAAGCTGATATGAAACATGCCAGGGTGAATTGCAAAAATCTTCAAAAAGAAGGGTTAACAATGTAAATATGGAGTCTTTGCATAAACAAATGTATTTGTCAATAAAAGTAAAAAAAATATTAAATGCTTATAATTGTACTTCAGTATAACATAGAAGCGTCTAGGAAAAACATTGAAAAAACTAAGTTCTAAAAAAAAAAAAAAATTGTGTTAGTCTCAAAACTTTTAACAGTGGCTGTAAGCAGCCCACAGTTGCTACTGCCCTGTCTGTGGCAGCCATGATGCAGGTGGTTATGTGATTTACTCATGTGACCGCTTCTCTGATTGTCCCAGGCAGCATCCTCTTCTGCACAAGTGATATAATGGAGAAAGTTCTTTGGAGAGAGTTCAGAGAAGAGCTACTAAACTAGTACATGGATTGCAGGATAAAACTTACCAGGAAAGGACCTTAACATGTATAGCTTGGAAGAAAGACGAGACAGAGGAGATATGATAGAAACTTTTAAATACATAAAGGGAATCAACAAGGTAAAAGAGGAGAGAATATTTAAAAGAAGAAAAACTGCTACAAGAGGACATAGTTTTAAATTAGAGGGGCAAAGGTTTAAAAGTAATATCAGAAAGTATTACTTTACTGAGAGAGTAGTGGATGCATGGAATAGCCTTCCTGCAGAAGTGGTAGCTGCAAATACAGTGAAGGAGTTTAAGCATGCATGGGATAGGCATAAGGCCATCCTTCATATAACATAGGGCCAGGGACTATTCATAGTATTCAGTATATTGGGCAGACAAGATGGGCCAAATGGTTCTTATCTGCCGACACAGTCTATGTTTCTATGGTTCAGCTGCTATCCACTGCAGAAGAGTATGTAGCCTTGGACAACTAGGAAAGTAGTCATTTAAGTAACTCAGATGACTTCCACCATCTTGCTTTACATGAATGGGGAAGCAGTGGATCTGCCCTGCTTATATGGGCCTTGAGCAGCAGGTGCCTTTTAACCAGAGATGACCTTAGAGAAATGCCTATACAGTTGCTCTTATCAGATTATTTAGAGAGCATTTAAGAAAAATTGTTAATATATGGTCAATCCCTTTAATTAAGGAGTTTTATCTCTGATTATTTTTTAAATCTAGGGTCTGGTCTTGGATCAGATTTAAAGGGAACCTGTCACCCAAAAATCGCCTATTAAGCTGTTTACAGTACCTTATAGTGCTGTATACTCGTTTCTTGATGCACTTTTTGTTCGTTTTCCCGCATGTCTGCTCATTCAGAAATCGATGTTATATTCAGCTGCTGCCCCGTGCTTCAAGTCAGGCTTGAAGTCACGGGGGCAGCGGCCTCGGCGTCTTACATGGCCCTCTCCCCGCCCCCTGCCTCTGTTACTGACAGCCGAACTCCGAATCCGGGACCGCGCTCAACGGCCGCATGCGCAGTAAAGGGCGGCAGGAGCGCGGTCCCGGCTGCCGCGCGTACTATGCGCCGTCTTACTTTCGCCGCACTGCGCATGCGCCCGACATCCTGTATCAAACGCGCCCGCGCCCGGCATCTGGGCGCGGGCGCGTTTGATACAGGATGTCGGGCGCATGCGCAGTGCGGCGAAAGTAAGACGGCGCGTAGTACGCGCGGCAGCCGGGACCGCGCTCCTGCCGCCCTTTACTGCGCATGCGGCCGTTGAGCGCGGTCCCGGATTCGGAGTTCGGCTGTCAGTAACAGAGGCAGGGGGCGGGGAGAGGGCCATGTAAGACGCCGAGGCCGCTGCCCCCGTGACTTCAAGCCTGACTTGAAGCACGGGGCAGCAGCTGAATATAACATCGATTTCTGAATGAGCAGACATGCGGGAAAACGAACAAAAAGTGCATCAAGAAACGAGTATACAGCACTATAAGGTACTGTAAACAGCTTAATAGGCGATTTTTGGGTGACAGGTTCCCTTTAACAATCTGCTCTAAAGTCTGATTCATTTAGGGGTCAGGTCTGAAGTCTGATTAATTGTGGGGATCTTGGATATGTTTAATTTAGGGGTATAGACTTAATTTAGGAATCTAATGTGAGATCTCGGGGACATGTGGGTTCTGACATCTAGGGTCTGAATTCATTCTAGGGTCTGACACCTGAATTGTCTTATGTCTGGAGTCTGATTTAATTTAGCTGTGTATTGCATATTGTTTGTTTTAACCATTTTTGCTTTAAAAATAAATAAATAAAAGTTCTTTGAGATCTTTTTCCTACATATTCCCTAATGCCTAAAGGGTTGTAAAAACGTACTCTGAGTGATGTTTCTTGTTGAGAAAAAGATGCATTATGTAATTATCTACAGTTATTGGATATTGCAATAAAGATTAGAAATTAACATTTTACCTTGTCATCTAATTTCCGGGCACTGAAAGAGAGTTCAACATAGTCATCATTTCCAGATAATTCCTCTGCAATCACCTAAAAACAAAAAAACAATAGTAAGAGCTAATTCGATGTTCAGTTTCTATGTAAAATGATGTTTTGTATATAACGATCGCTAAAGTTCAGTTGCAAGAAAAGTACGTGAAACATTTGCATTACAGTATCTGTATTTCCATATTAATTACTAATAAATTGTTGCCTAATTTTTATAAAAGTTACAATTTTAGAAACACAATAAATTAACTAACTCCATAATACTATCCAAGTATTTTATTGAGGGCACTGAGTAAGTATCCACAGTGTAGGGGAAAAAGTAAAGTTAAATACTTCTCTGTGTTACTTATTTCTCCAAGAGCTAATTGGGAAAATCTGTTTTAATTAAGATTAGGTAGGAAGTGTGAGTTTCACAGATGATTTGTCCATTAAATGGGATATTCTAATGTCACTCTACTGATGATCCATACTCAGAATAGGCCATCAATATCAGTTCAATGGGAGTTCGACTCTTGGGAGGTCCACCGATTAGCTGTTTGAAAGGGCCAAGGCACTTGTGTGAGTTCTGCAGCCTCTACAATGTTTAGCTGCACACTATCTACATAGTAGCGGTGGTGCAGGGTAATTACAGACTTTGAGCCTCCCCCGATCTGATAATGATGAGCTATCCTAAACATAGAACATCAATGTTATAAACTGGAATAACCTTGTTAATAAAGGTACAAATAGCCTGGTTACTGACAAATCTGTTCTTTGCAAGAAAGACTGAATAGAGTGAGCCATGCCTTGATCCAAACAACTTTCAGTCGACTTCATAAGATAAAATATAGAGATGCATGAAGCTGGAAAAGACTAACCAAAGCCGGCACCCCTATAGAAATGCCTATTCTTGTCCACTATTGCGGACAAGAATAGGACATGTTCTTTTTTTTTTAGGAGCCGTGGACTAGAAGATCGGGGCCGCGCACTGGAAATGTGGATGCGGACATCACACTGTGTGCTGTCCGCATCTCTTCCGGCCCCATTGAAAATCTACGGACGTGTGAATGGACCCTAAGAGTGGTGATCCTGTAAGGATCACTTCAGCAGCACAAAAGGTATCCATGAAAGAGGTGAGAAAGAACCCAAGGGTAACAGCAAAAGATCTACAGAAGACTGTACAAACTGCATAAACATCTGTTCATGTGTCGACTAGTAGAAAAATACTGAACAAGTATGTTGCTCATAGAAAGCCACCACAAAGGAAGCCACTGCTGTTCTAAAAAACATTATGGTCCAAGCCCAGCTAGAGGTTCTTTTATGCTTCAGAAAAATGGTTCATGGACAGATGAGACAAAGGTTTTTTTTTTGTAAATATACAAATACAAGATTTCTAGTAGAAATGCACAATGTTTGGAAGGAAAAGAACGCTACACACCAATACCAAGCCCTCATCCCAACAGTAAAACATATTGAAGGAAGCATTATGGCTTTTGATTGCTTTGCTGTATCAGGCCTGGATGGCTTTCAATCACTGACGGAACAATGAATTCTAACGTAATTAAAATATTTTACAGGAGAATGTATGGCAGGAGTCCAGAACTTAAAGGCTATGTACACCTTTGGGGGCAATTTATTTTTATTATTGCATTGCACTCAATTTGAGTTAAAATTCTTTTTTTTAAATTGTATTTAGAATATTTAGCCCTTTTTCCTAAACAGCTTTGTGTTTCTCTAGTAGCAGGATCAGAATTTCCATTCTGTTCCAGCTCAGCTGACGACTCCTTAACTCTGATCTCTGGCATTATAAACACTCACTATAGCTCAATTCTTATCTTACTTACTGATAGGAACACAGCTCAGGACTGTATTACACCGGCAGTGTAATACTGCCACAGATTACCCGATGAGCGAGCAAGTTCTCATTTGTCAGGCAATCCAGATTTTTAAGCAAGATAAAAATCATAATTTTCTGGAGGCAGATCATGCTGTGTAATCACAATCTGTTGCCAGCAAACAAGTAGTCAGTATGGGGACGAGCGATGGCATAACGATCACTCCTCTCCATACTGTGCAGGATATTGCAGCATGTGATAGCAGTGGTCTCCTCTGCTAGCGAGCAGGCGATTGTCAGGAAGGACGCTTCTCTCCCAACAAAATGAAAGTAAAAAGTAGGATTCACGCAGCTAGACAGTTAACCCTTTGTGACAAAAGGGCTTAATATTTTCAATAAAGACCAATTGAAAAAAAAGATTTTTAGCCCAAAATGAGTAAAATGTAATCATGAAAAAAATTGCCCCCAGAGGTGTACATAGCCTTTAAATCTGGTGAGATGTTGAGTGAAGCACCAAGACAATGACCCATAGCACAAATGTAAATAAACTAAAGAGCAGTTATGTCTTTTGGAATGACCAGGCTGCTGACCTTGGCATGGAAGAATGGTCCACAATTCTCTCACAAAGTTCCGCAAATCATATTTGTTTGGTGGAGGTGACTGTTGTTGAAGGGGGATCTACAGGTTATTAAGTTCAAGGTCTCACCACTTTTTCTCTCTGACATGTTTTTAAAAAAAAAATTCTAAAAGTTTATTAGGGTCTATTACATGTTGCTGCCAAATTGCTTTTGTGCATCAAATGTGTATATCTTAGGTTACTTTCACATCTGAGTTTTCCTTTCCAGTTTTGCCATCCGACAGAGGATCTCAAAACTGAACAAACTGGAACGGAGTGCACCAGAATGCAATGCATTCCGGTTTGTTGCGTTCCCCTGCCAGACACAAAACAGCTGCAAGCATTGTTTTTGTTTGTGGCATGGGAAACTGAACTGGTACCAAAAACCATGTAAGTCAATGGTGCTGGATCAGTATCAGTTTTTTTTCGGACACGGAAAAAACGCATCCAGCGCCTATTGACTTACAATGGTTCTGAACGGTAGCGGAAGCATTTTTGCTTTGGTTTTGAGATCCCATGCCGGATATCAAATCCGGACAGCAGGAACGCAGATGTGAAAGTAGCCCCATACCAAATGCGATATTACTGTAATTTGTGAATAAACCCTTAATTTCAAATCCTAATTGCTTTTGGATGTGAGGATGCCTATACAGGGTGCAGGCCCGCTGTGGGCTCAGCATGTATATTACTGCTAATTGCCAGGCTGCATCTATGCTTCCCACTATTTCAAATGCCAAGTATCGGTGCAAGCAGCCTATAATCCACATGCAGATTGTGCCTGGGCCTTATCATGTAAATTAAATTTTTCTAATAAGGGTCAATCGGGGGCGTGGCCGTGAAGCCGAGGAGTATGGCCGCTTGATCCCAGAGCTCCTGCTCCAGCATAGCGTCTCAGACAAGCAGACTCCTCACATTGGGCTCTAAAGTGTACCTCTTGGTGCCATCTGGTACCGGAATCATCCCTGATGATGACCAGAGGAAACTGGAGTTTTTCTTCGGTCAGGATCGGGACAAAGATGGCGCCGGCGCGCGCGTCCTGCACGAGTCCTCCCCCTGTCCGCCATCTATGGCCAGCGCTGGATCCCCTCGAGCATCAGACGATGGAAGCTCACAACACCAAAGCCCTCGGGGGTCACCGCATAACTCCGAAGCGAGTGAGTACAGCGACAGGGGGGAGAGGTCGAAGCAAGACAAAGCGACCTCCGCTGGCTACGCAGCACTGAGATCCCCGTCCACAAGTCCCGCGAAGCAAAGGCCCAGACTTCAAGACCCGGCACCAGGGGAAACTGTAGCGGGTGACAGTCATGGTCGGCACGCAGCAGACACTCTACAAGAGGTGTTACATAGCTTCCCAACGGACGATAATAAGGGTCAATCTTCCCCTTCAAAAGTTTTTTCCTGAGTTCTTTTTTTTTTAAACCTCTTTAGGACACAGGGCATACAGGTACGCCCTGATGTCCTGGTACTGAAGGACACAGGGCATACCTGTACGTCCTGTGTATTTCCGATCACCGCCGCCGGTATTGATCGGAACTGGGTGCCTGCTTAAATTATTGGGACAATGCGTGGGGGGGTCCTGTGACCCCTTCGTGTCGGCGATTGCAACAAACCGCAGGTCAATTAAGGCCTGCGGTTTGCTGCGTTTCTGGGTTATTCGGGTCTCTGGGCACCCGATAACCCGGAACAGGATGGTGATCGGTGTTGTGAGAATACATCACCAATCACCATCCTGCGATCCTGAGAGGTGATGGTGACATCACCTCTCAGGATCGGCTCTGATTGGCTGCAGGGGCTCCTCTCCTCCTCCTTTCTGTGTCCGGGAGCTGAGCAGAGAGGAGCGCTGCATCGATCTCCTGTCCCAGCACCCCCTTCTGACCCTCCACAGTGCCACCTGGCACTGAAAGGTATTTAGGTTAGGGACTGGTTAGGTTAGGCAGGGATATTCAGGGTATGTTTAGTGGGGAAAAAAAAGTTTTTTGTTGCATCACTCTAAATCGGGTGTCTAGGGTCCACAGCGCAGCTGTGTGACCCTAGACCCCCCCAGGGGTACTGCAGCTTGCCCCCCCACAACTTTTTTGGGGGCGCAAGCATTTTGTTTTTCTGCGTACGCTGACTGTGGCCGGCACTCTTAGCTTCGGACGGCTGATCAGCGAGTTTTCATTTAGTAAATAAAAATTTGCCCTTTTTTTATTTTATTTTCTGTTTAACTCAAGTACGTGCACACCCGTGCCCCCACGCACACTAAATGAAGATTTACGCACACACACACACACTCCCCTATGGCCCGCCAGATGTTCTCGGCCGAGGAGGCATACGCCCAGCTTGCCTCCAAGTCCGAGAGCCCCAGTGAGGATGAGGATGACCCCACTTTCCTTTTGCCATCCGCGTCCTCCTCATCTAGCGATGATGATGAGCCCCCAAGGCGGTGGAGACGCCACCAGGCGGAGCAAGGGGACTGCCATGCACACTAGTATGAGAAGCTTTGGTGCTCGTACTAGCTTTCCAGCCCACCAGTTAAGTCCACCGGAGCCCCCTACTGGTGAACTTGCATGGTGTACCCCAGAGCATTTTGAGCCTACGATTCCTGATTTTCCTGGCCAAGCAGGAATCCAGATTCCCACAGTGGGCTTCACTGAATATGACTATTTTAGTTTTTTTTCAGTGACCACTTTGTAAATCTGATGGTGGAGCAAACGAACCTGTTTGCCCAACAGTTCATTGTTCAACACCCGGGCTCCTTTTTGGCTAGAGCTGGTGGCTGGACTCCGGTCAGTGCAGTCGAGATGAGGACGTTTTGGGGCCTCGTGCTGCACATGGGCCTAGTCAAAAAACCTGTACGTGGATAACTTTTATACTAGTATCCCCTTGTTCCAGTCCCTCGCCGCCAGATCCACGTAGGCTTGTGGGACCGTGTGGAAAAATCAATGTGGCCTCCCTACCCACCCCCTCCAGGTACCTATCCCCAGGTGTGCGACCCGTGCCCTTACCAGTGGAAACCTGTTGCTGGTCAGATATAAGGACAAGAGGGATGTCCTTGTACTGTCCACAATTTACGGTAACGGCATCATCCGTGTCCGTGTGCGAGATACCGCTGCAAGGGCCCTCAAGCCCAATTATATCGTTGACTACAATCGGTATATGGGAGGAGTTGATCTCTCTGATCAAGTCCTCAAGCCATATCATGCCATGCGCAAAACCTGGGCATGGTACAAAAATGTTGCGGTCTACTTGGTACAGGTTGCTGTCACGTACCGGCAGGACAGGTAGTGGATCCTCTGGACCAGAGAGGCGATGGCGCGGGTTGTACTAAAGGACCGGTTCTAAGCAGTTATTGGTCTTCACCAGAGCCCGCCGCAAGGCGGGATGGATTTGCTGCGGCAGTAACTACCAGGTCGTGTCCCCTAGTAACAACTCGACCTCTCTGGCAGCTGATAAGGCGTGGTACACAGGGAGAAGGCAAGAGCGTAGTCGGACGTAGCAGAGGTCAGGGCAGGCGGCAAAGGTTCTAAGGCGAGTAGACGGTAGCAACGGGTTCGGCAACAGGCAAGGCAAACAAACACTGTGGAACGCTTTCTCTGAGGCACAAGGCACAAAGATCCGGCAGGAAGCTGTGGGAGGAGAAGGTATAAATGGGCAGTGCACAGGTGCAGCCTAATTAAGTCAGCACTGCCTCTCACAAACCTTAACCCTTAATATCCCTTTTGGACCAGGCACCAATCACTGGTGCACTTGTCCTTTGAATCTAAGAGTCCCGGCGCACGCGCGCCCTAGAGAGCGAGGACGCACACGCCGAGACACTGGAGTGCTGCCTGGGGGCATACGCTGTGAGCGCTCCGCGGCCAGCAGGGGACCCAGAGCGCTCAGCGTAACAGTACCCCCCCCCTTTGGTCTCCCTCTCTTTTTGGTACCGAAGAACTTGCGGATGAGACTGCGGTCCAGGATGTTCTCCTCCGGCTCCCATGACCTCTCCTCAGGACCGCAGCCCTCCCAGTCGACCAAAAAAAATATTTTTCCCCGGGAGATCTTGGTCGCCAAGATCTCCTTGACAGAGAATATATCGGAGGTACCGGCGACAGGGGTGGGAGAAACAAGCTTGGGAGAAAAACGGTTAAAGACAGCAGGTTTAAGAAGGGAGACATGGAAGGAGTTATGGATTCGGAGGGAGGGAGGAAGATGGAGCTGATAAGAAACTTGATTGATACGACTCTTGATTTTATAGGGTCCCAAGAAACGAGGGCCCAACTTGTAACTTGGGACCCTAAATCGGATGTACCTAGAGGAGAGCCACACCTTGTCACCCGGGCGAAATTCCGGAGGAGATCTGCGTCTCTTGTCAGCTTGAACCTTCATACGGGCGGAAGCCTTGAGGAGCGCAGCGTGGGTTTCTCGCCAGATGGAGGAAAAATCCTGTACAAGACTGTCCACGGCAGGTACAGAAGAAGGAGTGGGAGACTGCGGCAGAGGTGGAAGAGGATGACGGCCAAAAACGACAAAGAAAGGAGACTTGTTAGAGGCAGAGGATTGTTTGTAGTTGTAGGAGAACTCCGCCCAGGGAAGTAGATCAGCCCAGTCGTCATGGCGTGAGGATACAAAGTGACGCAGATAGTCACCCAAAATTTGGTTCACCCGTTCTACTTGGCCGTTAGACTGAGGATGGTACGAAGAAGAAAAGTCCAATTTGATCCCGAGCTGAGCACATAGAGCCCTCCAGAATTTGGAGACGAATTGTACCCCACGATCCGAGACAATATGTTTGGGAAGGCCATGGAGACGGAAGATGTGTTGGAAAAATTGTTTGGCCAACATGGGTGCAGAGGGTAGACCGGGCAGGGGTACAAAGTGAGCCATCTTGGAAAAGCGATCCACCACGACCCAAATAACGGACTTGCCATGGGAGGAGGGAAGATCTGTAATAAAGTCCATGGCGATGTGAGACCAGGGAACTTCAGGAATGGGTAGAGGCAAGAGGAGACCCGCTGGTTTCTGGCGAGGCGATTTATCCCGGGCGCAAATCATACAGGCCTGGACGAAGTCCGAGACATCTTTCTCTAGAGAAGACCACCAGTACCTTTGGGAGATTAGTTGGAGAGACTTTTGCACCCCTGGATGACCGGCAAAAGGGGAGGCGTGGCCCCACTTGAGAATTCGCAGCCGCTGACGTGGGGGTACGTAGGATTTGCCAGGAGGAAGAAGGCGCAGGTCCACGGGAGCGACTGTTATAAGGCGTTCTGGAGGGATAATATATCGAGGTGTTAACTCGTCGCCCACCACATCAGAGGAGCGAGACAGAGCATCTGCCCTAATGTTCTTACAAGCTGGACGGAAATGGATCTCAAAATGAAAGCGGGCGAAGAACAGAGACCAACGAGCCTGACGGGGATTTAATCTCTGAGCAGACTGGAGATAAGCCAGGTTCTTGTGGTCCGTGAAGATGTACACAGGATGTGTGGCGCCCTCGAGTAAATGTCTCCATTCCTCCAGTGCCAATTTAATAGCCAGCAGTTCCCTGTCCCCAATGGAGTAGTTTCTCTCTGCGGAAGAGAATGTTTTAGAAAAGAAGCCACAAGTAGAAGTCTTGCCCCGGGAAGACTTCTGGGTGAGGACAGCTCCGGCTCCCACCGAGGAGGCATCCACTTCAAGAGAGAAAGGCTTGGTGGAATCTGGTCTAGAGAGAACGGGTGCAGAGGCAAAGGCGCATTTCAGGGACTGGAAGGCTTCCTCGGCTTGGGAAGGCCAGGATTTGGGGTTAGCTCCTTTTCTTGTGAGGGCCACGATAGGAGCTACCAGAGTGGAATAGTGAGGGATGAATTGCCTGTAGTAATTCGCAAAGCCCAGAAATCTTTGTATGGCTCGGAGACCAGAGGGGCGTGGCCAATCCAGAACCGCCGAGAGCTTGGCTGGGTCCATTTGAAGTCCTTGGGCTGAGATAATGTATCCCAGGAAAGGCAGGGAGGTCCGTTCAAAAAGACATTTTTCAAGTTTAGCGTACAGGCGATTTCTCCTAAGACGAGTAAGAACTTGTTGCACATGGACCCTGTGTTGATCCAAATTGGAGGAAAAGATCAGGATATCATCCAGGTATACGACCACGCAGGTGTAAAGTAAGTCCCTGAAAATATCATTGACGAATTCCTGGAAGACAGCAGGTGCGTTGCAGAGGCCGAAGGGCATCACCAAATACTCAAAATGGCCATCCCTTGTGTTAAAGGCTGTCTTCCATTCGTCTCCTTCCCGGATACGGATCAGATTATAGGCCCCTCGAAGGTCCAATTTTGTGAAGATCTTAGCCCCTCGGAGACGATCAAATAGCTCAGAGATTAGAGGCAGAGGGTAACGGTTCTTGATAGTAATTTTATTAAGACCTCTGTAGTCAATGCAGGGGCGGAGGGAGCCGTCTTTTTTTGTCACGAAGAAAAAACCGGCCCCAGCAGGAGAAGAAGATTTTCTTATGAATCCTCTCTGTAGGTTCTCACGTATATAGTCGGACATGGCAAGAGTCTCAGGAGGTGAGAGAGGATAAATTCTGCCCCGAGGTGGAGTAGAACCGGGTATCAGGTCGATCGGGCAATCATAGGATCGGTGAGGAGGAAGGACCTCAGCTTGTTTCTTGCAGAAGACATCCGCGAAGGAATGGTATGGCTTGGGCAGCCCAGAAGGCGGAGAAACTTGCGGGTTCTGTTTGACCAGAGCAGGCTTGAGACAGCGGTCCGAACAGGAGGAACCCCAACGCAGGATCTCACCGGTGGACCAATTCAGGACAGGACTATGACGTTGAAGCCACGGCAGACCCAGGAGGAGTTCGGAGGAACAGAAGGGAAGAACAAAGAACTCTATAGTCTCGGTATGAAATATTCCGATGTCCATTTGCAGAGGCTGGGTACGGAACTGTACGGTGGCAGAGAGTCTCTCACTGTTAACAGTAGAGATGAAAAACGGCTTGGGTAGACGGATTACTGGAATACGGTACTTATCAACCAAGGAGGCGTGAATGAAGTTGCCAGCTGAACCGGAATCCAAGAAGGCGGCTGCGGAGAAAGAGGACTTGGAAGAGATGATCAACTGCACGGGTATGATGAGACGTGGAGAGGAAGAATCCACACCTAGCAACGCCTCTCCCACGTTTACTAGGTGCGAGCGTTTCCCGAACGCGGTGGACGGAGAGGACAATCTCTAAGGAAGTGCTCGGTACTGGCACAGTACAGACACAGGTTCTCGTTTCTGCGGCGGCTTCGTTCTTGCAGAGTCAGGCGTGACCGATCCACCTGCATGGCTTCCACGGCGGAAAGCCCAGTAGCGGGTTGAGGTGGACGCAGAAAAACGGGAGCCAGACGAGGAAAGCGTCTAGGACGAGCTTTTTCCTTTTCAAGGAGGAGTTCCTCTTGTCTTTCGGCGAAACGTTTGTCTATCCTAGTGGCCAGCAAGATGAGGTCACTAAGAGTGGAAGGAAGCTCACGTGCAGCCAGAACGTCCTTTACTTCACTATTAAGTCCCTTCTTGAAGGTGGCGCAAAGGGCTTCATTGTTCCAGTTCAGCTCAGAGGCCAGGGTGCGGAACTGAATGGCATAGTCACCCACGGAAGAACCTCCTTGGGTCAAATTTAGTAAGGCAGTCTCTGCGGAGGTAACCCGGGCAGGCTCCTCAAAAACATTCCGGAACTCTAGGCAGAAGCTCTGGACGGAAGCGGTGGCAGGATCTGCGCGGTCCCATAGTGGTGTAGCCCAGGCCAGGGCCTTCCCGGACAGCAAACTGAGAATAAAGGCTACCTTGGCTCGCTCAGAAGGAAACTGGTCAGACAGAAGCTCGAGGTGGAGAGAGCACTACGACAAGAACCCACGGCACTGCTTAGGATCTCCGTCATATTTGTATGGTAGGGACAAACGGATTCTGGAACCGGTGGCAACTGCAGGCGGAGGTGACGCAGCAGGAGCAGACGGAGGAGCAGGCTGTTGCTGAGAAGGCAGGAGCTGCTGCAACATGGCGGTCAGCTGGGCCAGCTGTTGACCCTGCTGGGCCACAATAGTGGTGAGGTCCGCTAGGCTTGGCAGGGGAACATCAGCGGGATCCATGGCCGGATCTTACTGTCACGTACCGGCAGGACAGGTAGTGGATCCTCTGGACCAGAGAGGCGATGGCGCGGGTTGTACTAAAGGACCGGTTCTAAGCAGTTACTGGTCTTCACCAGAGCCCGCCGCAAGGCGGGATGGATTTGCTGCGGCAGTAACTACCAGGTCGTGTCCCCTAGTAACAACTCGACCTCTCTGGCAGCTGATAAGGCGTGGTACACAGGGAGAAGGCAAGAGCGTAGTCGGATGTAGCAGAGGTCAGGGCAGGCGGCAAAGGTTCTAAGGCGAGTAGACGGTAGCAACGGGTTCGGCAACAGGCAAGGCAAACAAACACTGTGGAACGCTTTCTCTGAGGCACAAGGCACAAAGATCCGGCAGGAAGCTGTGGGAGGAGAAGGTATAAATGGGCAGTGCACAGGTGCAGCCTAATTAAGTCAGCACTGCCTCTCACAAACCTTAACCCTTAATATCCCTTTTGGACCAGGCACCAATCACTGGTGCACTGGTCCTTTGAATCTAAGAGTCCCGGCGCACGCGCGCCCTAGAGAGCGAGGACGCACACGCCGAGACACTGGAGTGCTGCCTGGGGGCATACGCTGTGAGCGCTCCGCGGCCAGCAGGGGACCCAGAGCGCTCAGCGTAACAGTTGCCTTGTACAACTCTTATGTGCTGTCCCAGAGCGCTGGCAATACATGGAAATTCCTTCAGTTCTATGAGGCAGTCCTCAAGGCCCTGATCTTTTCTGACCGGGAAAGAGCAGGCCGGAGTCTCTCGGGAACTGGAGGCGCCCGGATCGTCCCTGGCCAACACTTTCCAGGTGTGGTCCCCCATACTGGAAAGAAGGGACGGACCCCCAAAAAGTGCAGAGTGTGTCACAGAAGGGGGATACGGAAGGACACCACTCAGTGTAACACTTGCTCCGAATTTATAATCCCCTTCCCCAATTTTAATTCCATTTAGCCACTGACAATCGGAAAACTATTGTTCTCAGACTTGAGACTAGAAAACTAAAAATGTTATTAGGTATTATAGACATATTAGGCATTTCAACGTCCGCAAAAATCTGCTCTATAAAAATACCCCATGACCTAACCCCTCAGATCAACACGGTCCAAAAAATTAAATAAAAACAATGCAAAAAAGGTATTTTTTGTCAACTTACATCACAAAAATTGTAATAGCAAGCGATCAAAAAGTCATATGCCCCCCAAAATAGTGCCAATAAAACCGTCCTCTCATCCTGCAAAAAAAATGAGCCCCTACCTAAGATAATCGGCTAAAAAAATTAATAAATAATGACTTTTAGACTATGGGGATACTAAAAAGTTTTTTTTTGTTTATAAAAAGATAATACAGTGTAAAAAACAGACATATATAAAAACAATAGACATATTAGGTATTGTCGCGTCTGTAAGAATCTGCTCTATAAAAATACCCCATGATCTAACCACTCAGATGAACACAGGCAAAACAATAAAATAAAAACCATGCCAAAACAGATATTTTATCTTACATTTTAATCCGTTTTTTTCCAGTAACAAAGCAAGGGTTAACAGCCAAACAAAACGTAATATTTATTAGCCTGATTCTGCAGTTTACATAAACACCCCATATGTGGTCGTAAACTGCTGTATGACCAAACGGCAGGGCACAGAAGGAAAGAAACGCTGTATGGTTTCTGGAAGGCAGATTTTTTTTGGGCACCATGTCCCATTTGAAGATGCACCCCTAGAGTAGAAACTCCGTAAAGGCTACCCCATCTAAGAAACTACACCCCTCAAGGTATTCAAAACTGATTTTACAAACTTTATTAACCCTTTAGCTGTTCCTCAACAGTTTATGGCAAATGGAGATGAAATTTCAGAATTTCTATTTTTGGTAACCTTGCCTCACAATAATGTAATATAGAGCAACCAAAAATCATATGTACCCTAAAAATAGTCCCAACAAAACTGCCTCCTTATCCCGTAGTTTCCAAAATTGGGTCACTTTTATGGAGTTTCTACTCTAGGGGTGCATCGGGGGGGAGGGGGCTTTAAATTGGACATGGTGTAAATAAACCAGTCCAGCAAAATCTGCCTTCCAAAAACCAAACGGCGCACCTTGGCCTCTATGCCCTACCATGTGCCAGTACAGTAGTTTACGGCCACATATGGGGTGTTTCTGCAAACTACAGAATCAGGGCAATAAATATAGTGTTTTGTTTGGCTGTTAACCCTTGCTTTGTAACTGGAAAAAATTGATTAAAATGGAAAATTTGCCAAAAAATCTAAATTCTGAAATTGTATCTCCATTTGCCATTAACTCTTGTAAAACACCTTGAGGGGTGTAGTTTCTAGAATAGGGTCATTTTTGGGTGGTTTCTAATATGAAAGCCTTGCAAAGTGACTTCAGACCTGAACTTGTCCTTAAAAAGTGGGGTTTTGAAAGTTTCTGAAAAATTTCAAGATTTGCTTCTAAACTTCTAAGGCTACTTTCACACTTGCATTCAGAGCCGATCCGTCTGGGGTCTGCACAGATGGATCTGTTCATATAATGCAGATGATGGGATCCATTCAGAAAGGATCCGTTGCATTATATTTTAGAAAAAATTCTAAGTGTGAAAGTAGATCAGACGGATCCATCCAGACTTTACATTGAAAGTCAATGGGGGGTGATCCGTTTGAAAATTGAGCCATATTGTGTCAACTTCAAATGGATCCGTCCCCATTGACTTACATTGTAAGTCTGGACAGATCCGTTTGCCTCCGCACGGCCAGGTGGACACCCGAACGCTGCAAGCAGCGTTCAGGTGTCCACCTGCTGAGCGGAGGCCAAACGCTGCCAGACTGATGCATTCTGAGCGGATCCGCATCCACTCAGAATGCATTAGGGCAGTACGGATGCGTTCGGGGCCGCTTGTGAGAGCCTTCAAACGGAAGTCACAAGAGGAGCCCCGAACGCTAATGTGAAAGTAGCCTAAGCCTTGTAACATCCCCAAAAAATAAAATGTTGTTCCCAAAATGATCCAAACATGAAGTAGACAATAACTAATAACTATTTTTGTAGGTATTACTATATATTATAAAAGTAGAGAAATTGAAACTTGAAACTTGCTAATTTTTATAAATAAAAAAGATTTTTTTTACTCCATTTTACAAGTGTCATGAAGTACAATATGTGACGAAAAAACATTCTCAGAATGGCCTGGATAACGCAAAGTGTTTTAAAGTTATCACCACATAAAGTGACACTGGTCAGATTTGCAAAAAATGGCCTGGTCCTTAAGGTGAAATATGGCCGTGTCCTTAAGGGGTTAAACAATGTAACATAGTAACATAGTACATAAGGCCGAAAAAAGACATTTGTCTATCCAGTTCAGCCTGTTATCCTGCAAGTTGATCCAGAGGAAGGCAAAAAAAACCCTGTGAGGTAGAAGCCAATTTTCCCCACTTTAGGGGAATAAAAAATTCCCCTAAAGTGGGGAAAATTGGCTTCTACCTCACAGGTTTTTTTTTTGTGTTGTTGATGTGTTGTTGAACCCAATTTATAAGTTTTATGGAGTGAAAGATAGTTTGCTCAAAACATAAAGGGGTTCTTTTACATTAATGGCCTTACCAGGCGTCTAACACCTTGAAACCCTGTCGATTAGATGTTTCAGAGTAATTCCAGAAACCCTTGTGTAGTGGACAGAACTGGTTACTCCAAAGCTGCACCAATTGAAGTGAATATGAGCGGCGCTGCACGCTATTATCATATTATCATTATAATCATATTAACTAATTGGAATCACATTTATTCAGTATTCATTTTTAATGAGCGTGCAATTTTGTGGGTTACCATGTGTCACGGTCCCTCCTGTGAGAGAGGTGAGAAGATCTGACAGGTCTCTCTGTTTTCCTCTATGTATGTTTTTGTTTGATCTTACCTCTCCTCAGGTTCTGCTCGTTATCAGTGATGACGCTCTATTTAAATCCGCCTCACACTGCTGACCATGTGGTGGATAGTTTCTGCTTGGACTTGCTAGTGCTGGTTTGTCTTGGATCTCCTGCTTCTCCATACATCTCTAAGCCAAGTACTTGTTGCCTTTGCTGTTTCTTATTATCTGTTGTTTCTAGGCCTCAGGGAGACGCAGGTTCCTTCATTCTGGAAGTAACCAGCTGTCTCATCCCCTGCTACCTATCCTAGGGCTCGTCAGTTTTAGCAGGGCTTTAGGTAACCGGTGTATGAGTATTTCCACCATCAGGATCTGCTCATACTGACAGGAGTTAGGGAAAGGCCTGAGGATTACTAGGAGGTCACCATCCCTCTTCCTTAGCTTTTGAGGCCTAGATTGTTGTCTATTCGTTGCGGTGTGTATTTGGTGTTTTCCCTTCCCCTTAACCTGTGACACCATGTTGCTATTAGCAATGAAAAGCAAACAAACACTGTGTTCAAAAATAATCAATATCATGAAAGTGTGGCTCGTACTGCCGCAAGGTACTCAACTGCAAGATGGCTGCATCCCGACCACAGCATAACCATACCTTCCGGCCATATTCACATGTGGCAGAATTGCTTTATTTTTGCCCTGTGGATTAACCTTTTTTATACTATTGGGAAAAATAGGCAGTAAATCTACAGCATAAACTGCTGCTAAATCTACATGTAACATGTGGATTTTACTGCTTAATGAAGCATTCCAGTAAAATGTTTTTGTTCTCTGGCCTGTTAGAAAGGTACATGATCTAAAATAGACTGAAAGTAATCTTTTTACCAGTGCCTGTGACCAACACTCTCTCCAACTGACCCTTATACATAAGACCCAGTGTCAGCTGTAGAGTGTTGGTCACATGACACTGTTGAGGACCAGAATGAAGCAGATAATTCGCAAATACAGTCACCGGTAAGAAGATTACCATCACTAAAATTTTAAACATACTGGGGCAGATTTCTCATAATGATATGCCAGTTTTTCTGGTGTTGTAAACTACACGTTTGAAAGTTTTTTTAACACCACAACAAAACCTTTTGTGCAATTGGTGTTTCCTCGCCATCTTCACCACTTTCATGAAACAGGGGCATGGTGCAAGTGGAGAGGTTCCAGCAGACCTGCAACATTTATCATCTTTTACTCCAGTTTTCTGGGGTAAAAGAACACTGAAATCCATGCCTGCTAGAAACTGCGGCTGTATATCCTAAACTGTGCATTACATAAATATTGAAAATTAGTTTGAATAAAAAGAAAGCCCCTTCCCCATAAAAAGAAAGATATAAAATTGTAAAAAATAGGAAAAATAAATAAAAAAACACACATATTAGGTATCACCACGTCCGCAACAACCTGCTATATAAAAATATCCCATGATCCACCCTGTCCAGTCAACACTGTAAAAATAAAAAATAAAAACTGTGCTAAAAAAATGCAATTGTTTGTCACCTTTTATCACAAAATGTATAATACCAAGTGATCAAAAAGTCATAGGTACCCAAAAATAATACCAATCAAACTGTTGTCTCATCCCGCAAAAAATGAGTCCCAACATAAGACAATCAGCCAAAAATAAAAATGATATGGCTTTCAGAAAATGGAGACATAAAAACATCAGTTTTTTTGTTTCTAATTTAAAAATGCTTTTATTGTTTAATACCAAAATATATTAAAAAAACAGACATATTAGGTATGGCCGCATCTGTAACATCCGGTTCTATAAAAACATTACATGAGGTAACCTGTCTGGTGAACACCGTAAAAAAATAAAAAATATAAAAACTGTGCCAAAAAGCTATTTTTTATCACCTTACATATCAAAAAGTGTAATACCAAGCGATCAAAAAAGCTGTATGTACAAATCAAGCCATCATTTAATCCCGCAAAAAATTTGACCCTAAATAAGACAATCAGCCAAAAAATTAAAAAGATATGGCTTTCAGAAAATGGAGACATAAAAACATAATTTTTTGTTTCAAAAATGCTTTTATTGTTTTAAAACCAAAATATATATATATATATATATATATATATATAAAAACATATCTCTGCATCCATAACAACCTGCTCTATAAAAATATCACATGAGCTCACCCGTCTGGTGAACACCGTAAAAAAAAAAAAAAATTTGTCACCATTAGAGTTGAGCGAACACCTGGATGTTCGGGTTCGAGAAGTTCGGCCGAACATCCCGGAAATGTTCGGGTTCGGGATCCGAACCCGATCCGAACTTCGTCCCGAACCCGAACCCCATTGAAGTCAATGGGGACCCGAACTTTTCGGCACTAAAACGGCTGTAAAACAGCCCAGGAAAGGGCTAGAGGGCTGCAAAAGGCAGCAACATGTAGGTAAATCCCCTGCAAACAAATGTGGATAGGGAAATTAATTAAAATAAAAATTAAATAAATAAAAATTAACCAAAATCAATTGGAGAGAGGTTCCATAGCAGAGAATCTGGCTTCCCGTCACCCACCACTGGAACAGTCCATTCTCAGATATTTAGGCCCCGGCACCCAGGCAGAGGAGAGAGGTCCCGTAACAGAGAATCTGTCTTCATGTCAGCAGAGAATTAGTCTGCATGTCATAGCAGAGAATGAGGCTTCACGTCAGCCACCACTGCAACAGTCCATTGGCATATATTTAGGCCCAGCACACACACAGGCAGAGGAGAGAGGTCCCGTAACAGAGAATCTGGCTTCATGTCAGCAGAGAATCAGTCTGCATGTCATAGCAGAGAATGAGGCTTCACGTCAGCCACCACTGCAACAGTCCATTGGCATATATTTAGGCCCAGCACACACACAGGCAGAGGAGAGAGGTCCCGTAACAGAGAATCTGGCTTCATGTCAGCAGAGAATCAGTCTGCATGTCATAGCAGAGAATGAGGCTTCACGTCAGCCACCACTGCAACAGTCCATTGGCATATATTTAGGCCCAGCACACACACAGGCAGAGGAGAGAGGTCCCGTAACAGAGAATCTGGCTTCATGTCAGCAGAGAATCAGTCTGCATGTCATAGCAGAGAATGAGGCTTCACGTCAGCCACCACTGCAACAGTCCATTGGCATATATTTAGGCCCAGCACACACACAGGCAGAGGAGAGAGGTCCCGTAACAGAGAATCTGGCTTCATGTCAGCAGAGAATCAGTCTGCATGTCATAGCAGAGAATGAGGCTTCACGTCACCCACCACTGCAACAGTCCATTGGCATATATTTAGGCCTAGCACACAGGCAGAGCAGAGAGGTCCCGTAACAGACAATCTGGCTTCATGACAGCAGAGAATCAGTCTGCATGTCATAGCAGAGAATGAGGCTTCACGTCACCCACCACTGCAACAGTCCATTGGCATATATTTAGGCCTAGCACACAGGCAGAGCAGAGAGGTCCCGTAACAGACAATCTGGCTTCATGTCAGCAGAGAATCAGTCTGCATGTCATAGCAGAGAATGAGGCTTCACGTCACCCACCACTGCAACAGTCCATTGGCATATATTTAGGCCTAGCACACAGGCAGAGCAGAGAGGTCCCGTAACAGACAATCTGGCTTCATGACAGCAGAGAATCAGTCTGCATGTCATAGCAGAGAATGAGGCTTCACGTCACCCACCACTGCAACAGTCCATTGGCATATATTTAGGCCTAGCACACAGGCAGAGCAGAGAGGTCCCGTAACAGACAATCTGGCTTCATGTCAGCAGAGAATCAGTCTGCATGTCATAGCAGAGAATGAGGCTTCACGTCACCCACCACTGCAACAGTCCATTGGCATATATTTAGGCCTAGCACACAGGCAGAGCAGAGAGGTCCCGTAACAGACGATCTGGCTTCATGTCAGCAGAGAATCAGTCTGCATGTCATAGCAGAGAATCAGGCTTCACGTCAGCCACCACTGCAACAGTCCATTGTCATAAATTTAGGCCCAGCACCCAGGCAGAGGAGAGAGGTCCCGTAACAGACAATCTGGCTTCATGTCAGCAGAGAATTAGTCTGCATGTCATAGCAGAGAATCAGGCTTCATGTCAGCCACCACTGCAACAGTCCATTGGCATATATTTAGGCCTAGCACACAGGCAGAGGAGAGGTTCATTCAACTTTGGGTAGCATCGCAATATAATGGTAAAATGAAAATAAAAATAGGATTGAATGAGGAAGTGCCCTGGAGTCCAATAATATATGGTTATGGGGAGGTAGTTAATGTCTAATCTGGACAAGGGACGGACAGGTCCTGTGGGATCCATGCCTGGTTCATTTTTATGAACGTCAGCTTGTCCACATTGGCTGTAGACAGGCGGCTGCGTTTGTCTGTAATGACGCCCCCTGCCGTGCTGAATACACGTTCAGACAAAACGCTGGCTGCCGGGCAGGCCAGCACCTCCAAGGCATAAAAGGCTAGCTCTGGCCACGTGGACAATTTAGAGACCCAGAAGTTGAATGGGGCCGAACCATCAGTCAGTACGTGGAGGGGTGTGCACACGTACTGTTCCACCATGTTAGTGAAATGTTGCCTCCTGCTAACACGTTGCGTATCAGGTGGTGGTGCAGTTAGCTGTGGCGTGTTGACAAAAGTTTTCCACATCTCTGCCATGCTAACCCTGCCCTCAGAGGAGCTGGCCGTGACACAGCTGCCTTGGCGACCTCTTGCTCCTCCTCTGCCTTGGCCTTGGGCTTCCACTTGTTCCCCTGTGACATTTGGGAATGCTCTCAGTAGCGCGTCTACCAACGTGCGCTTGTACTCGCGCATCTTCCTATCACGCTCCAGTGCAGGAAGTAAGGTGGGCACATTGTCTTTGTAGCGTGGATCCAGCAGGGTGGCAACCCAGTAGTCCGCACAGGTTAAAATGTGGGCAACTCTGCTGTCGTTGCGCAGGCACTGCAGCATGTAGTCGCTCATGTGTGCCAGGCTGCCCAGGGGTAAGGACAAGCTGTCCTCTGTGGGAGGCGTATCGTCATCGTCCTGCCTTTCCCCCCAGCCACGCACCAGTGATGGACCCGAGCTGCGTTGGGTGCCACCCCGCTGTGACCATGCTTCATCCTCATCCTCCTCCACCTCCTCCTCATCCTCGTCCTCCTCGTCCTCCAGTAGTGGGCCCTGGCTGGCCACATTTGTACCTGGCCTCTGCTGTTGCAAAAAACCTCCCTCTGAGTCACTTCGAAGAGACTGGCCTGAAAGTGCTAAAAATGACCCCTCTTCCTCATCCTCCTCCTCCTCCTCCTGGGCCACCTCCTGTTCCATCATCGCCCTAAGTGTTTTCTCAAGGAGACATAGAAGTGGTATTGTAACGCTGATAACGGTGTCATCGCCACTGGCCATGTTGGTGGAGTACTCGAAACAGCGCAACAGGGCACACAGGTCTCGCATGGAGGCCCAGTCATTGGTGGTGAAGTGGTGCTGTTCTGTAGTGCGACTGACCCGTGCGTGCTGCAGCTGAAACTCCACTATGGCCTGCTGCTGCTCGCACAGTCTGTCCAGCATGTGCAAGGTGGAGTTCCACCTGGTGGGCACGTCGCATATGAGGCGGTGAGCGGGAAGGCCGAAGTTACGCTGTAGCGCAGACAGGCGAGCAGCGGCAGGATGTGAACGCCGGAAGCGCGAACAGACGGCCCGCACTTTATGCAGCAGCTCTGACATGTCGGGGTAGTTGTGAATGAACTTCTGCACCACCAAATTCAGCACATGCGCCAAGCAAGGGATGTGCGTCAAATTGGCTAGTCCCAGAGCTGCAACGAGATTTCGCCCATTATCACACACCACCAGGCCGGGCTTGAGGCTCACCGGCAGCAACCACTCGTCGGTCTGTTGTTCAATACCCCGCCACAACTCCTGTGCGGTGTGGGGCCTGTCCCCCAAACATATGAGTTTCAGAATGGCCTGCTGACGTTTACCCCGGGCTGTGCTGAAGTTGGTGGTGAAGGTGTGTGGCTGACTGGATGAGCAGGTGGAAGAAGAGGAGGAGGAAGCCGAGAAGGAGGAGGTGGCAACAGGAGGCAAAGAATGTTGCCCTGCGATCCTTGGCGGCGGCAGGACGTGCGCCAAACAGCTCTCCGCCTGGGGCCCAGCTGCCACTACATTTACCCAGTGTGCAGTTAGGGAGATATAGCGTCCCTGGCCGTGCTTACTGGTCCACGTATCTGTGGTTAGGTGGACCTTGCTACAGATGGCGTTGCGCAGTGCACACTTGATTTTATCGGATACTTGGTTGTGCAGGGAAGGCACGGCTCTCTTGGAGAAGTAGTGCCGGCTGGGAACAACATACTGTGGGACAGCAAGCGACATGAGCTGTTTGAAGCTGTCTGTGTCCACCAGCCTAAATGACAGCATTTCATAGGCCAGTAGTTTAGAAATGCTGGCATTCAGGGCCAGGGATCGAGGGTGGCTAGGTGGGAATTTACGCTTTCTATCAAATGTTTGTGAGATGGAGAGCTGAACGCTGGCGTGTGACATGGTTGAGACGCTTGGTGACGGAGGTGGTGGTGGTGGTGTTGGTGGTACATCCCCTGTTTGCTGGGCGGCAGGTGCCAACGTTCCTCCAGAGGCGGAGGAAGAGGCCGAGGCGGCAGCAGCAGAATAGGCCGAGGCGGCAGCAGCAGAAGAGGTAGCAGGGGGAGCCTGAGTGACTTCCTTGGTTTTAAGGTGTTTACTCCACTGCAGTTCATGCTTTGCATGCAGGTGCCTGGTCATGCAGGTTGTGCTCAGGTTCAGAACGTTAATGCCTCGCTTCAGGCTCTGATGGCACAGCGTGCAAACCACTCGGGTCTTGTCGTCAGCACATTGTTTGAAGAAGTGCCATGCCAGGGAACTCCTTGAAGCTGCCTTTGGGGTGCTCGGTCCCAGATGGCGGCGGTCAGTAGCAGGCGGAGTCTCTTGGCGGCGGGTGTTCTGCTTTTGCCCACTGCTCCCTCTTTTGCTACGCTGTTGGCTCGGTCTCACCACTGCCTCTTCCTCCGAACTGTGAAAGTCAGTGGCACGACCTTCATTCCATGTGGGGTCTAGGACCTCATCGTCCCCTGCATCGTCTTCCACCCAGTCTTGATCCCTGACCTCCTGTTCAGTCTGCACACTGCAGAAAGACGCAGCAGTTGGCACCTGTGTTTCGTCATCATCAGAGACATGCTGAGGTGGTATTCCCATGTCCTCATCATCAGGAAACATAAGTGGTTGTGCGTCAGTGCATTCTATGTCTTTCACCGCTGGGGAAGGGCTAGGTGGATGCCCTTGGGAAACCCTGCCAGCGGAGTCTTCAAACAGCATAAGAGACTGCTGCATAACTTGAGGCTGAGACAGTTTCCCTGGTATGCATGGGGGTGATGTGACAGACTGATGGGGTTGGTTTTCAGGCGCCATCTGTGCGCTTTCTGCAGAAGACTGGGTGGGAGATAATGTGAACGTGCTGGATCCACTGTCGGCCACCCAATTGACTAATGCCTGTACCTGCTCAGGCCTTACCATCCTTAGAACGGCATTGGGCCCCACCATATATCGCTGTAAATTCTGGCGGCTACTGGGACCTGAGGTAGTTGGTACACTAGGACGTGTGGATGTGGCAGAACGGCCACGTCCTCTCCCAGCACCAGAGGGTCCACTAACACCACCACGACCATGTCCACGTCCGCGTCCCTTACTAGATGTTTTTCTCATTGTTATGGTTCACCACAACAACAAATATATTATTTGGCCCAATGTATTGTATTCAAATTCAGCGGGATATAAATTTGAGGCCTAGTATTTAGGCGCTGGGTGACCGGTATGGATTTAGTGACAGAATTAGACTTGGAAATGCACAGAAGCGTGTGTGTGAAGTTATTCTGAATGACCCAATGTGCACCTTGAATATTATATACCCTTTTTGGGATAGATTTCAAATAGCTCTGATATAGCAGAAACCACTAAATTATGAAATTGCTAAATTGGGAATTGTACTTCAACCCAGAACAAAAAATGTGCTTTGACGGGCACTAAATAACTTTCCCAGCTACAACAGTACAGCGGTAACGAGAGATTTAGAGGGATTTAAATTTGAGGCCTAGTATTTAGGCGCTGGGTGACAGGTATGGGTTTAGTGACAGAATTAGACTTGGAAATACACAGTAGCGGGTGTGTGTGAAGTTATTCTGAATGACCCAATGTGCACCTTGAATATTATATACCCTTTTTGGGATAGATTTCAAATAGCTCTGATATAGCAGGAACCACTAAATTATGAAATTGCTAAATTGGGAATTGTACTTCAACCCAGAACAAAAAATGTGCTTTGACGGACACTAAATAACTTTCCCAGCTACAACAGTACAGCGGTAACGAGAGATTTAGAGGGATTTAAATTTGAGGCCTAGTATTTAGGCGCTGGGTGACAGGTATGGGTTTAGTGACAGAATTAGACTTGGAAATACACAGTAGCGGTGTGTGTGAAGTTATTCTGAATGACCCAATGTGCACCTTCAATATTATATACCCTTTTTGGGATAGATTTCAAATAGCTCTGATATAGCAGGAACCACTAAATTATGAAATTGCTAAATTGGGAATTGTACTTCAACCCAGAACAAAAAATGTGCTTTGACGGACACTAAATATCTTGCCCAGCAACAACAGTACAGCGGTGGGTAACGAGAGATTTAGAGGGATTTAAATTTGAGGCCTAGTATTTAGGCGCTGGGTCACCGGTATGGATTTAGTGACAGAATTAGACTTGGAAATGCACAGAAGCGTGTGTGTGAAGTTATTCTGAATGACCCTATGTGCACCTTCAATATTATATACCCTTTTAGGGATAGATTTCAAATAGCTCTGATATAGCAGAAACCACTAAATTATGAAATTGCTAAATTGGGAATTGTACTTCAACCCAGAACAAAAAATGTGCTTTGACGGACACTAAATATCTTGCCCAGCAACAACAGTACAGCGGTGGGTAACGAGAGATTTAGAGGGATTTAAATTTGAGGCCTAGTATTTAGGCGCTGGGTCACCGGTATGGATTTAGTGACAGAATTAGACTTGGAAATGCACAGAAGCGTGTGTGTGAAGTTATTCTGAATGACCCTATGTGCACCTTCAATATTATATACCCTTTTAGGGATAGATTTCAAATAGCTCTGATATAGCAGAAACCACTAAATTATGAAATTGCTAAATTGGGAATTGTACTTCAACCCAGAACAAAAAATGTGCTTTGACGGACACTAAATATCTTGCCCAGCAACAACAGTACAGCGGTGGGTAACGAGAGATTTAGAGGGATTTAAATTTGAGGCCTAGTATTTAGGCGCTGGGTGACAGGTATGGGTTTAGTGACAGAATTAGACTTGGAAATACACAGTAGCGGGTGTGTGTGAAGTTATTCTGAATGACCCTATGTGCACCTTCAATATTATATACCCTTTTAGGGATAGATTTCAAATAGCTCTGATATAGCAGAAACCACTAAATTATGAAATTGCTAAATTGGGAATTGTACTTCAACCCAGAACAAAAAATGTGCTTTGACGGACACTAAATATCTTGCCCAGCAACAACAGTACAGCGGTGGGTAACGAGAGATTTAGAGGGATTTAAATTTGAGGCCTAGTATTTAGGCGCTGGGTCACCGGTATGGATTTAGTGACAGAATTAGACTTGGAAATGCACAGAAGCGTGTGTGTGAAGTTATTCTGAATGACCCTATGTGCACCTTCAATATTATATACCCTTTTAGGGATAGATTTCAAATAGCTCTGATATAGCAGAAACCACTAAATTATGAAATTGCTAAATTGGGAATTGTACTTCAACCCAGAACAAAAAATGTGCTTTGACGGACACTAAATATCTTGCCCAGCAACAACAGTACAGCGGTGGGTAACGAGAGATTTAGAGGGATTTAAATTTGAGGCCTAGTATTTAGGCGCTGGGTGACAGGTATGGGTTTAGTGACAGAATTAGACTTGGAAATACACAGTAGCGGGTGTGTGTGAAGTTATTCTGAATGACCCAATGTGCACCTTCAATATTATATACCCTTTTTGGGATAGATTTCAAATAGCTCTGATATAGCAGGAACCACTAAATTATGAAATTGCTAAATTGGGAATTGTACTTCAACCCAGAACAAAAAATGTGCTTTGACGGACACTAAATATCTTGCCCAGCAACAACAGTACAGCGGTGGGTAACGAGAGATTTAGAGGGATTTAAATTTGAGGCCTAGTATTTAGGCGCTGGGTCACCGGTATGGATTTAGTGACAGAATTAGACTTGGAAATGCACAGAAGCGTGTGTGTGAAGTTATTCTGAATGACCCTATGTGCACCTTCAATATTATATACCCTTTTAGGGATAGATTTCAAATAGCTCTGATATAGCAGAAACCACTAAATTATGAAATTGCTAAATTGGGAATTGTACTTCAACCCAGAACAAAAAATGTGCTTTGACGGACACTAAATATCTTGCCCAGCAACAACAGTACAGCGGTGGGTAACGAGAGATTTAGAGGGATTTAAATTTGAGGCCTAGTATTTAGGCGCTGGGTCACCGGTATGGATTTAGTGACAGAATTAGACTTGGAAATGCACAGAAGCGTGTGTGTGAAGTTATTCTGAATGACCCTATGTGCACCTTCAATATTATATACCCTTTTAGGGATAGATTTCAAATAGCTCTGATATAGCAGAAACCACTAAATTATGAAATTGCTAAATTGGGAATTGTACTTCAACCCAGAACAAAAAATGTGCTTTGACGGACACTAAATATCTTGCCCAGCAACAACAGTACAGCGGTGGGTAACGAGAGATTTAGAGGGATTTTAATTTGAGGCCTAGTATTTAGGCGCTGGGTGACAGGTATGGGTTTAGTGACAGAATTAGACTTGGAAATACACAGTAGCGGGTGTGTGTGAAGTTATTCTGAATGACCCAATGTGCACCTTCAATATTATATACCCTTTTTGGGATAGATTTCAAATAGCTCTGATATAGCAGGAACCACTAAATTATGAAATTGCTAAATTGGGAATTGTATTTCAACCCAGAACAAGAAATGTGCTTGAACGGACACTAAATAACTCGCCCAGCTACAGCACTAGGGACAGATTTAGCTGGATATAAATTTGAGGCCTAGTATTTAGGCGCTGGGTGACCGGTATGGATTTAGTGACAGAATTAGACTGGGATATGGCCAAAAAATGAACAGACTATTGCTGGTTAAATGCACTTGGTGTGACAGCTTCACCCTGATGTAGGCTTTAGCCAAAAAACAACCACACCATTGAGGGTTAAATGCACTTGGTGACAGGCGCAGCTTGCCCCTGATTTTGTATATGGCCAAAAAATGAACAGACTATTGCTGGTTAAATGCACTTGGTGTGACAGCTTCACCCTGATGTAGGCTTTAGCCAAAAAACAACCACACCATTGAGGGTTAAATGCACTTGGTGACAGGCGCAGCTTGCCCCTGATTTTGTATATGGCCAAAAAATGAACAGACTATTGCTGGTTAAATGCACTTGGTGTGACAGCTTCACCCTGATGTAGGCTTTAGCCAAAAAACAACCACACCATTGAGGGTTAAATGCACTTGGTGACAGGCGCAGCTTGCCCCTGATTTTGTATATGGCCAAAAAATGAACAGACTATTGCTGGTTAAATGCACTTGGTGTGACAGCTTCACCCTGATGTAGGCTTTAGCCAAAAAACAACCACACCATTGAGGGTTAAATGCACTTGGTCGCAGCTTGTGCTGGCGCACCACAAGACACAAAATGGCCGCCGATCACCCCAGAAAAATGAGACTGACAAACGGTCTGTGCAGCCTAAAAACAGTGAGCAATTGAGGATCAGCAGCTCAATGATCCACAGCTGCAGATCGATCAGTTAATCAAGTCCTTTGGAGGAGTTAATCTGCCTAATCTCGCCCTACTGTCGCAGCCGCAACCTCTCCCTACGCTAATCAGAGCAGAGTGACGGGCGGCGCTATGTGACTCCAGCTTAAATAGAGGCTGGGTCACATGGTGCTCTGGCCAATCACAGCCATGCCAATAGTAGGCATGGCTGTGATGGCCTCTTGGGGCAAGTAGTATGACGCTTGTTGATTGGCTGCTTTGCAGCCTTTCAAAAAGCGCCAAGAAAGCGTCACAAAAGCGCGAAGAAAGCGACGAACACCGAACCCGAACCCGGACTTTTACGAAAATGTCCGGGTTCGGGTCCGTGTCACGGACACCCCAAAATTCGGTACGAACCCGAACTATACAGTTCGAGTTCGCTCATCCCTAGTCACCATACATCACAAAAAGTATAAAACCAAATGATCAAAAAGTAGTATGTACCCCAAAATAGAACCAATCAAACCGACATCTCATCCCGTAAAAAATGAGATCCTAACTAAGACAAACGCCCAAAAAATAAAAAGATTTTGCTTTCTGAAAATGGAGACATAAAAACATGATTGTTTTTCTTTTAAAAATTGTGCTCTCGTGTTCCCGTACAGCAGTTTTTCCGTACAGCAGTTTTTCAACCACATATGGTGTGTTTATGTAAACTGCAGAATCAGGGTAATAAATATTGAGTTTTATTTGGCTGTTAACACTTGATGTGTTACAGAAAAAAATGATTTTAAATGGATAATCTGCCAAAAAAGTTAAATTTAAAAATGCCATCTCTTTTTTCTTGAATTCTTGTGGAACACCTAAAGGGTTAAAAAGGTTTGTTAAATCAGTTTTGAATAACTTGAGGGGTGTTGTTTATACAATGGGGTCATTTATGGGTGTTTTCCACTATGTAAGCCCCACAAAGCGACTTTAGAATTGAAGTCGTCCTTAAAAAAGTGGGTTTTGGAAATGTTCTAAGCCTTAAGATCCTAAAAAATTAAAGTACATTTATAAAATGATGCAAACATGAAAGTGGACATATATGATATGTATCACTATCTGCCTTAAAAGCAGAGAAATTCAAATTTCGAAAATTGCTAATTTTTCAAAAATTTCTGTAAATTTGCTGTCCGCATCCGTTGCTCCGTTCCGTGGCCCCGCAAAAAAAATATAACCTGTCCTATTCTTATCCGCGCTTTGCGGACCGCAAAACACACAACGGTCGTGTGCTTGAGGCCAAAGTGACACATGTCAAGTTTCAAAAAAACGGCCTGGTCCTTGAGGTGAAAAATGGCAGGGTCCTTAAGGTGTTAAGTAATAGGGGCCAGAATATGGCAAAAGAAAATATAATTGTTTCCAAAGTATATATTTTTTTCAATATTAAAACACAAGCAAAAGTATATACAGTACAGACCAAAAGTTTGGACACACCTTTTCATTCAAAGAGTTTTCTTTATTTTCATGACTATGAAAATTGTAGATTCACACTGAAGGCATCAAAACTATGAATTAACACATGTGGAATTATATACATAACCAAAAAGTGTGAAACAACTGAAAATATGTCATATTTTAGGTTCTTCAAAGTAACCACCTTTTGCTTTGATTACTGATTTGCACACTCTTGGCATTCTCTTGATGAGCTTCAAGAGGTAGTCACCTGAAATGGTTTTCACTTCATAGGTGTGCCCTGTCAGGTTTAATAAGTGGGATTTCTTGTCTTATAAATGGGGTTGGGACCATCAGTTGCGTTGTGGAGAAGTCAGGTGGATACACAGCTGATAGTCCTACTGAATAGACTGTTTTTTAAAAATGTGAATTATGGCAAGAAAAAAGCAGCTAAGTAAAGAAAAACGAGTGGCCATCATTAAATTAAGGTCAGTCAGTCCGAAAAACTTGGAAAGTGTCCCCAAGTGCAGTCACAAAAACCATCAAGCGCTGCAAAGAAACTGGCTCACATGCGGACCGCCCCAGGAAAGGAAAACCAAGAGACACCTCTGCTGCAGAGGATAAGTTCATCCGAGTCACCAGCCTCAGAAATCGCAGGTTAACAGCAGCTCAGATTAGAGACCAGGTCAATGCCACACAGAGTTCTAGCAGCAGACACATCTCTAAAACAACTGTTAAGAGGAGACTGTGTGGCCTTCATTGTAGAATATCTTCTAGGAAACCACTGCTAAGGACAGGCAACAAGCAGAAGAGACTTGTTTGGGCTAAAGAACACAAGGAATGGACATTAGACCAGTGGAAATCTGTGCTTTGGTCTGATGAGTCCAAATTTGAGATCTTTGGTTCCAACCACCGTGTCTTTGTGCGATGCAGAAAAGGTGAATGGATGGACTCTACATGCCTGGTACCCACCGTGAAGCATGGAGGAGGAGATGTGATGGTGTGGGGGTGCTTTGCTGGTGACACTGTTGGGGATTTATTCAAAATTGAAGGCATACTGAACCAGCATGGCTACCACAGCATCTTGCAGTGGCATGCTATTCCATCCGGTTTGCGCTTAGTTGGACCATCATTTATTTTTCAACAAGACAATGACCCCAAACACACCTCCAGGCTGTGTAAGGGCTATTTGACCATGAAGGAGAGTGATGGGGTGCTGCGCCAGATGACCTGGCCTCCACAGTCACCGGACCTGAACCCAATTGAGATGGTTTGGGGTGAGCTGGACCACAGAGTGAAGGCAAAAAAGCCAACAAGTGCTAAGCATCTCTGGGAACTCCTTCAAGACTGTTGGAAAACCATTTCAGGTGACTACCTCTTGAAGCTCATCAAGAGAATGCCAAGAGTGTGCAAAGCAGTAATCAAAGCAAAAGGTGGCTACTTTGAAGAACCTAGAATATTACATATTTTCAGTTGTTTCACACTTTTTTGTTATGTATATAATTTCACATGTTTTAATTCATAGTTGTTATGCCTTCAGTGTCATTCTACAATTTTCATAGTCATGAAAATAAAGAAAACTCTTTGAATGAGAAGGTGTGTCCAAACTTTTGGTCTGTACTGTAAATGTAGTATCATTGTAATTGTACAGAGGGTAACAGGTCAGTTTTACTGCATAGTGAACACCGTAAAAACAAACCCCATAAAACTATGGTGGAATTGCATTTTTTTCCAATTTCGTTCCATTTGGAATATTTTTCCAGCTTCCCACTACATTGTATGCAATAATAAATGGTGCCATTAGAAAGTACAAACTTATCTTTCAAAAAACAATCCCTAATATGGCTGTCTGAATGGAAAAATAAAACTTATGGCTCTGGGAAGGCAGGGAGTGAAAAACGAAAGCGCAACAAACAGGAGATTGCCCAGTTATGAAGCGGTTGAAAAAGCTGTTATGTTGCAACTAATTTTAACCTGAAAATAAACTGGCAGAGACAATGGGGGAGATTTATCAAACTGGTGTAAAGTAGAACTGGCTTAGTTGCTCATAGCAACCAATCAGATTCCATCTTTCATTTTCCAATGGAGTTGTGCAAAATAAAAGGTGCAATCTGATTGGTTGCTATGGGCAGCTAAGCCAGTTCTACTTTACACCAGTTTAATAAATCTCCCTCCATGTTTCCTATTGTGATAGCCCTGCCAGCTAAACGTACTTCCACACATAGACCTTTCATTAGGGTATTATCTGCATAAAGTAAGGGCAAATATCAGTTACTTGATCATTATTGCTACTATACTGTGTGCTAAAAACAACACCCTCTAATTAGTGCACCGATGCCTGGTCCAGGTGCACGGCTTCTATAGTAAGTAAATACAGCAATACTAATCTCCAGATTTTGTCTAGTACTCTTTCGTTATGTGGAGAGCTTTAATTTATTTATTTATTTATTTATTTTTATACTGTAATATTGATGTCAGATACCTCAACAAGCTATGACTGCAGCATCTGAGGGTTACAATGACGGGGGCAGTGCAATCGCCGCTCCCTGTAATTGCACCCAATACTTACAAAGAAATGTGCTTTGTGATGAAATAATTCGTCACAAAGCAAAAAATTTTGTAAAATTTGGCAGCCAAATCGAATTTTTTAATACTTTGCTCATCACGAATTATTGTCATAATCTTCGGCAACTACACCATTTATAATTACTAATTCTAGAGAAATTTCACTTAATAGAATACACCTATAATGTTGGCTTTATTGCTACATCTGTATTTGTAGCACTTTATCAATTATTTTTTACATAGCAGCAAAGTCAATCAGTAAACTTGCCCAAACTTGTGTCTTTCTACCATATTTGGATTCTAATGGAGGGAACAGTGAAATATTAATTATACATCTCTATTATCACTATTTCTGGGAGGATGTCAATTTCTGTAGCAGTCGTACCGTTATAGACGATTTCCCTGCTGTGTTTCCATGCTTCAGCAATGATTTTGACAGTTTCCTTTGTGACACAATCTGCAGAGTGAAAGAAGAAAAGAAGAATATATTACTCATGTAAAATAGATATAACTACTCATCTTAATAGCTCTTCAACAAGCTTGTGGCAACGGAAAAATAACTTTTTTCTTAAATTCAACCTATTATCTGCTATGAATATTATCAAAAATGTGCATGAAGGAGGACATGCAATATTTTCATACAGAGGCTCACTTTTTGGGAATAAATTTAGAAATTGAGTGTTTTCCAATTTCTTAAGGTTGTTAAGATTATTAAGGTAGGTAAAATGAGAGAGTACACGAATGACAATTCACTGTTTACATCACATTGGGTAAAAGCATTTATATTTTTTAGAATATACTTTATTTGTCTGTTTATTGTATTTCCCTTAACTTGCACCCAATAACAGATCCAAATGAGAAAATAGTAGGAACCCCTCCAGTTTTTACATACAGTGGTACATTCCATAATAATGCTATCTGCTGGGTAAAGAAATCCTTTGTGTTAGGGCTCCTGCACATGAACCTATGTATTTTGCGGTCCGCAAAAAACAGATCCGCAAAAAATATGGATAACATCCGTGTGCATTCCATATTTTGTGGAACGGAACAGCTGGCCCTTCATAGAACAGTACTATCCTTGTCCGTAATGCGGACAATGATAGGACATGTTCTATTTTTTTGCGGAACGGAAATACGGACATACGGAAACAGAATGCACATGGAGTAACTTCCATTTTTTTTTGCACACCCCTTGAAGTGAATGGCTCCGCATACGGTCTGCAAAGAAAATACGTTTGTGTGCATGAGCCCTTATAGACCAGACCATGGCATTGAGCTGCTTGAGGGGTTCTGATTACATTTAAAAACATGAAGTCAACACTTTTTTCCACGTTTCCATGATTGAGCCAGAAGCAGAAACAATAAAGAAATAAATTATAGTATAGCACAGCACCTCACATTCAATAAGTCTGCCCTGCCATACTGTTTATCATGCATGAACACGGCATCTGAGGGATACAATAGAGGGGAGGGGGGGGGGGGGGGGCGGCACTATCGCTGCTCCCTGTCATTGCACCTGCTACTTACAAAAAAATGCGCTTTGTGACGAAGTTAGCCAAATCAAACTTTTCATAAATTCACTCATCTCTAGTAGACACCCCCAACTAAAGCAGGAGAGGACATTTGCAGTGACCTGGTGGGTGACTGCTTAAAGGTTAAAGCTAGAATGCAATATGGTTTACTGCTAAAGTTATTAAATTGTTCATTACTGAAGCTGTGTGTTATCGTGATGATAGCTAAGCACTTTCTTTGATACAAATGGTTAAAGTGGCTTATCTATGCAATATGTATCTCAAAAAGCTGTATATGGGAAGGAAATATTTAACCGGCCATCCTTAGTGATAGTTTCCAAGTGGTTGGGCTGGTCACACTTTTCCCTGGTTAGTGAGTTTTTGGCAAGAAGATCAAGAGCAAAGAAATGTTGGATAGTGTTTGGCAAGAAGGTGAAGAGGAAAGACGTGTTGGAGAGTTCCTTGTAAACAGACCAAGAGAGAGGACCTGTTTAGTGTGTGCTGCTAACGAGTAAGGCTACTTTCACATTAGCGTTTTCAATTTCACTACTGAGATCCATCATAGAATCTCAATAGCGGAAGAAAACGCTTCAGTTTTGTCCCCATTCATTCACCAACGCATTTTGTTCCTTTTGGTTGCTCTCCCATCGCGGACAGAATAACGCTGCAAGCAGCGTTTTTCTGTCTGCGATGTGGTGCGGAGCAAGACGGATCCATTCTGGCACACAATGGAAATCAATGGGGACGGACTGTTTTCTTTGACACAATAGAAAACGGATCCGTCCCCCATTGACTTTCCATCATGGCTATAGAAGATATAATACAACCGGATCCGTTTATGACGTATGCATGTGGTTGTATTATAGAAACGGAAGAATTTTTTCATATACATGACGGACGCAAAAAAACGCTAATGTGAAAGTAGCCTAACCCAGGGCAGAAACCTGTGTGTAGGTGAAGCAGAATTTGTTTAGAGAAACACCTCCCTGTGTGATTTCAAACTGCCAGAAAAGCAAGTATGCTAAGAACTAACCTCCAAGGGACAACAAAACAAAATATTTGGAGGTTGAGGACCGATGAAAAGGGACAGAGTTTGAACTAGAAAGACAGTAAAAGTAACACACACACATACAGCTTTAGGCTTTACTGCATGTGGTTTGGATTATATTGCTTCTGGCTCCCGCCACACTACAGAGAAGGACTGGCCACCTGTTCTAGTACTGTATCCCGCAGCTGGGCTATGCAGAGATATATTAAAATAAAGTTCATGCCTTTGGGAATTTGAGAAAATTGCTAAAGAGAGAGACTCAGGGAGGACCATCATAGTAGCCATCCCCAATACACAGCCTTTGGGAAAAGCCTGCCTGTGAGATATCTGACAACTGCACGTACTATCTTTATTTGCACTATGACACCCATTATCTACTCAGTAAGAGTGTACTAATCCAGCCTGGGAATTTGTCTCCATAGCTGACTGACCGATCCCTATTCTGCATCCCACTGCTCACCCAACACGAAGGGCACCTCAGCCACAATCAGACAGAAGACCCCAAAATCCAGGGTGCTCCCCAAGGGGAAGAGGGGTTGTGACTTTCTACTCACTGCATGCATGGCCTGGGGGAGTTCTGGAGCAGGGAATAGTCACTGTGAGGACTACAACCACCCTCATTGCAGCAGCCACCTTCTATCCTCTCCATCTCCTCATGCCTTCCCTGCAGGCCGGCTTGTTGCACATCCACTAAAAGTTTGGCCAATGGGTCTCCACCATTGTTGATGCAGCTCTGTCTCATTTCTTTGGATCAGTGGTTCACAACCTATGGCACCTCAGCTGTTGTTCCTCTAACAGTCTTGAGAGCATTGTCTAGGTATGGATTCTCCCTGCACCTGTATAATGGCTTTTGGTTCTGTATAAATGCTCTCTGTACTTACTACCATTTTTACAGAGCAAAATACAAACCATTGCAGAGCTGACATTCCCCTTTCTACTAAAATGAAGAAAGTAATGAGCATGTCTAAATAAAAGAAACCTCCCTGAATCAGTGAGCTGACAGATGCCTTATTATGTCTGATAATATGTTAAAATGTTGAGTGTAACTCCATCACACATAGAATATAAAATGGTCAGAAAAGTATAACACTCTGAAGCACATATATTAAGATTTATTTAGGTTTTAACATATTAAGATTTATTTTTCACCAGAATATTGTGTCTGCGCCATTTTTAGTTACTCCAATGACTTGGATTGTTAAATGTGTCCAAATCTGTAATATTGTTTAAGGAAATGGGAAAGGGGAGTTGCAACACAATGCCTCACAAAAATCCCTATCTGAGCAACAATGCACCATGGCTTTATACTATCAGAATATTACATCACTTTTTATGCCACCTCTGGTTTCTAAAGGTGACAAGCAGGTAGGTTGCAACTTTTTTAGGTCACTTGCGTAAAAATTTAGATTCTGTGTGAGCACAGAGCCTTCCGGCGCCACCTAAAGATTTGGAGTGACAATTTGGTCAGAATTACAGAGTAATTCACTTTTGTGACACATTTACAAAAAGGTAACATTTTTAAAAAGTCACAAAAAAGTAGCATCTTCGGTACTTTTACTGAAATAGGTGCAACCATATTGCACTTAAAGCGGTTCTACAGTTTGTTTTAACTGATGATCTATCCTCAGGATAGATCATCAGCATCTGATCGGCGGGGGTCCGACACCCTGGACCCCCGCCTATCAGCTGTTTGAGAAGGCAGCGGTGCTCCAGCAGTGCCAAGGCCTTCTCACTGTTTACCGCAGGCCCAGTGATGTCACGACTTGTATCAACTGGCCTGGGCGTGGCTAAACTCTGTTCACTTGAATGGAGCTTAGCCCCACCCAGGCCAGTTGATACTAGTCGTGACGTCACTGGGCCATCAGTAAACAATGAGAAGGCCGCAGCGCCAGCAGCGCAGCGCCAGCAGCCAGCAGCGCAGCGCCGCTGCCTTCTCAAACAGCTGACGGGTCACGGGTGTTGGACCCCCGCCGGTCAGATGCTGATGATCTTTCCAAAGGATAGATGATCAGTTAAAACAAACTGTACAACCCCTTTAAGCCAAATTGATTAGTACTATACACCATTTTCATAAATTTGAAACAGGTGCCCATTGCAACCCCAATCTAAAAACTAGCCGCAAATACACTTACAATAATAAATGATGCCCATGTGTCTAGCATGTTGTAAATGAAACAAAATTGTGAAGCATACACTTATTATATTTGGCACAGAAAGTGTGCGCCAAACATTCTGGTGAACATAAATGCACTTTCCAAGTGAAATCTACTGTGGCTTAAAGAAGTAAATACTGGTGCATGGCATATTTGCACCACAATTTGCAACTTTCTGAGTTTCTCAACACTTTTCTAAAGTGGCAGAAAAAGGGCGTGGCTTAGCATAAGAAGATGGGGTTGGCCCCCGTATTTACTAAAACGTATGCCCAAAAATGGCGTAAGTTATAGTTCAGGTCTACGCCAGCCCCTAGCTGGTGTAGATTTGAGTTTCTGGCTCATAGAGGGCCAGTGGCACCTGCCTCTTAATAAATTGAGCACATCTTAATCCAGCCTACATGGGATCAAGATTGGTGTATGGGAACGCCAGTCTTGATAAATCTCCTGACATTGATATACAGTATCTGCCCCTCTATGTCTTAAGCATGCAGTACAGTGATCATGGAAATTTCCTATTGGTGTAGCTACAGTGTACATGGTACAGAAGTAGCAGCCAAACCTGGGCCCTTGTGCCTGATCATCTCTAACACACACAAAAAAGACTGGTGTTATAAATGGCCCATGATAGTTTGGCACAGATTTTGCATTTAAAAAAAATAGTCCAAGTCAATCCCACATCAGCCAAATATCACTGGGACATAAATCTGAGCCCTGGATCAAACATTCGTTCAAAAAATATTATAGCAAAGGAATATTACTGAAATGTTCCCCAAAATGCATTCTGCCAATCTCAGTTTCTTTTCAACAATCAAACTGATAATGATCACTGAATCTGAAGCATTCATTATTGAAACAGGTCAGTAATGAAGGTTCTGAACATTTCATTATCTACAATCTGCATACCAATTATCGCAGCAATCCATTATTCACATTTCAATCAAGATCATTGAATCAGCCTGATGAAGGCACCAGTCCAAGGCCACAACGTATTTCTTTGCCTTGTACAGTACAAAAAAAAAAAGATTACCTTACATTATCATTGTTTGGAAGTGTGCAATCGTGCGGCGATGACTTCACGCTGGGAGGTAGAAGGGGGAGCAACTATTGATCTTTCTAAAACTATTGTGTCTGACACTGCACAGCTCTACAAGGTAAACAGATTTCTTATGATCAGTATGATACATTTCTAAAGCCCTACTTTAGGTATGGGGAACCATGACTGCTTTTTTTATCCTTTGAAATACATGTTAAACTCGGTACAGAACAAAATTTAATGTCCAATTTAACTAAATGAATTCATACTTTTTAGGCCTCAGGCACACTACTGTATTTTGTATCCAATCTGCATTTTTTGTGGATTGTACACAGACCACAAAAAAGAATACGGACTACAGACGGATGTCATCTGTACACTGTCTGCGTGTCTGTTCCGCAAAAGTATAAATGATGTCTTATTCTTGACCGCAAAATGCGGACCACAGACCCATTGAAGTCAATGTGTCATCAAAGAAACGGACGCAGCACGGACTCTACATGGAAGTCATCTGTGTTTTGTGGACGCAAAATGAATATGGTAATGTACATGAGGCCTTAGGTAGCATTGTATTGTAAGTTTCTAATCTGTTTAGAAATATAACATTTCTCAACAGGTGATGGAGGAGCCCTTCTCAAACCCCAAGATTTGAGAGGATTTCCTATAATTGGCCGGGTTTACAACGGCTCCAAGATAATGGTTCAGTCTCGTTTATTTGGCACTTACTTGTCCCAAAGTGCACTCCATTCCTCCAAGGAAATCTGCATCTTTCAAGCCGTTGTGATTGCTGCTGATGTCGTGAACTTCAAAACGAAGACGCTGAACTTCCTCAAAATAAAAGTCAACCGTGAAAATTTTAGAGAAAATAGGGTTGATGCATGTTCTGATAACTTCTGTTCTGTCCACCTGCAAGAAGAAGAACATTTTCTTTCACTCTTCTAGGTTCTGTAATGCGGAATAAAGAATTGTACATTTTAACTAAATATCTGTATATTGCATTATCTATCTAAAAATGAAAAAATAAAAAAGTAAATAGGCAGCACACTGCAAAATGAGTAAAAACAAGTGAAAAATCTATTCACCTATGTGGACGCAAAGTTTCGGCTCCATCACTAGAGCCTTTCTTGAGCATGAGAAAGGGTCTAGTGTTGGAGCCGAAACGTTGCATCCACATGGGTGAATAAATTTTTCACTTGTTTTTATTCATTTTGGAATCTGCTGCCTATTTAATTATTTTATATTTTGGACATTGATCTAGCTTCATTGTGCTTACACCTCGGTTTCTCATTTCATATATTTTTCTCTGGTGCTGCCATTTTTTGTATCATATCTATCTATCTATCTATCTATCTATCTATCTATCTATCTATCTATCTACCTGTCTCAATGTTTGAATCTATCTATTGCTTATTAGTGATGAGCAGCAGGGGCAATACTCAAATTTGTGATATTTCACGAATATTTTGTAGAATATTCATCATATATTCGCAAATTCAAGAATTTTGCTATTATTTTCCTGATTGCGAAACTCGGCAATGTAATATTCGCGTAAAGAGCGCGCAATACAGGCGTGGGTCACTTTTGCTACATTTTCCAAGCTGCTAAAAGTTTCCTGAGACTGCAGAAAATGGTTGGCACGGCAAACATTAAAAATGGCTTTTATATTCGCGATTGCGCTAATCTGCAATTCATGATGTGCATATTTTGCCGCAATATGTGAAACTTCACATTTTAGCAGGTCTGACTACATATTACTGATTGGTGCACTAAGTATTGTTGTGACATCATAGCACTATGTCTGTAGCATGTACCTATGGAAATCAGAACCTACACTATACTAGCTACACAGCTACACTATATCACTATCTAACCTACACTAACTATCTCCCACTAACTATTATATATATAAACTAACTAACTAACACAGCAATGACACTGTTGTATCTCTCAGAACTTCATAAAAACTGCAGAAAATGGCTGCTGGGGAGGTTCTTATATAGTAAGGGGTAGGCAACTTTCCTATTGGTTGCTAGGGATGTTGCTAAGCTCAGACAAAGACATTGCAGCCTTCTCATTGGCCCACAAGCAAGAAGGGAGGTTACTAATGGGGAAAAAAATAGAATATTGGAAATTACGAATATATAGCACTATATTCTAAATATTTGAGAATTCTTCAAGTGCTAATATTCGTGATTAATATTTGCTATTCGAATATTCGTGCCCAAAACTATTGCTTATCTGTCTCCTATCTATCTATTGTAAACCTATTTGGAATATATAGAGTTATTAACAAGTAATATGCAATTTTTGAGACCATAGCAAATAAAGTTGTTGCCCCTTGTGTTTTGGTTGAGTCTCTGAAGCATGGAATGTAGCCATTTAATTTATATTCATGAGAAGACTCTTTTTTCATATCAAAAGGCATGTTTATGCCCTGAGAATACCGTAACTACAGCAACACCATTAGAAAACCAATAATAAATTGCGCATAAACCATATAATGATTATGATTTACAACTGAATTGTGGAGATAGTCATTAAAAAGTCCATTTCCAAAACCAGGTTTGTGCAAGTACTCTGCATGCTAATCTGAAGAGGACAACTCTACAAGTGAAGGGTACTTGAACAGTCACAAGCCACTGGTGATGTATAACTGGTGCAGGGCCGCATCTGCTGCCAGTTTAATAGATTTATATTGAGATATATACATGTATTTTAACTGCATTATTAGAATTTGCATTTTCATCTGGATTTCTACATAAAAATGGTCATGCTAGCAAAAACTGTTTTTGAAAATAATTTTGCTTGTCAACTTTTCAATACACTATTGTAACTTTTATTATGAGAGCCGTGTAGAAGAAACTTACTAATATTAACCCCTTCACGCACTGTGCCATACATGTGTAGTGTTGTATGTGGGCAGTTTGGGCAACCTGTCAGTGGGTGTCGGCCATAAAATACAGATGACACCCTGCTACAATGACCAGAATCATAAATAAATCAGATCCTGGTCATTTAACCGCTTTGATGCTGCAGTCAATACCATGACATCTAAGTTTTGTCAATGTGTGTGACATCCTTTGTTCATCTCACTGTCACTTGTGCAAGCTCCTGAATCCATCTAATTGCTCATGCATTAGGGAGAGGAAAACTTCTGGCCCAGTCCACAGCAAAAGGAACATCCTGTTAGACCCGAATTTTAATTCTAAAGTAGTGTTGAGCTCACATGAAGCTTGAAACAAATGTAATATCATAAAATAAAAAATATTTGAGATGTCCGTTAGTTACATGCTCTACCAACGCAATGGTTTTGTTGTCAGAGGGCATAAATTCAAGCTCCTGGGTACCCCCTTTTGATAGACCCTTACAGATATGTACAATATAGGTTAGTGAAAATATAGATTTACTTCTTGTTAAAGCACATTAATAGACCCCTTTGCAGTACCCTGTGGGGCACTGCAAAATGCTGTAACTCAATGCTTTCTGAGTTGAATGTTCTGGATTATGGTTAAAGGTAGAATGCTTAGGTTACCAAGTGATGGACTTGGTCCACTCCCTGGTTGTTGAGTGTGAGTCTAGCAGAGCAAGGGAGAAGACCTAGATGGGGCAAGCTCTTGAGAATATCTTTCTCCGAGACTATAGCTGCAAAGAAGTTGTTCTATTACAAGAGGGCCCCTTGAAGAAAGAAACCAGACATCGTAGGAGGTCCAGAACCATCCAGACAGCTTCAAACAGCAAGGTATTCGCTAATTTATGGCAGAAAGGTTTTGCTGCTGTGGAAAAAATTATTGCCTCTGGAACCTACCATACTTTTAGATGGACTGGCCATCCATATATAAAGTTCTGCACCCTTCAGCCCTGGAACTGCAGAAGGAGTTAATAAGGACAGTATAGCATGCCTGTGGTTATCTTTGGAATCAGACTCAGGGAGCACTACAACTGCCATCATTGTTGTTGCCTCTACACTGCTATTCAGAGAAGATTGCACTTTCATATACTTTGGAACTGTGCCTTTTGCTGCTATATACTACTAATACTACTACTACTACTACTACTACTACTACTACCACCCTTAACTCAGTAAACTATATCTGTTACAATCAACCGCCTGGTTATTGACTCCAACATCAGCCATGTACTTCACCTGTACTCCTGCCTTGCACTCAGACAAACACATAACCTCAAGGGCACCTCACCTAACACAAGGTAGAAGCCCCAACTCTAGAGAGTGCCCCAAGGGAAGAAAGGGTGTGTTCTCCATTTACTTGCATGGACCAAAGGAGAGCAATGAAGTGTGAGTGCAACTATCACTAGCATATCCACTACCACTCCCATCCTCCTAACAACAATTTCCCTGTGATCTCACTGCACCATTATACTGTAAGTTGCTGGAGGTAACTTCTCTCTCCAACCCTCCCAGAGTCTGAGTGGCTGCAATGGGTGCCTCTGGCTGTGCAGATATTTGTGTGATTGAAAAGTATATTTGTATTTGTGACTGTAAATGTGTTTTTATGTTTTTTGAGGTAGTGACAGTTTCTTCAACTGTGCCATCTGGAGAGGTCTGTCCCTGGGTATCATGTTTGGGAGGGAATGCATGATTGGTCCATACTCGGATGGGAATGAATGGGTGTAAGATGGTGGGTTCCAGGGGCATAACTACCATAGCAACAGACCATGCGACTGCTATGGGGCCCAGGGCTAGAGGGGGCCCAGTTTTACGTGGGATTATTTCCTCTTCTACTGGAGGCAAAAACTTGGTCAGGACTCTACCCTCTAAAGGAACAACTTTCAGCAAATGCCGCAGTGCAAAAATGGCTCAAGGGTCACTGAAAACGGTTTAGGCAGAAACCCTTCTGTCCTGCATGGGGGGTCTGGTTTGATCCTTACTATGGGGCCCTTACTTCTTTATGTACGCCACTGATGGGTTTCCCATCTGGGTGCAGCCTAGTGCTACTTAGGCTTGGTACAGGTGCAAGCATGTGTCAAAGTTGGGTCTCAGGAGCTAGCTGTAGCCTGGGGGCACTTGGTTTGGTTGCATGAGAAGTGAGTAAGGTCAAATGGAGAAGACTGCCCCTGTGGAGACATTGAGCAAATGCTAGGGAGCCACTGCCATAACCAGAGATATCAAGAGTGTACTGCCACTTCTTCTGTTCATAGGACTGGGAGTACAGAGGAGAGAAAAGCTGAGAGAACTGCCTCATCGATATTTAATCATTGCAACCTGTTTGAAGTGAACTGTGTCTCTCTTCCTCTCAGAAGGTCGATGTGTTTTCCCTCCTGTCACCATAATTACTAACTAGCAGCCTCATTTCCAGTAAAGAATTGTTATTTAGCATTAACTTTGTCAGCAACTGATTGCGACTTTTAAGCACATCTGCCTTTCTCATCTTTACCACTGATCTCAGGGTCAGGGTTATCACTAAAACATTTCAATAATAGGGCTAAGATATCTTTGTATAGTATACACTGAGGTTGCTTGTTTTTAAAAGCTCCCCTGACGATAATCTGATCACAGGATATCCCGCTGCTGGAACTACCAGTAATCAGCGTTAATCTGCTAGGCAAGACAGCAAGTGCTCAATTTCCCTGCAGTGCCACCACAGGTGTAATTAAGCATTGCAGAATTCTCACTGAAGTGAATGAGCTTTCCTTGTCCCTGTTTTCTGAAGTACTGATTCAGAAAACTGCAAAGCATGTATAACACAGATTAAAAGACACAATGATTCATCACTTCTTATCAATGGTAAAATCTAAAATGAAGTTACATACGCGAGGATGGCAATAATTCTTTTTTACTTACATTCCAGATTGAAAAGACAGCCAGTGTGGTCAACTGATCTGTCTTTTCTGACACAAAACTGACTTTGTTCCCAGCCTGTTGCAGAATAGATACTGACCTCAATCAATAACAGAGCTAAAAGCCTAACAATCAAAGGGAAGTAAGGAAATAACTGATACAAGAGATAATAGATTGAGATACTAAAATGTTTCCTGAAGAAGCCTCTTAGATGGACTGTGACAAAACTTTGGTGGCTTAAATGGGAACAAATATGATGCAAAAATAGCAGCATTATGGAAATATGCAGATGTCCGGTAATTATATTATTTTCATGTGCTTTCCCTAGGGTGTGTAGAGAAATGAGAGGTCTCCATGGCGAATTTCAGACTGTGCCTCATTCTCCATTGACAGCACTGCCAAATCTACTTTTTAAATTAAAATTAATGTCCTCTAATGCTCCTTCAGTGACCCGGAGGAGAAACGAGAAGTATGAGAGTGTTGGTTGTGGCTGTAATGGTGGGTGTAGTACACATAGGTCACAGTGGTAATACTCACGTTGGTTCTCCCAGGGCCATGCAGTGAACAGAGAGCATATGCTTTCTTCTCTCAGAGTACTCTCTAGAGTTGGGGGTCCTGCCTGATGTTAAGTTCGGTGCCCTTGATGTAAGGTGTTGGGCAAGTGCAAAGCAGGAGAATCTGCCAGTGTATGGAGTCAGAAATCAGGTCAGTTCGCATTAATAAATGTCTTTACTAACGTGCAGACTAAGTAGGTCATTTAATACCCTTAAATATGCCTATATTAAGCATATGTCAGGTGCAGATTGTAGTGCAACGGTTAGTTGCGGCACAATCTGAAAATTTCCCCTGCTCATGCCAGGTCTAAAAAAATGGATATGGCATGGGTGGGGAAGGGGAAGGGCTGGCTGGCCTGTCTCATTTCCCATTTCCTATGGCTGTTTTAGGTGTAGAAAATTGTCTAAATGTAAGCCAGCTAGGAAGCTGCAAAAATCACAGAAAAGATTAAAAAAAAAAGATAAAAACATCCTGCACAATATGATTAATTAATATGCGGATGTCCCTGGCTACATTTATGAAAAAAAATCACAGAAAAAAAGAGCAGCACACTATATGTGCAGAGTCTGCGCTCCTCAACATAGATGCCCAATGGCATAGGTAGGTTTAGCGTAGGACCTGCCTGACCTGAGCCCACCTTGGCGGGTGTAGGTGGGCACAGATGTGTTTTGATCACAAAATATATTGGCTAAAAGTCTCAGATTTTATTACATCAGAGTAAGGGCTTAGTCCATATAAAATGCTTGCATCTATTTTGTTAGTGCATTTTTTTGTCAGCTAGGAAGCTGGCCAAAGCACTGACCTGCTGTCCTTGTGTCATGATAAATGATCACAGTACAGAAGGGGAGCAGGTCACTGCTGCATCCAGTGATTTGCATCAGGAAGTTTACAGCACAGCAAAACCATCAAGGCTGTGGACCAAAATAGAAAGAAGCCAGCGCAGGGAACGAGGTAAGTATGCTTCCGTTCACAGGTCTGGCCAAGAGGGCCACCCCGCCCCCCATTCAAAGGTGTACAATCCCTTTATATTTTTCTATAGATTCCCTAAATAAAGCTAAAATAGACAAAACATTCTCTAAAAAACATTAATATACAACTTAATAAATAAAAATGTTAGAGCCGTTAAACCACTACATGCACAGAAATTGTAGCTCCAGTATTGGAGCTATATAGCTCCATCCATTGTGCAGTAGAACTGCAGTGCTGCTCCCGTTCACTTCAATAGGTGGTGCTACAACTAAGCATCTCATCAGCAGGCGTCTGGACAGACCAACAATATTACAATCCTGGATAATTCAGGTAATACCTTTTCTGACTAGGTCATTAAGGGATTAATAATTTGGTGATACAGTCCTGATCAAAAGTTTAAGACCACTTAAAAAAATTGCAAAAAAATCATATTTAGCATGGCTGGATCTTAACAAGGTTCCAAGTAGAGCTTCAACATGCAACAAGAAGAAATGGGAGTGAGACAAAAGATTTTTTGAGCATTCAATTTAATGAAAACAACGAATAAACTGAAACAGGCTGTTTTTCAGCTGATCAAAAGTTTAGGACGACACCGCCCCAAAAAAACTAAACCCCCTCAAAACAGAAATCCAACTTCCAAACATGAACTCAGTAATGAGTAGCTCCGCCGTTATTGTTTATAACTTCAAAAATTTGTTTCGGCATGCTTGATGCAAGCGTTTCCATGAGGTGAGTGGGAACATTTCTCCAAGTGGTGAAGACGGCTTCACGAAGGCCATCTACTGTCTGGAACTGTTGTCCATTTTTGTAAACTTGCCTTGCCATCCATCCCCAAAGGTTCTCAATTGGATTTAGAACACGCAGGATGGGCCAAAAGAGTGATGTTATTCTCCTGGAAGAAGTCCCTTGTCCTGCGGGCATTGTGTACTGTAGCTTTGTCCTGTTGAAAAACCCAGTCGTTACCACACAGACGAGGGCCCTCAGTCATGAGGAATGCTCTCTGTAACATCCTGACATAGCCTGCAGCCGTTTGACGCCCCTGTACTTTCTGTAAGCTCCATTGTTCCACTGAAGGAAAAAGCACCCCAGACCATTATGGCGCCCCCTCCACTGTGGCGCGTAGAAAACATCTCAGGTGGGATCTGCTTGTCATGCCAGTAACATTGGAAACCATCAGGACCATCAAGGTAAAAAAAATTCTCATCAGAGAATAAAACTTTCTTCCACCTTTGAATGTCCCATGTTTTGTGCTCTCTTGCAAAGTCCAAACCAGCAGTTCTTTGGCATTCAAGGATACGAGGTCTTTGAAGACGTTTTTTGTTTTTGAAGCCCTTCAGTCTCAGATGCCGTCTGATGGTTATGGGGCTGCAGTCAGCACCAGTAAGGGCCTTAATTTGGGTCGAGGATCGTCTAGTGTCTTGACGGACAGCCAATTGGATCCAATTGGATCCTCCGGCTCAGTGCTGGTGACATTTTTTTGGGTCTTCCACTTGACTTTTATGCTCCATAACCCTCAGGATCATTTAAGAAATTCCAAATTACTGTCCAAATTACTGCGTCCCACCTCAGCAGCGATGGCGCGCTGTTCAACAACCCGACCACGTTCAAAAAGGGAGAGTTTTTTTGCCTTTGCCATCACAATGTGTGACTACCTGACAGAAAATGACAATGAAGCCACATCTTAGCACAGATTTGGCCTTTTAAAGGCATGGGGTCCTAAAATTTGGATCAGCTGAAAAACAGCTTGCTTCAGTTTAATCGTTATTTTCAATTAATTGAATGCTCAAAAAATGTTTTGTCTTACTCTCATTTCTTCTTGTTGCATGTTGAAGCTCTACCTGGAACCTTGTTAAGATCCAACAATGTAAAATATGATTTTTTGCCAGTTTTCAAGTGGTCCTAAACTTTTGATTAGGACTGTATTTGCGGATATCTGTGTTGTATTTATAGTACATTATCATGTAATGTGCACATTTTTCAGGTGTAATTTCCACCAACTTTGTGGAGTAAATAATTATAAATTTGTTAGGTCAGGTAGGTCATGCCCTCTTCTCAACCATGCCCAACAGCAAAAAGAATTTCTGCGCAAATTGTAATTACTAGAGACTGTAAAAATATTACAATACACTTGGAAAGTCTTTAGTTTAACTTTTATCACATTTTGTTATTTTGTGGCTGTGGACTAAAATATAAATAAATCAAGTTTCCTCTCAGACTGTGAGTAACAAGTTTCTCATTTGAAAGATTGAACTGCACTGCCCACTATCATTCCTACAGTGAAGCATGGTGGTGGCAACATCATACTGTGGTAGTGTTTTTCAGAGGCTGGGACAGGGGAACTGGTCAGGGTTGGGGAAAGCTGAATGGAGAAAAGTGCAAAGATATTTTTAATAAAAACCTGATCCAGTGCTCTGGACCACAGACTGGGCCAAACGTTTAACTTCCAATAAGACAATGGTCGTAAGCACACAGCCAAGGCAATCTAGCATCTCTGGAAATACCTGAAAATGGCTGTCCACTGACTGTCCCCATCCAACCTGACAGAACTTGAGAGGATCTGTAGAGAAGAACGGCAGAAAATCCGGCATCATAACCAAGAAGACCACCGCAAACAGTCCATTAGCCCAACCGCAAACTTCCCATTTGCACAAGGTTGGATACCAAGCTAGCCATGCCCCGTTGATGTCATTGAAGGTTTCTTCCTCCACCCAGCCACGTACAACACCAAGGGTCCCGGAAAGGTGAATTGAATAGATTTTTCGAATGGGGAGATGGTTAAAAAAATGCTGGCTCCTTTCCCTTTGTTTGAATCCACGGTCACTGCGTCTGTGCCGTGCAATTTACTGTCCCACCCGATATGAGTGCTATTTTCTATAGTTCTCTCTTCTCTTCAGTTTAATCCCTGTTACGTCCCCAATCTGGGGTTCATTTATTAAATAGATTTTTCGAACGGGGAGATGGTTAAAAAATTGCTGGCTCCCTCCCCTTTGTTTGAAATCACGCCACGGTCACTGCGTCTGCGCGTGCAATTTACTGTCCCACCCGATATGAGTGGCATTTCCTGTAGTTCTCTCTTCTCATCAGTTTAATCCCTGTTATGTCCCCAATCTGGGTCCATTTATTAAATAGATTTTTTGAACGGGTTGATGGTTAAAAAATTGCTGGCTCCCTCCCCTTTATTTGAATCCACGCCACGGTCACTGCGTCTGCGCCGTGCAATTTACTGTCACACCCGATATGAGTGCTATTTTCTGTAGTACTATTCCCATCAGTTTAATCCCTGTTACGTCCCATATCAGGGTGGGATTGCCTTTTGTGAAAAAAAATTTAGGCCGGGTATCTTCGACTGCCTTCACAGTGACAGACAAAACTCTGATACACCAAACTGAATTAATTTTAGGAACCGGGAGATGGAAAAAGCAGCTTGGTCGGTCCTCTTGGTCGGACTCCCAAGTTGGGGCACTGCGTGTGCACGGAGCAATGTGCTGTGACACCCTATATGAGTGGTGTCTTAACTAGTCCTATTCCTATCAGTTTAATCCCTGTGCCCTGTTACGTCCCCTATCCGGGGACGTGTGTCGAATTGATTAACCATTGTCGAATTAACGAACCATTACGACATCCTGGAATAATTTAGTTCTGAGCTTTGTACTTGATTTGTATTGGAATTGTTGGGGATTTTTTAAATTGTCTGCATTATTTCTAATAAACTATTAAGAGACTTTATTCTTGATTTTTTTTTTTTTATGCATTAAAAACCCACCCATACAACTTAAAAAAAGGAAATAAAAAAATTTAAGTTTTTTCTATGAAAAAACATCCAGCCGTCCCGATCGCTTTTGGTCTGATCATAATGAAGCAACGGCCTTATCATCTGGGGTGTGGCAACATTGCCAACACACTCATAGAGGTGATGATCGCTTCATTGTGATACGCAAGCCCCTTCACCACAACAAGGTAACGATCACAAAAGGGGAATTGACACTTGTATGTGCCTTTTTTTTGTTTTGTTTTTGCAGCCACAGTGCAGCACCAGAGGCCAGAAAAATTAGGCATGTACACATGCCTGAAAAACAATGTTATTGTTGCAGCCGCTGTTGTAGCAGCGGCCGGAAAAATTTATGTTTTCAAGGCAGAAAGGTGACTAAAACATTGCGGCTTGAACCCTAGTTGGTGGCGGAGAATTCACGAAAGTCATCCGGTATGCAGACATTAAATACAGCAGCGTGGGGACCATTTTGAGGCCAAGGCATGTCATCAGGCCTTTTGTTAGTTAAACGTATCCCCTACTGTCAGTCCCTTCGGGATCAATGCCTCTTTCATCTTAATGAAGGTGAGGTAATCAACACTTTTTTTGACCGAGGCGACTTCTTTTGTCAGTGACAATGCCTCCTGCTGCACTGACGGTACTTTCTGACAGGACACTTGAAGCGGGGCAGGCCAGAAGTTCTATTGCAAACTGGGATAGCTCAGGCCACAGGTCAAGCCTGCACACCCAGTAGTCAAGGGGTTCATCGCTCCTCAGAGTGTCGATATCTGCAGTTAAGGCGAGGTAGTCTGCCACCTGTTGGTCGAGTCATTCTCTAAGGCTGGATCCTGAAGGGCTGTGGCGATGTGTAGGACTGAAAAAGCTCTCCATGTCCTCCATCAACAACACATCTGTAAAGCGTCCTGTCCTTGCCGCCGTGGTCGTGGTAGGAGGAGGATTACTTTGACCTCTTCCCCAGTTAGATTCCCATTGTGCTGTGACATCCCCCTTACAAGCTGTGTAAAGCATATTTTTAGTTTGGTTTTGAACTGCTGCATCCTTTCTGACTTCCGGTAATTTGGTAACATTTCCACCACTTTCTGCTTATACCGGGGGTCTAGTAGCATGGCCACCCAGTACAGGTCGTTCTCCTTCATCCTTTTTATACGAGGGTCCCTCAACAGACATGACAGCATGAAAGACCCCATTTGCACAAGGTTGGATGCCGAGCTATTCATTTCCTGTTCTTCCTCCTCACTGATGTCATTGACGGTCTGTTCTTCCCCCCAGCCACGTACAAGACCACGGGTCCCAGATAGGTGACAACAATGAGCACCCTGGGATGCCTGCTGTGGTGGGTCTTCCTCCGCCTCAAAGCCACATTCCTCCTCTGACTCCTCTTCCTCATACTCCTCTTGCAGCGTTGCCGCAGGTCCGGCAAGTGATGATGACAAGGCTGTTTCTGGTGTTGATGGTGACCACAACTTTTCCTCTTCCTCTTCACGCTCATCTACAGCCTGATCCAGCACTCTTCGCAGGGCAAATGGGATGAGGTCGCTGATGGTGCCTTCGGTGCTACTGACTAGGTTTGTCACCTCCTCAAAAGGACGCATGAGCCTACAGGCATTGCACATGAGCGTCCAGTAACGTGGCAAAAAAAAAAACAGCTCCGCAGAGGCTGTCCTAGAACCCCGTCATAAAAATACTCGTTGATGGCTTTTTCTTGTTGGAGCAGGCGGTCGAACATCAGGAGTGTTGAATTCCAACGTGTCGGGCTGTCGCAAATCAAGCGCCTCACTGGCATGTTGTTTCGGCGCTGAATGTCTGCAAAGTGCGCCATGGCCGTGTAGGAACGCCTGAAATGGCCACACACCTTCCTGGCCTGCTTGAGGACGTCCTGTAAGCCTGGGTACTTAGACACAAAGCGTTGTACGATGAGATTCAACACATGTGCCATGCACGGCACATGTGACAACTTGCCCAAATTCAATGCCGCCAACAAATTGCTTCCATTGTCACACACCACTTTGCCAATCTCCAGTTGGTGCGGGGTCAGCCACTGATCCACCTGTGCGTTCAGGGCAGACAGGAGTGCTGGTCTCTGCTTTCAGGCACGTCAACCCCAAGACAGCGTGACACTGTCGTATCCGGGATGTGGAATAGCCCCTGGGGAGCTGAGGGGGTTCAGTTGATGTGCAGCCAGACGCCGCAGCAGAAAAGGACTCAGCCGAGGAGGTTATGGAAGAGGATGGAGTAGGAGTAGAGGAGGTGGCAGTAGGCCTGCCTGCAAGTCGTGGCGGTGTCACCAACTCCGCTGCAGAGCCATGCATTCCATGCTTGGCAGCCATCAGCAGGTTGACCCAATGCGCAGTGTAGGTGATATACCTGCCCTGACCGTGCTTTGCAGACCAGGTATCAGTGGTCAGATGGACCCTTGCCCCAACACTGTATGCCAGAGATGCCATGACTTCCTTTTCAATCACTGAGTAGAGGTTTGGGATTGCCTTATTAGAAAAAATATTTGTCCGGGTACCTTCCACTGTGGTGTCCTAATAGCGACAAATTTTTTGAAGGCCTCAGACTCCACCAGCTGGTATGGTAAAAGCTGGCGGGCTAAGAGTTCCGTCAAGCCAGCTGTCAGACGCCGGGCAAGGGGGTGACTCTGTGACATTGGCATCTTACGCGCAAACATTTCCTTGACAGACACCTGACTGTGGGCAGATGAGATGGAACTGCTGAAGGTGAGAGGCGGAGTGGCGGGTGGTTGAGAGGGGGCAAGGAGGACAGCAGTGGTTGACGTGGCTGAAGATGCTGGACCAGGAGGAGGATGGTGGCTTTGAGCTTGTGTGCTGCTTCTATTCGTCATTGTGTGTTGATCCCATAGGCGTTTGTGATGTGCGATCATGTGCCTTCGCAAAGCAGTTGTACCTAGGTGGGTGTTGGATTTCCCACGACTCAGTTTCTTTTGGCACAGGTTGCAAATGGCATCGCTGTTGTCAGAGGCAGACACACAAAAAAAATGCCACACTGCTGAGCTTTGCAATGACGGCATTCTGGTGGTGGCAACAGCATGCGTTGATTGGCGTGCTGTTTGGCTGACCCCGGGTGCCGATACATGCTGTCTGACTGTGCCACTAGCTCCTTGCAACGACCTCCCCCTGCTTCCTACTCGTGTAATGGTATGAGTGCAGGCCTAGCCAGCCACTAGCCAGTGGACACAATACAGTATGTGTGGGGGCCTGACACACACGGGCTTGCAAATGTGATTAGATCACAGTTAAATTTTAAATATAATTTTTTTTTCTGAAAGGTATTTGGGCGAATGACACCCTGTAACGGTATGAGTGCAGGCTGAACCGGCCACTAGCCAGTGGACACAATAGAGTATGTGTGGGCGCCTGACACACACGGGCTTGCTAATGTGATTAGATCACAGTTACATTTTAAATAGATTTTTTTTTCTGAAAGGTATTTGGGCAAATGACACCATGTAACGGTATGAGTGCAGGCCGAACCAGCCACTAGCCAGTGGACACAATAGAGTATGTGTGGGCACCTGACACACATGGGCTTGCAAATGTGATTAGATCACAGTTAAATTTTAAATATAATTTTTTTTTCTGAAAGGTATTTGGGTGAATGACACCCTGTAACGGTATGAGTGCAGGCCTAGCCAGTCACTAGCCAGTGGACACAATACAGTATGTGTGGGGGCCTAACACACACGGGCTTGCAAATGTGATTAGATCACAGTTAAATTTCAAATAGAATTTTGTTTTCTGAAAGGTATTTGGGCGAATGACACCCTGTAACGGTATGAGTGCAGGCCTAACCAACCACTAGCCAGTGGACACAATAGAGTATGTGTGGGGGCCTGACACACACGGGCTTGCTAATGTGATAAGATCACAGTTAAATTTGAATTTTATTTTTTTTTCCTGAAAGGTATTTGGGTGAATGACACCCTGTAACGGTATGAGTGCAGGCCTAACCAGCCACTAGCCAGTGGACACAATAGAGTATGTGTGGGCGCCTGACACACACGGGCTTGCTAATGTGATTAGATCACAGTTAAATTTTAAATATAATTTTTTATTCTGAAAGGTATTTGGGCGAATGACACCCTGTAACGGTATGAGTGCAGGCCTAGCCAGCCACTAGCCAGTGGCCACAATACAGTATGTGTGGGGACCTGACACACAGGGGCTTGCAAATTTGATTAGATCACAGAAAAATATTAAATAGAATATTTTTTTATCTGCAAGGTATTTTCTGTCACACCCTGTATGAATGGTGTGCACTGTGCACACAGTGCTGTCTATGACTGAGCCTGCAGCCTCTCACACATGGGCAGCCAGGCAACTGCAATATATACAGTGGGATGTGAAGGTTTGGGCAACCTTGTTAATCGTCATGATTTTCCTGTATAAATCGTTGGTTGTTACGATAAAAAAATGTCAGTTAAATATATCATATAGGAGACACACACAGTGATATTTGAGAAGTGAAATCAAGTTTATTGGATTTACAGAAATTGTGCTATAATTGTTTAAACAAAATTAGGCAGGTGCATAAATTTGGGCACCACAAAAAAGAAATGAAATCAATATTTAGTAGATCCTCCTTTTGCAGAAATTACAGCCTCTAAACGCTTCCTGTAGGTTCCAATGAGAGTCTGGATTCTGGTTGAAGGTATTTTGGATCATTCCTCTCTTTACAAAACATCTTTAGTTCATTCAGGTTTGATGGCTTCCGAGCATGGACAGCTCTCTTTAAGTCACACCACAGATTTTAAATTATATTCAGGTCTGGAGACTGAGATGGCCATTCCAGAACGTTGTACTTGTTCCTCTGCAAAAAAGCCTTAGTGGATTTTGAGCAGTGTTTAGGGTCGTTGTCTTGTTGAAAGATCCAGCCCCAACGCAGCTTCAGCTGTCACTGATTCCTGGACATTGGTCTCCAGAATCTGCTGATACTGAGTGGAATCCATGCATCCCTCAACTTTGACAAGATTCCCAGTCCCTGCACTGGCCACACAGCCCTACAGCATGATTGAACCACCACCATATTTTACTGTAGGTAGCAAGTGTTTTTCTTGGAATGCTGTGTTCTTTTTCCTCCATGCATAACGCCCCTTGTTATGGCCAAATAACTAAATTTTAGTTTCATCAGTCCACAGCACCTTATTCCAAAATGAAGCTGGCTTGTCCAAATGTGTTTAGCCCACCTCAAGCGGCACTTTTTGTGCTGTGGGCGCAGAAAAGGCTTCCTCTGCATCACTCTCACATACAGCATCTTCTTGTGTAAAGTGCGCCGAATGGTTGAACGATGCACAGTGACTGCATCTGCAGCAAGATGATGTTGTATGTCTTTGGTGCTGGTCTGTGGGTTGACTCTGACTGTTCTCACCATTCATCGCTTCTGACTATCCGAGATTTTTCTTGGTCTGCCACTTCGAGCCTTAACTTGAACTGAGCCTGTGGTCTTCCATTTCCTCAATATGTTCCTAACTGTGGAAACAGACTGCTGAGATCTCTGAGACAGCTTTCTGTATCCTTCCCCTAAACCATGATGGTGAACAATCTTTGTCTTCAGGTCATTTGAGTTGTTTTGAGACCCCCATGTTGCTACTCTTCAGAGAAAATTCAAAGAGGAAGGAAACTTACAATTGACCCCCTTAAATACTCTTTCTCATAATTGGATTCACCTGTGTATGTAGGTCAGGGGTCACTGAGCTAACCAAGCCAATTAGAGTTCCAATAATTAGTTCTAAAGGTTTTGCAATCAATAAAATGACAACAGTGCCCAAATTTATGCACCTGCCTAATTTTGTTTAAACAATTATAGCACACTTTCTGTAAATCCAATAAACTTCATTTCACTTCTCAAATATCACTGTGTGTGTCTCCTATATGATATATTTAACTGACATTTTTTATCGTAACAACCAACGATTTATACAGGAAAATCATGATGATTAACAAGGTTGCCCAAACTTTTGCATCCCACTGTATATATATGAAAAAAAAAAAAAAAGCAGACTGATGTACCAGCCCTGAAAAGGGCTTTTTGGGGTGCTGTCTGGACGCTGTCCTTACAGCAGATGAGTCTGTGGACACAGAACAATGCCCTAGCTAACGGTTTCCCTATTGAATCAGCAGCAGCAGCACTCTCCCTCCTCTCTCTGTGAATGCAGCTTCCGAATGAATCTAAAATGGATGCTGTCCTGGAGGTGGGAGGGTCTGGGAGGGAGGGTCTGCTGCTGATTGGCTGGAATGTGTCTGCTGACTGTGAGGTACAGGGTCAAAGTTTACTCAATGATGATGTATAGTGGGCGGACCGAACATTGCATATGTTCGCCCGTAGCGCCGAACGTGAACAAGCCGGCGAATAGTTCGGGACATCACTAACCAGAAGGTCATTTAGCTTTAAGTTCCCTTTAAATGCACCTCCAAATATTTTTGTTCATCTATTATAAAACAATAAATGATATGACCTTTTTAAACATTCAAGGCATTATAGAAAGCACTGACATTTTATTTCCAGAAGAATAATTTCTAACCATCCCTAGTACGTAGGATTTAATAGTATTGTTGCCTAGCATGCATTAATACATTTGCAACTAATTACAGCACTAAAGAAAGGTAATATAAGTTATTATACTGCACTCCAATTGACTGGAGCATCTAAAAGTACATTGCTAACTACAAAGGGAAATTAATGTGAAAGGATCATTTTGTATTGTACTGTTAGTTCTTAGAACTGGAAATACTATTAGTAATATAATTACAATGCCTGTCAGATGTTCTTTTTAAAATGTCTTCTTGACAAGAATTAGGTTTGTTTTTGTTTCAGAAGAGTTATATTTTTTAAGCTTCTAAACAATTGTCTTTTGGTACATATAAAATTAAAGGGTAGGGAAATTTGTAGGCAGAAGCTTGTCCAAAGTCACACAGGCATTTACTCAAACAGTTTCTAATTTCGAATTGCTTAGTATAATACATTGCAGACAGGTGTAGCAAATATTAACTTAGCAATTAATTTGTTAAATACACTGTTCTAGCAAACCTTAACCTCCGTTTTAATGGCTTTTGTTGCATTAAAGGGGTTGTGCAGCCTGTTTATCTTGATTACCTATCCTAAGGACAGGTCATCAATATCTGATCGGCAGGGGTCCAACACCAGCACCCCCTCTGATCAGCTGTTTGAAGAGGAGGAGGAAAGAGGAAACTTCCTCTTCATTACACTGCCATCATCTCAGAAGTGCAGTGTAAATACTAGTACTCGCTCCATTCACTAGGAAACAGGGTGTAGGGGCCTTCTAACTGAGTGATACTAAGAAGAATCTGTCTTCAGTACTCTACTGAGCACTGAAGACGTCTATGTGTATCAAGTCAGATAGGGAGGGTGACGGCCTTTAATACAGCACATGTGCTCAGTAGACCTGAAGACTGATAGGTTCTCCTTAGCATAGCTGAGTTAAAGCTTTCCTAAAAGACTGTTTAGAACCCATTTTCTAGTACAAAGAAACATATTTCCCTAATAAAAAATATTTTAAAAAAGTTTACCATCCGTGTCCCATCCCATCGATTTAACTTTCAGTGTAAAGTTTGATGCAACCAGTGTATTCAATGTATTAAGTCAGTGTCATGTTATGTTTGTTACATTTGTATTTCCTTAACCTTTATCCAACATTTACCATAAAGTGTTTTTTGTGTTTTTTTATGGCATATACCAGGATAACAAATACTGAAACCTCTGCTTGAAATGCAAAATACAAGTGTATGGTCTCTTTCCAAATATCATCAAATTCTCCCAAAAAGACCTGGGCTATTGTTCTAAAACATACATTTTATTGAATATAATTAAAATAAGGGTACACATTAATGTTAACAACGTGGTGAGATATACCAAAACAAATAATACGACATAACGAAATGCACCTGCAAACCAGTAATTCCAGAATGGTAAATGGAAAGGTCTTACCCAACCCGGATTAACAAGATGTCTTATAGGGCTTTGCCAGGTGCTGTCCTTTATTAGTAATGGAGAAGCGGGTGCTTTTGTCTGGGTTACTATAAGACCTATAAGGCCCTAAACTAAAGTCCCTACCTGATTAGTGGGTAGGGGGCTGGGGGTCCCTGCCTAACAAAATACAGAGCATACCGATAGGGGTGACCCCGTCAGGAACCTGTCCCTATATGGGACCTAAACCTCAATCTGTTCCTCACTTATGTCCTGACATGTCATGTTTCGTCCCTCAGGGGGACTCTTCAGGGGCAATAAAAGTGAAGATTGCACTTTAAAAAAGGACAAAAAGTTACAAAACAAAAATGGGTTAAAAAATACCTGAATGGGCCATACTGTCTTCTCATATGTATAAAGCCAAAGACAGTACCACTAGGAATGTGAGGATTTTTGATCTACTAAACACTTCCTAGATAGTGTTTTTGTTTTGTCCTACTGAAGGGGATGAGCCATGGCTGCAGTGCAAAAGCACAGCCACTATACAATGTATTGCACTGTGCTTAGAATACTGTAAGGAGGCGGCAGTGCGTACCAAAGCCCCAAGGCCTCTTTCAATAGCTGACCAGTGGAGGTGCCAGGATTCAAACCCCCATAGATTAGATACTGATGACCTATCCTGAGCATACTGTAGGTCATCAGTACTGTACTGTAAAATCCCTTCAACACATCCCAATTCTGTACAAATCACCATGTTTTGCCTGTTCAAATAGATCATTTAATTCATTAGAATTTGATGCTTTAAAAAAAGGACTTTGCTTTAAAAACAGTTGTCTCTTGATTGTTCTGCTGCTGGGATCACCAGAGATCAACTATGATCTATCAACTTGTTAGGAAATTTTCCTGTAGCATCACCACAGGGAAGATGAAGCACTGCACATACGCCATAGAAATCAATGGGCTGTCTGTGAAATGTACGGACATGCTGAGTCCTCCAAAGTGACACTGCTTTTTGGAGCTGCTCTCCATTCTGGCCAGTGAAGGAAAGTCAAGAACAGGAAAAAAGTTGTAACCCATCTGCTAACTCGGAATTCCCTAAAAAAAATAGTATTTAAAATGGGCTTTCAGAACAAGACACCCCTTGAAATAAAATAAGGTTACCTTACTTTAGTCTTTGCTGTTCCTAAAGTCTGTTCTAATCTACACTAATAAAAATTGCATACTCAGAAAGAACCTTTGAAAAAAAAAACTGTTAAAATGATTGTAAAACTACCAAAAATGTTTCTATGGATGAGTCACCAGACACCTTACACAGATGGCTGACTAAAATAGAACAAAGCTTTTCTTTCCCATAGAGATACAAACGGTTTATTAATAATGTGAGAAATAGCACTCTGCACAGTGTGAATAATATTAACGTCACATGAATGGCAAAGCTTGTATGACGAAAAATAAGAGGATGTTTTTGTGCTCTTTGATTTTTACTTAACATTTATATTGGAAATTTACAGTAGGATGTCTGCGTTCTATCTGTTTCCGAGAGGATATAAATACAAAGCAGAGGCGTAGATTTGTGCTCACTACTCTTGATGACAGTACAGCTGATGGAGTCAAGCTTTATAGGAGCCAACATAAGCAGTAGAAAAATGTTATACCGTATTTTTCACCCTATAAGACACACCGACCCATAAGACACACCTAGGTTTTAGTGGAGGACAATAAGAAAAAAATAGTTTTCATTAGATCTTAGATCAGCCCACCAATCAGACCCCCAATGTTATTCAGACCTCAGCTGACAGCCCCAATCAGACCCCAAATGTTAATAAGACCCCAATAAGACCTCATCTCAGACCTCAATGTAAATGACCCTCAATCAGACCTCAGATAAGAACCCCATGCCTCCCAGAAGTCTCCAGCAGTGTCATATCAGCCCCCATTGCTTCATATCAGCCCCCATGCCTCTTATTAGCCCCCATATCAGCCCTTATGCCTCATTAGCCCTCATATCAACCCTTATGCCTCATTAGCCCCCATTATCAGCCCTTATGTCTTATTAGCCCCAATATCAGCCCTTATGCCTCATTAGCCCCAATATCAGCCCTTATGCCTCATTAGCCCCATATCAGCCCTTATGCCTCATTAGCCCCATATCAGCCCTTATGCCTCATTAGCCCCATTATGCCTCTCAGTAACCCCCATTATGCCTCTCATTAGCCCCCACTATGCCTCTCATTAGCCCCCATTATGCCTTTTATTAGCCTTGGTTATGCCTCTCAGCTCCCATCAGCTTCATGTTTTATAAAATAAAAAAAACACTTACCTCTCCTGCTCCTGGACCCTGCCGCTTCTCACCGCCCGCAATCTTCTTCCTCCTGCTTTCGGGTGTGCTGTGAAGGCTGCACACAGCGTGAGATCACAGAGTGCACTCACGCTGTGCACAGCCTGCACAGTCGACAGTGGAGGACCAGGAAGCAGTGAGTACAAAGCCTTTACTGCTTCCCGGTCCTCCGGTACTAATCAGTGCTTCCGAAAATGGAAGCACTGATTAGTATTCACCCCAAAAGACGCAGTGCGTTTTATGGGGCAAAAAATATGGTATTTTAGTTTTTTATAGTTAGATGGAACTGACTAAAGACTCCTGCATATGGCAGTTCCATGTGTTCAGATCTGGTAAGTGGAACATACAGTGACTCTGAGTTAGGTACTGTATGTACCATTATATAGTGCCATCATAAGTCACTCTATTCTCCTCTGTAAGGTATAATTCCAGGAGGGGAGAATACCTCTATAGCCTGGCATGTGTGCCTAAGGCCTAACAACAGTATTACTATGTATGTAGCATGTAACAGATCTAGGTAGTAGTGATGGGTTTCCACTTGTCCCAAATTAAAGGGGTTGTCCCTTTATGTTCTACAGTTTTCAAACCAGGACCTGGATCTGAATACTTTTGTTATGTAATGTAATTAAAACTATAACATAGCCACTGAGGTTTTCAATAAAATGTATCTGTATAGCACCACACGCTGTTTATTTTTTTTCTTTGGCTCACTTTGATGGTCACACATGCTCAGTATCATTCTTCAACTGTCTTCTCAGTTGTGATAGGGAGAGCTGAGACCAAAAGGTAAACCCCCTAGGGGAGAGTGTCAATGTCTAAAACATAACTTTTAATTAGATATAAAGATAAAACACACCATTGTGATGCAAAATTATAAAAATATGGGGGGTCCAAGCCTGGTACCCCAACCCCAACACTGGTAGATAAAGAATGATCCTGCTCCACCTAGTGAAAGATGTGAGCACTCTTACCAGACCAATATGTGTGATGGGACGAGGAGAGATTTCCAGGGAGGCAGATCCGGAGGACAACAGATGTAAGTCCAATGAAAAGCCACAGTAATCGACAGGGTCTGTACAGATAGAGGAGCTCTGTTCCCTATTATACCCTATCCCCCCCCCCCCGATAGGGGTGACCCCTTCCGGATACCTGTCCCTACTCCGGGCCTGATCCCTAACTCTTGATGATATCCCGACGTGGCACGTTTCTGTCCGTGTCGACTCTTCAGGGGAATTCATACAAAATGAAAATGCTGCAGGTGTACAGCCTGCAGCTGCACCTCGGTCAAATATACATATACTCATAGATGCCCCACAGGTAAGAGGGTGCACACATGTGGAGGAGCTGATAATCCTACGCTAGTAGGTCAGGGTGATATGATAATCCTATGTTGCGGGTCCCCTATGGTTGGGGGAAAAAACTACCAGCAGGAGAGCTGAGACCCCCTTAGCTGTAGCAGAAAAGAGACTCCCCTTGAGCTGTCAGCTTTGTATAAATCTAGCAGAGCAATGAATGGGGAGATCTTTGAATGCAGGAGTGGACTGCGAACCCTACAAGTAACCCCATGTTGTAGGCGATACAGTTTGACAGAAGGAGGGGCAACACAAGTAGGCAGGACCAAAAGAAGTAGGCAGGGACAACAGAAGTAGGTGGGGGCCAGCAGTACCTTAGTGCTACACAAAATACTGCCCCAGCAGAACCAAATACCACAGTGAAGCATAAAATCAGGGCCGGCGCCACCTGTAAGGTGACCTAGGCAGCCAATTTAGCAGGGGGTGCCGGCCCTGTGCGGTTTAAAAAAAAAAAGCGTTGCCGCAAGTTTTTTTTTTTTAAGTACGGCGGCGGGCCCCTTACCCGCACCGGGCGGCTGCCGCACTGCCCGGGCTGGTGCGTCTATAATTGTGCCTGCCTGAAGAGAGGGATTGACAGGAGGGAAGCGCCTCTAATGTAGCATTGCCGAGCTCTGTTCGGTCCGCGGTACAGGAGCTTTTGTTTCCTGTACCCGGCCGGACTGACAGGAACTGCTCACTTAGTGTGCACTTCCTTTCAGTCCTGCCAGGTACAGGAAACAATTGCTCCTGTACCACGGACCGAACAGAGCTCGACCACGCTACATTAGAGGCGGGGGGGGGGGGGGGATGAGAGTGACAAGGGGGGGGAGATGAGAGTGACAAGGGAGGGGGGAGTAAATGAGAGTGACAAGGGGGGGAGTAAATGAGAGTGACAAGGGGGGGAGTAAATCAGAGTGACAAGAGAGGGGGGAGAAGAGAGTGACAAGGGAGGGGGAGAAGAGAGTGACAAGGGAGGGGGGGAGAAGAGATTGACAAAGGAGGGGGGAGAAGAGTATAGCGGAGAGGCAGGGTGAAGTGCAGTATCTCCGCTGGTAGACAGGAACCATCAGAATGAAATGCAGGTAGCGTGTATAAATCCCATCCCTCCAAGAACTAGACGACACATAGCTTGGAGGTGAACTACTTGGCTGCTAGCTTGCAGCCCTTTTTATTACATGCTCCCCTAAAGGAGAGGGACATTATCATACATTACCCGATAACATTGTAGTTACAACCCACACATATTCCTCCCCTCTGTCTAGGAGATAATTGAATCAATCACTGTATCTCCCCCATTATCTCCTAAACTGAAAAGTTACTACACAATGGGACAATAGAAACACACCCAGCATGGTACAAATGAATCCATTAAGCCCAGAAACAGGGAAATAACATGCAATATGCCCAAGTTCTGTATTTAAAGTGCCAAATCGCCCAGGGCCCATAGTCACAGGGATTGTCACGGATACAGTCCAACAGTTCTCAATGTGGCTGGATTTGCCACAATGCTCCCCCAGAACCAAGCCGGCATACACAGTCTGATCCAAACGGATCGGCTTGGGGAGGTCCGGAAGAGTACCCAACGATCATTGTTCAAGGTCAGTTTGTCTGGACAACCCGTCGGCATTACCATTCTGCTTCCCAGGGCGGTAGTGAATTGTCAAGTCAAACGGCTGCAGCGCTAAACTCCAGCGCAACAGTCGGACATTGTCTCCAGACACCCTGTTTGGCCATACCAAAGGGTTGTGATCGGTGAGTAGCGAGAACTGTTGTCCATAAATGTACGGCTGTAATTTCTTTAAGGCCCACACCACGGCCAAAGGCACTCCTTTTCGATGGCGGCGTAGCTTACCTCTCGGGGTAACAATTTCCTGCTTAAGTAAGCTACAGGATGCTCGCCGCCATCAGCTCCGACTTGGCTCAGTACTGCTCCCAATCCAAACATTGAAGCGTCTGTGTGGACAAGAAAACGTTTAGTTGGATCAGGAGCGGCCAAGACAGGAGCATTTATCAAAGAGTCTTTCAGTTTTTGGAATGCCTGTTCACACTCTGGGCTCCAGGTGACAATCTTAGGGAGATTTTTACGGGTAAGGTCAGTGAGGGGTTTTGCTACGGCGCTATAATTGGGTACAAATTTCCGGTAATACCCAGCGGTACCTAAGAAAGCTAATACCTGGGTCTTGGTGCGGGGGGTTGGCCATTTGGCGACAGCCTCAATTTTAGCGGGTTCTGGCTTCTGTTTCCCACTACCCACCCTGTGTCCCAGATACTGAACTTCTGCCATCCCTATATGGCACTTGCTGGGTTTTAGGGTCAGGTTGGCTTCCCGGATCCTATCTAGGATAAACCCGATATGGGTTAAATGTTCTTCCCAGGAGCTGCTGAATATGGCGATATCGTCTAAATATGCGCACGCAAACTCCTGGGATCCTTCCAATAGCCGATCTACCATCCTCTGAAAGGTAGCCGGGGCGTTCTTCATCCCAAATGGCATGACCTTAAACTGGTACAGGCCAAATGGGGTGACGAACGCCGACTTGGGGATGGCATCCTCGGATAGGGGAATCTGCCAGTACCCCTTACACAAATCTATCATCGTGAGGTACTGACCACGGGCCATCTTATCTAAGAGTTCGTCTATCCTGGGCATAGGATAGGCATCTGATACCGTCTTGTCATTCAACTTCCGGTAGTCTACGCAGAAACGGGTCATGCCGTCCCGTTTCGGCACTAGAACTACCGGGGAAGCCCAGGGGCTGTCGGAGTGTTCTGTCACCCCAAGCTCTAACATTTCGTCAATCTCCTTACGCATGTGTTCCTTGACAGATTCAGGGATGCGGTAAGGGGGTTGACGCATGGGCAGCTGACCAGGGGTCTCCACTCGGTGAGTGGCTAGGGGGGTATACCCTGGTACATTAGAGAAGGTTTCGCTTTTCTCTCGTAAGAGATCTACAATCTGGTCCCTTTCCTGCGGGTTTAATCTTTCCCCCAATTGTACCTCTCCCAGGTCTTCGTTCCGGTTCTCCATTCCCAGGAGATCAGGGAGAGGTAAATTGTCCATATCTTCTGCAGCAGAGGCGCAAATAGCATTTACCTCCTCTGGGCGTTCATGATATGGTTTTAACATGTTAACATGGAGCATCCGCCTAACTCCTGCTCCAGTACATGGACCGATCACATAGGTGGTGTCGCAGACTTGTTCCACCACCTTGTATGGGCCCTGCCAGGAAGCCTGCAGTTTATCATTCTTAACAGGTTTAAGGATCAACACCTTTTCCCCCACTTGAAAACTGCGGTCCCTGGCACCTCTATCATACCATCGGCGCTGCCGGCTCTGGGCTGCCTGGAGGTTAGAGCGTACGGTCTCGGTTAGCTCCTCCAAGCGGTCCCGAAACTCCAGCACATATGGTACAACAGGGGTACCCTCTATCGTGACTTCCCCCTCCCAATGTTCCCGGATTAAATCTAAGGGGCCCCTTACCCTCCGTCCGAACAATAACTCGAAAGGTGAGAACCCAGTGGACTCTTGAGGCACCTCCCTGTATGCGAACAAGAGGTGGGGCAAAAACCGCTCCCAGTTCTTCTGGGTCTCCATGAACGTACAGAGCATTTGTTTCAATGTTCCGTTAAACCGTTCACAGAGGCCATTAGACTGGGGGTGGTAGGCCGAGTTTATAATCGGCTTTACCCCACATGTTTTCCACAACTGGCGGGTGACCTCAGCGGTGAACTGGGTGCCCCTATCAGAAATAATCTCTCGGGGGAAACCCATGCGAGAGAATATTTTAATAAGGGCCTCGGCTACGGTCTCGGCATGAATATTAGTCAATGCCACTGCCTCAGGGTAACGGGTGGCGTAATCTACTACCGTCAGGATAAACCGCTTCCCCGAGGGGCCGGGTTTAGCTAGGGGTCCAATAATGTCAACAGCTACCCTACTGAAGGGTTCTTCAATTATAGGGAGGGAGTGTAACTTAGCCTTATATTTATCTCCTCGCTTCCCTACTCGTTGGCAAGTGTCACACATTTGGCAATACTGCCGAATGTCTTTGGAGATACCGGGCCAAAAGAAGTTCTGCGTTAACCGGTGTTTAGTCCGACTAATCCCTAAGTGTCTTGACAGGGGGATGTCATTAGCAATGCGTAGTAACTCACGTCGGTATCTCTTAGGTACTACTAACTGTCGCATAGATACGGGAACTGTACCGGCTACTGTCTTATCTGCATATCCATACAGCAACCCCTTTTCCCCACCCATATCTCTCCCCCTCTAACCCAGTTTGGCTTCCTGCTACTTTATCTTTATATACTTGCAAGGAAGGGTCATTAGCTACCTCACTACCAAACTCTAATGGGGGGGCCCAAGGGATAACAGGGGTATTGTTCTTTACCTGAGCCTCAGCGTGATTTGCCGGTGGGTTGGTGTGGGCCTGCTGCCTGGTAACAACAGGTAAAGCTTCCTGGAGGTTCCGTTGTGGCACAAACGCCGAAGTCAGCTCCCCCAAATCGTTGCCCAAAATAATATCCGCTGGCAAATCTTGCATGAGCCCCACTTCCACATTTCCAGACCCCGCTCCCCAATTCAAATGTACCCGGACAGTAGGAATCTTGTAGATATTACCCCCGGCTACTCGAACAGCTACACATTCACCGGTGAGCTGGTGAGCAGGGATCAAGTGATTCCGAACCAAGGTGATGGTGGCGCCCGAATCTCGTAATCCCTGGCGGCTCCTGCCATCTAGGTGGACGGCCTGGCAATGGCCTTGTCTGTTGTCAGAGGCTGCCTGTATCGGGTTGGCCTCGTGTAGAATGCCCAAGGGTTCCCCTGGAGGCATTGGCACCAATTGCTGCTGGGAAAACTCATTTTGGAAGCAGTGTACTGCCGCTGGGCGATGAATCTGCTGGCTAGGGTTTCCCCAGTTGGAACGGTTTCGGTTCCTGGGACAATCTTTCTGGATGTGCCCCTGCTGCTTGCAAATATGGCATCTGACCTGCGGGCGAGACTGGTATCTGGGTGCTTGTTGGTAGTTGCCCCCACTTGATCTGTAGGGTGCTGGACTGGATGCTGGAACGGGTGCTGGAACGGGGTTAGTTGTAGGGGCCCCGGAAAGGGGTCGTTGTGCAACCTTCTGTGCCCGCCGGGCATCTTGGTACTCGTCTGCCATAGTAGCTGCCACATGTACGGTATTGGGTTTGCGATCCCGTAACCAGTTTTGTAATTCGTCAGACAGTCCTTGAAAAAATTGCTCCAGTAATAACAATTGTAACAGCTCTTCCAGCTGGGTTACCTGTGCTGCTTGTACCCATCCTTTAGCAGCACGGGTCAATCTATGTGCCCATTCCGTGTGGGTATCTCTCTCGGCTTTCTTTAGCTCCCGAAAGTGCTGGCGGTATGCCTCAGGGGTAATGGCATACCGGGTCAATATGGCTTGTTTTACCTTTTGATAATCTGTGCTGTCCTCATCTGGCATAGTCCGGTATGCTTCCGCTGCCCTACCCGACAATTTGCCGGCCAATAGGGGTACCTTATCCGCAGGATCGATTTTATGCAGCTGGCATAATCTTTCGAAGTCCTGCAGGTACCCATCAATGTCCTCGGTTTCCACATAGGTTTTAAATGCATGGTGCGGTAATTTCAGTTTTTCTGATATTACCGGATATGCAGGAGGGTTTGCTCCCCCAGGTGAAGTGAGGTTTGGTCGGGTGGCCGCTAGATATTCATTAATATCAGCTGATGTCCTTTCCAGAAATTCCTGGGAATGTGGCAACGGAAAAAATGCCAGCCTTATCCTCATTTCGTTGGCCCATGCTGAGCTATATGTTTCCGTGGCTGCTGGTGTAACTGCTGCTTGATCGCCCTTCATGAGTTCCGCAATAATGACTCTTTTCGCTTTGTTACTGGCAATAATTCCTCTGGCTTCCAGTAATGCCTTTAGCGTTTCTCTTTTCAGCCTGGTATAATCCGTCCCCATTCGTCATCTGTTCGCATAAAATCCGCATACTCACGAACGATGACTTTGTACAGATGAGGTTCCTTTCCGTTCGTATTAAATAAAACAGCTGAACGGTCTTCTGCTGTGAGATTCGAATCCCGTCGCTTGCCACCAATTGTAGCGGAGAGGCAGGGTGAAGTGCAGTATCTCCGCTGGTAGACAGGAACCATCAGAATGAAATGCAGGTAGCGTGTATAAATCCCATCCCTCCAAGAACTAGACGACACATAGCTTGGAGGTGAACTACTTGGCTGCTAGCTTGCAGCCCTTTTTATTACATGCTCCCCTGAAGGAGAGGGACACACACATTATCATACATTACCCGATAACATTGTAGTTACAACCCACACATATTCCTCCCCTCTGTCTAGGAGATAATTGAATCAATCACTGTATCTCCCCCATTATCTCCTAAACTGAAAAGTTACTACACAATGGGACAATAGAAACACACCCAGCATGGTACAAATGAATCCATTAAGCCCAGAAACAGGGAAATAACATGCAATATGCCCAAGTTCTGTATTTAAAGGGCCAAATCGCCCAGGGCCCATAGTCACAGGGATTGTCACGGATACAGTCCAACAGTTCTCAATGTGGCTGGATTTGTCACAAAGAGAGTGACAAAGGAGGGGGGAGAAGAGAGTGACAAGCGAGGGGGGAGAAGAGAGTGACAAGGAAGGGGGGGGGAGAAGAGAGTGACAAGGGAGGGGGTCAGAAGAGAGTGACAAGGGAGGGAGGGGGGAGAAGAGAGTGACGGGGGGTGGAGAAGAGAGTGACAAGGGAGGGAGGGGGGAGAAGAGAGTGACAGGGGGGTGAAGAAGAGAGTGACAAGGGAGGGACGGGGGAGAAGAGAGTGACAAAGGAGGGAGGGGGGAGAAGAGAGTGACTAAGGGAGTCCCCAGAGCCAGACCAAGAACCAGACTGCAGCCAGAGACCAGATCATCTTATTGTCCTGGTAGTAAGTAGACAATGCAATGTTTATTATGTAATTGTTTAGTTATTAATACTACATTGGAAACTAATTTACCTCACATTAAGGCTCCATTCACACGACCGCAACGTGTTTTGCGGATACACGGAGCCACGGAACTGCAAAACACAGAAAGCGGCAATGTGCGTTCCGCATTTTGCGGACCGCACATTGCAGGCACTAATAGATTATGCCTGTTCTTGTCCGCAATTGCAATTGCGGACAAGAATACTACATGTTCTACTTTATTGCGGAACGGAAGTGCGGACCCGGAAGTGCGGATCTGCAATTCTGTGTTGCTGCCCCATAGGAATGAATGGATTCACAATTCCGTTCCGCAAAATGCAGAACGAAATTGCGGACGTGTGAATGGAGCCTAAAAGGACACTATCGTCCCAGAACCAGTACAGTTTAATGTAGTGGTACTGGTGTCTATTGCCTGTTCCTGCAGAGAATAGACACTGTGCAGTACTGGTGGTAAAGGAGCACTATAGTGCCAGGAAAACAAACTCATTTTCCTGGTACTAGATAGTTGTTAGGAGTGGGGCACCCTCGTGTCCCCCTCCCACTGGGCTAAAGGGGTGAAACCCCCTTCAGCCACTTACCTTTCTCCAGCGCTGGCACTGGGAACTCTTCTCCCCGATTTCCTCTCAGCTGCGAATGCGCATGCGCACGCATTCAAAACTATGTTCCGCGTCTTCCCACTGTAATTTTTACAGTGAGAATCGCAGAAGCACCTCTAGCGGCTGTCAGGGAGACAGTTACAAAAAGCTTAATTAACCCTAAGGGAAACATAGCAGTTTTTTTCATTTAAATGCTGAGAAAGGGGTGGAACATGATATGGGTAGATCATCTGATAAGGGGGGGGCAATTTTGATCTTGCCCAGGGCGGAAAAAATCCTTGCACCGGCCCTGCATAAAATACTGGCACCTGCATTGCAGTATTAAGCTGTATCACTGTCCTGAGGATGGTGATAAATAGTCTCGAGTGAATCAAAATCTTTGAAGTGGACTTGGATCCAAATTTCAGGGAAAATTCGATTTGCACTGAAGCTGAATGAGAATCTGTGGTAAGACTTTAATATTGCTGTGCACAGACACTCTCCATTCAATCTGACTGAGCTTGAGCTATTTTGCAAAGAAGAATAGGTGAGGTGACGGACTATTTTTTATACATTGTACATGGTTCTGATCCCCACTGTCACAAATTGTGGGGATCAGAACCCTTTGTTGCTATTCGATCCTCTGATTGGCTAGTCTGTGCCCTCATTGGTCCATCGCCAGTTAGCTGAGATCCCTGGCTGTGTGTAACGCTGGGCTCAAACCTGAGCGTACTCTGTATGCGCTCTGTATGCGCGATTTTATTGGGCGTTTACATACCCGGCTCTGGAGACAAGCAAACGCCCAATGTCGCGTGTTCCCGGAAGTCTATGGGCGGGAACGCGCGACAATACGCCCCAAAAAAACTCCTGTACTTCTTGGGGCGTAAGGCGTTTTACAGCGCGTTCGTACGCGCTGTAAAACGCTCAGGTGAGAACCATGCCGATAGGGAATCATTGGTTCTTGCCTGTTGAGCGTTTTACAGTGCGTAGGAACGCGCTGTAAAACGCTCAGGTGTGAACCCAGCCTAACAGCCGTGATCTCAGTGCTGTCACCATGTCCGCAGACAGGGTGACAACTTGCTGCCATGACAAACCTGTTCGTCATGGTGGCTTAAGGCAGTGCAGTCCCTGACGTACAGGTACGTCATGGTGGCTTAAGGGGTTAATGATCATAGGATGTTGCTTTGAATTAGCCCCTAATAAACACATATCGTGAAAGGAAATTACTCCTTTAGTACTGCCTATTACCAGATCTATAAATGAATGAATGATGACTCTCATGCATTATTGGATCAGAAGTATTCTAAGATATAATTGCAAATAATAATAAAAAGGGGCGCGCTCTAAGTTAAATACCTGCTGTATCTGAGAAAATGACAAGGGTATTCTGAGTAAAAATCGCTGATAAGTAGTTATGGTCCATGCCTCCATCTTCCCCAGCTTATATAGTTTATGCTATAACACACTTGGATAGATAGGTGTTTGTTCTAAATATCCCTCCATACATAGCATATATTATGTTTTCCATCATATTTTGTGTATGGCATATAATAATGGATATATAGTTGTTGTTATGTTAAAAAAAAAATCCAGCCTAAAGCAGATAGTAATTGTAATGAGTAATTTTACTCATTTGAGACTGTATATCTCTATATTTGAGGCTGTCAGTTTGACTCCTATTTTAACTTAACCTCTTCTGGACATAGGGCGTACAGGTACGCCCTTATGTCTTGGTACTTAAGGACACAGGGCGTACCTGGCGATCGGCGGGCGGCGATCGGAACCCCACCGCTGATCAACCTCAAATTTTTTTTTTGCACATTTTTTGCCCTTTTTTTGTTTTTTTCTGTTAGTTTTAGGGTGAGTTAGTGAACACCCATGCCCACACACACACACACACACACACACACCAAATAAAGATTTACACACACGCACATACACACGCAGACGCACACTCCCCTATGGCCCGCCAGACGTTCTCGGCCGAGGAGGCATACGCCCAGCTTGCCTCCGACTTCGAGAGTCCCAGTGAGGACGAGGATGACCCCACATTCTTGTTGTCATCCGCGTCCTCCTCATCATCTAGCGATGATGATGAGCCCCCAAGGCGGCGGAGACGCCGCCAGGCGGAGCATGGGGACCGCCATGTTAGGGACCCTGTGGCCCAGCCTAGTACGAGCAGCTCTGGGGCTCGTACTGGTTTCCCGGCCCACCAGTTAAATCCACCGGAGCGCCCTGCTGGTGAACTAGTCTGGTGTAGCCCAGAGCGATACGAGCCTGTGATTCCTGATTTTGTAGGCCAATCAGGAATCCAGATTTCCACAGTGGGCTACACTGAATATGACTTTTTTTGTCATTTTTTCAGTGACCCACTGGTAAATCTGATGGTGGAGCAGACGAACCTGTACGCCCAACAGTTCGTTGCTCAACACCCGGGCTCCTTTTTGGCCAGGCCCGGTGGCTGGAAGCCGGTCAGTGCAGCCGAAATGAGGACATTTTGGGGCCTCGTGCTGCATATGGGCCTGGTCAAGAAACCCAGTGTCAGGCTGTACTGGAGTGGGGACGTCCTATACCAGACCCCACTTTACAGTACGGCCATGACACGCTCCCGGTTTGAGGCCATCCGGAAATGTCTGCATTATTCAGATAATGCAGCATGTCCCCCCCGAGGTGATCCTGCCCATGACCGTCTGTATAAGATACGGCCGGTCATCGATCACTTTAGGGCCAAATTCATGGAAGCCTATGTACCTGGAAGGGAGGTCGCGGTTGATGAGTCTCTCATTGCGTTCAAGGGGAGACTCATTTTCCGCCAGTATGTGCCCTCTAAGCGGGCGAGGTATGGCGTGAAGCTATACAAAATTTGTGAGAGTACCTCAGTGTACACTTATAAATTTCGTGTATACGAGGGGCGAGATTCCTGGATTCAACCCCCAGAATGTCCCCCCACTCTGGGTATTACCGGGAAACTTGTGTGGGACCTTATGTACTCACTGCTGGATAAGGGTTACCACCTGTACGTGGATAACTTTTATACCAGTATCCCCTTGTTACAGTCCCTTGCCGCCAGATCCACGTCCGCTTGTGGGACCGTGCGGAAAAATCAATGCAGCCTCCCTGCCCACCCCCTCCAGGTACCTATTCCCAGGGGTGAGACCCGTGCCCTTACCACTGTAAACCTGTTGCTGGTCAGGTATAAAGACAAGAGGGATGTCCTTATGCTGTCCACAATTTATGGTAATGGCATCACCCCTGTCCCTGTGCGAGGTACCGCGGGCAACGGTCCTCAAGCCCATTGTATCGTCGACTACAATCGGTATATGGGAGCAGTTGATCTCTCTGATCAAGTCCTCAAGCCATATAACGCCATGCGCAAAACCCGGGCATGGTACAAAAAAGTTGCGGTCTACTTGGTGCAGGTTGCCATGTACAACTCTTTTGTGCTGTCCCGGAGCGCTGGCAACACAGGGACATTCCTCCAGTTCTATGAGGCAGTCCTCAAGGCCCTGATCTTTTCAGACCGGGAAAGAGCAGGCCGGAGTACCTCGGGAACTGTAGGCGCCCGGATCGTCCCTGGCCAACACTTTCCAGGTGTGGTCCCCCATACTGGAAAGAAGGGACGAACCCAAAAAAAGTGCAGAGTGTGTCGCAGGAGGGGGATACGGAAGGACACCACTACTCAGTGCGACACGTGCCCCGATCATCCGGGCCTCTGCATTGACGATTGCTTCAAGGAGTATCACACTTCCATGGAGTACTAAATTTATATCCCAATTTAGCACTGACATCGGATAAAAAAACTGGTTCTCAGACTTGAGACACCCAAAAAAACTAAAATGCTTTATTAAAAGTAGACATATTAGTAGGGATGAGCGAACTCGAACTGTATAGTTCGGGTTCGTACCGAATTTTGGGGTGTCCGTGACACGGACCCGAACCCGGACATTTTCGTAAAAGTCCGGGTTCGGGTTCGGTGTTCGTCGCTTTCTTGGCGCTTTTGTGACGCTTTCTTGGCGCTTTTTGAAAGGCTGCAAAGCAGCCAATCAACAAGCGTCATACTACTTGCCCCAAGAGGCCATCACAGCCATGCCTACTATTGGCATGGCTGTGATTGGCCAGAGCACCATGTGACCCAGCCTCTATTTAAGCTGGAGTCACATAGCGCCGCCCGTCACTCTGCTCTGATTAGCGTAGGGAGAGGTTGCGGCTGCGACAGTAGGGCGAGATTAGGCAGATTAACTCCTCCAAAGGACTTGATTAACTGATCGATCTGCAGCTGTGGATCATTGAGCTGCTGATCCTCAATTGCTCACTGTTTTTAGGCTGCACAGACCGTTTGTCAGTCTCATTTTTCTGGGGTGATCGGCGGCCATTTTGTGTCTTGTGGTGCGCCAGCACAAGCTGCGACCAAGTGCATTTAACCCTCAATGGTGTGGTTGTTTTTTGGCTAAAGCCTACATCAGGGTGAAGCTGTCACACCAAGTGCATTTAACCAGCAATAGTCTGTTCATTTTTTGGCCATATACAAAATCAGGGGCAAGCTGCGCCTGTCACCAAGTGCATTTAACCCTCAATGGTGTGGTTGTTTTTTGGCTAAAGCCTACATCAGGGTGAAGCTGTCACACCAAGTGCATTTAACCAGCAATAGTCTGTTCATTTTTTGGCCATATACAAAATCAGGGGCAAGCTGCGCCTGTCACCAAGTGCATTTAACCCTCAATGGTGTGGTTGTTTTTTGGCTAAAGCCTACATCAGGGTGAAGCTGTCACACCAAGTGCATTTAACCAGCAATAGTCTGTTCATTTTTTGGCCATATACAAAATCAGGGGCAAGCTGCGCCTGTCACCAAGTGCATTTAACCCTCAATGGTGTGGTTGTTTTTTGGCTAAAGCCTACATCAGGGTGAAGCTGTCACACCAAGTGCATTTAACCAGCAATAGTCTGTTCATTTTTTGGCCATATCCCAGTCTAATTCTGTCACTAAATCCATACCGGTCACCCAGCGCCTAAATACTAGGCCTCAAATTTATATCCAGCTAAATCTGTCCCTAGTGCTGTAGCTGGGCGAGTTATTTAGTGTCCGTTCAAGCACATTTCTTGTTCTGGGTTGAAATACAATTCTCAATTTAGCAATTTCATAATTTAGTGGTTCCTGCTATATCAGAGCTCTTTGAAATCTATCCCAAAAAGGGTATATAATATTGAAGGTGCACATAGGGTCATTCAGAGTAACTTCACACACACCCGCTACTGTGTATTTCCAAGTCTAATTCTGTCACTAAATCCATACCGGTGACCCAGCGCCTAAATACTAGGCCTCAAATTTAATTCCCTCTAAATCTCTCGTTACCCACCGCTGTACTGTTGTTGCTGGGCAAGATATTTAGTGTCCGTCAAAGCACATTTTTTGTTCTGGGTTGAAGTACAATTCCCAATTTAGCAATTTCATAATTTAGTGGTTTCTGCTATATCAGAGCTATTTGAAATCTATCCCAAAAAGGGTATATAATATTGAAGGTGCACATAGGGTCATTCAGAATAACTTCACACACACCCGCTACTGTGTATTTCCAAGTCTAATTCTGTCACTAAACCCATACCTGTCACCCAGCGCCTAAATACTAGGCCTCAAATTTAAATCCCTCTAAATCTCTCGTTACCGTTGTCCTGTTGTAGCTGGGAAAGTTATTTAGTGCCCGTCAAAGCACATTTTTTGTTCTGGGTTGAAGTACAATTCCCAATTTAGCAATTTCATAATTTAGTGGTTCCTGCTATATCAGAGCTATTTGAAATCTATCCCAAAAAGGGTATATAATATTGAAGGTGCACATAGGGTCATTCAGAATAACTTCACACACACCCGCTACTGTGTATTTCCAAGTCTAATTCTGTCACTAAATCCATACCGGTGACCCAGCGCCTAAATACTAGGCCTCAAATTTAATTCCCTCTAAATCTCTCGTTACCCACCGCTGTACTGTTGTTGCTGGGCAAGATATTTAGTGTCCGTCAAAGCACATTTTTTGTTCTGGGTTGAAGTACAATTCCCAATTTAGCAATTTCATAATTTAGTGGTTTCTGCTATATCAGAGCTATTTGAAATCTATCCCTAAAAGGGTATATAATATTGAAGGTGCACATAGGGTCATTCAGAATAACTTCACACACACCCGCTACTGTGTATTTCCAAGTCTAATTCTGTCACTAAATCCATACCGGTGACCCAGCGCCTAAATACTAGGCCTCAAATTTAATTCCCTCTAAATCTCTCGTTACCCACCGGTGTACTGTTGTTGCTGGGCAAGATATTTAGTGTCCGTCAAAGCACATTTTTTGTTCTGGGTTGAAGTACAATTCCCAATTTAGCAATTTCATAATTTAGTGGTTTCTGCTATATCAGAGCTATTTGAAATCTATCCCTAAAAGGGTATATAATATTGAAGGTGCACATAGGGTCATTCAGAATAACTTCACACACACGCTTCTGTGCATTTCCAAGTCTAATTCTGTCACTAAATCCATACCGGTGACCCAGCGCCTAAATACTAGGCCTCAAATTTAAATCCCTCTAAATCTCTCGTTACCCACCACTGTACTGTTGTTGCTGGGCAAGATATTTAGTGTCCGTCAAAGCACATTTTTTGTTCTGGGTTGAAGTACAATTCCCAATTTAGCAATTTCATAATTTAGTGGTTTCTGCTATATCAGAGCTATTTGAAATCTATCCCTAAAAGGGTATATAATATTGAAGGTGCACATAGGGTCATTCAGAATAACTTCACACACACGCTTCTGTGCATTTCCAAGTCTAATTCTGTCACTAAATCCATACCGGTGACCCAGCGCCTAAATACTAGGCCTCAAATTTAAATCCCTCTAAATCTCTCGTTACCCACCGCTGTACTGTTGTTGCTGGGCAAGATATTTAGTGTCCGTCAAAGCACATTTTTTGTTCTGGGTTGAAGTACAATTCCCAATTTAGCAATTTCATAATTTAGTGGTTTCTGCTATATCAGAGCTATTTGAAATCTATCCCTAAAAGGGTATATAATATTGAAGGTGCACATAGGGTCATTCAGAATAACTTCACACACACCCGCTACTGTGTATTTCCAAGTCTAATTCTGTCACTAAATCCATACCGGTGACCCAGCGCCTAAATACTAGGCCTCAAATTTAATTCCCTCTAAATCTCTCGTTACCCACCGGTGTACTGTTGTTGCTGGGCAAGATATTTAGTGTCCGTCAAAGCACATTTTTTGTTCTGGGTTGAAGTACAATTCCCAATTTAGCAATTTCATAATTTAGTGGTTTCTGCTATATCAGAGCTATTTGAAATCTATCCCTAAAAGGGTATATAATATTGAAGGTGCACATAGGGTCATTCAGAATAACTTCACACACACGCTTCTGTGCATTTCCAAGTCTAATTCTGTCACTAAATCCATACCGGTCACCCAGCGCCTAAATACTAGGCCTCAAATTTATATCCCGCTGAATTTGAATACAATACATTGGGCCAAATAATATATTTGTTGTTGTGGTGAACCATAACAATGAGAAAAACATCTAGTAAGGGACGCGGACGTGGACATGGTCGTGGTGGTGTTAGTGGACCCTCTGGTGCTGGGAGAGGACGTGGCCGTTCTGCCACATCCACACGTCCTAGTGTACCAACTACCTCAGGTCCCAGTAGCCGCCAGAATTTACAGCGATATATGGTGGGGCCCAATGCCGTTCTAAGGATGGTAAGGCCTGAGCAGGTACAGGCATTAGTCAATTGGGTGGCCGACAGTGGATCCAGCACGTTCACATTATCTCCCACCCAGTCTTCTGCAGAAAGCGCACAGATGGCGCCTGAAAACCAACCCCATCAGTCTGTCACATCACCCCCATGCATACCAGGGAAACTGTCTCAGCCTCAAGTTATGCAGCAGTCTCTTATGCTGTTTGAAGACTCCGCTGGCAGGGTTTCCCAAGGGCATCCACCTAGCCCTTCCCCAGCGGTGAAAGACATAGAATGCACTGACGCACAACCACTTATGTTTCCTGATGATGAGGACATGGGAATACCACCTCAGCATGTCTCTGATGATGACGAAACACAGGTGCCAACTGCTGCGTCTTTCTGCAGTGTGCAGACTGAACAGGAGGTCAGGGATCAAGACTGGGTGGAAGACGATGCAGGGGACGATGAGGTCCTAGACCCCACATGGAATGAAGGTCGTGCCACTGACTTTCACAGTTCGGAGGAAGAGGCAGTGGTGAGACCGAGCCAACAGCGTAGCAAAAGAGGGAGCAGTGGGCAAAAGCAGAACACCCGCCGCCAAGAGACTCCGCCTGCTACTGACCGCCGCCATCTGGGACCGAGCACCCCAAAGGCAGCTTCAAGGAGTTCCCTGGCATGGCACTTCTTCAAACAATGTGCTGACGACAAGACCCGAGTGGTTTGCACGCTGTGCCATCAGAGCCTGAAGCGAGGCATTAACGTTCTGAACCTGAGCACAACCTGCATGACCAGGCACCTGCATGCAAAGCATGAACTGCAGTGGAGTAAACACCTTAAAACCAAGGAAGTCACTCAGGCTCCCCCTGCTACCTCTTCTGCTGCTGCCGCCTCGGCCTATTCTGCTGCTGCCGCCTCGGCCTCTTCCTCCGCCTCTGGAGGAACGTTGGCACCTGCCGCCCAGCAAACAGGGGATGTACCACCAACACCACCACCACCACCTCCGTCACCAAGCGTCTCAACCATGTCACACGCCAGCGTTCAGCTCTCCATCTCACAAACATTTGATAGAAAGCGTAAATTCCCACCTAGCCACCCTCGATCCCTGGCCCTGAATGCCAGCATTTCTAAACTACTGGCCTATGAAATGCTGTCATTTAGGCTGGTGGACACAGACAGCTTCAAACAGCTCATGTCGCTTGCTGTCCCACAGTATGTTGTTCCCAGCCGGCACTACTTCTCCAAGAGAGCCGTGCCTTCCCTGCACAACCAAGTATCCGATAAAATCAAGTGTGCACTGCGCAACGCCATCTGTAGCAAGGTCCACCTAACCACAGATACGTGGACCAGTAAGCACGGCCAGGGACGCTATATCTCCCTAACTGCACACTGGGTAAATGTAGTGGCAGCTGGGCCCCAGGCGGAGAGCTGTTTGGCGCACGTCCTGCCGCCGCCAAGGATCGCAGGGCAACATTCTTTGCCTCCTGTTGCCACCTCCTCCTTCTCGGCTTCCTCCTCCTCTTCTTCCACCTGCTCATCCAGTCAGCCACACACCTTCACCACCAACTTCAGCACAGCCCGGGGTAAACGTCAGCAGGCCATTCTGAAACTCATATGTTTGGGGGACAGGCCCCACACCGCACAGGAGTTGTGGCGGGGTATTGAACAACAGACCGACGAGTGGTTGCTGCCGGTGAGCCTCAAGCCCGGCCTGGTGGTGTGTGATAATGGGCGAAATCTCGTTGCAGCTCTGGGACTAGCCAATTTGACGCACATCCCTTGCTTGGCGCATGTGCTGAATTTGGTGGTGCAGAAGTTCATTCACAACTACCCCGACATGTCAGAGCTGCTGCATAAAGTGCGGGCCGTCTGTTCGCGCTTCCGGCGTTCACATCCTGCCGCTGCTCGCCTGTCTGCGCTACAGCGTAACTTCGGCCTTCCCGCTCACCGCCTCATATGCGACGTGCCCACCAGGTGGAACTCCACCTTGCACATGCTGGACAGACTGTGCGAGCAGCAGCAGGCCATAGTGGAGTTTCAGCTGCAGCACGCACGGGTCAGTCGCACTACAGAACAGCACCACTTCACCACCAATGACTGGGCCTCCATGCGAGACCTGTGTGCCCTGTTGCGCTGTTTCGAGTACTCCACCAACATGGCCAGTGGCGATGACACCGTTATCAGCGTTACAATACCACTTCTATGTCTCCTTGAGAAAACACTTAGGGCGATGATGGAACAGGAGGTGGCCCAGGAGGAGGAGGAGGAGGATGAGGAAGAGGGGTCATTTTTAGCACTTTCAGGCCAGTCTCTTCGAAGTGACTCAGAGGGAGGTTTTTTGCAACAGCAGAGGCCAGGTACAAATGTGGCCAGCCAGGGCCCACTACTGGAGGACGAGGAGGACGAGGATGAGGAGGAGGTGGAGGAGGATGAGGATGAAGCATGGTCACAGCGGGGTGGCACCCAACGCAGCTCGGGTCCATCACTGGTGCGTGGCTGGGGGGAAAGGCAGGACGATGACGATACGCCTCCCACAGAGGACAGCTTGTCCTTACCCCTGGGCAGCCTGGCACACATGAGCGACTACATGCTGCAGTGCCTGCGCAACGACAGCAGAGTTGCCCACATTTTAACCTGTGCGGACTACTGGGTTGCCACCCTGCTGGATCCACGCTACAAAGACAATGTGCCCACCTTACTTCCTGCACTGGAGCGTGATAGGAAGATGCGCGAGTACAAGCGCACGTTGGTAGACGCGCTACTGAGAGCATTCCCAAATGTCACAGGGGAACAAGTGGAAGCCCAAGGCCAAGGCAGAGGAGGAGCAAGAGGTCGCCAAGGCAGCTGTGTCACGGCCAGCTCCTCTGAGGGCAGGGTTAGCATGGCAGAGATGTGGAAAACTTTTGTCAACACGCCACAGCTAACTGCACCACCACCTGATACGCAACGTGTTAGCAGGAGGCAACATTTCACTAACATGGTGGAACAGTACGTGTGCACACCCCTCCACGTACTGACTGATGGTTCGGCCCCATTCAACTTCTGGGTCTCTAAATTGTCCACGTGGCCAGAGCTAGCCTTTTATGCCTTGGAGGTGCTGGCCTGCCCGGCAGCCAGCGTTTTGTCTGAACGTGTATTCAGCACGGCAGGGGGCGTCATTACAGACAAACGCAGCCGCCTGTCTACAGCCAATGTGGACAAGCTGACGTTCATAAAAATGAACCAGGCATGGATCCCACAGGACCTGTCCGTCCCTTGTCCAGATTAGACATTAACTACCTCCCCATAACCATATATTATTGGACTCCAGGGCACTTCCTCATTCAATCCTATTTTTATTTTCATTTTACCATTATATTGCGATGCTACCCAAAGTTGAATGAACCTCTCCTCTGCCTGTGTGCTAGGCCTAAATATATGCCAATGGACTGTTGCAGTGGTGGCTGACATGAAGCCTGATTCTCTGCTATGACATGCAGACTAATTCTCTGCTGACATGAAGCCAGATTGTCTGTTACGGGACCTCTCTCCTCTGCCTGGGTGCTGGGCCTAAATTTATGACCATGGACTGTTGCAGTGGTGGCTGACGTGAAGCCTGATTCTCTGCTATGACATGCAGACTGATTCTCTGCTGACATGAAGCCAGATCGTCTGTTACGGGACCTCTCTGCTCTGCCTGTGTGCTAGGCCTAAATATATGCCAATGGACTGTTGCAGTGGTGGGTGACGTGAAGCCTCATTCTCTGCTATGACATGCAGACTGATTCTCTGCTGACATGAAGCCAGATCCTCTGTTACGGGAGCTCTCTCCTCTGCCTGGGTGCTGGGCCTAAATTTATGACAATTGACTGTTGCAGTGGTGGGTGACGTGAAGCCTGATTCTCTGCTATGATATGAAGACTGATTCTCTGCTGACATGAAGCCAGATTGTCTGTTACGGGACCTTTCTCCTCTGCCTGGGTTCTGGGCCTAAATTTATGAAAATTGACTCTTACAGTGGTGGGTGACGTGAAGCCTGATTCTAGGCTATGATATGAAGACTGATTCTCTGCTGACATGAAGCCAGATTGTCTGTTACGGGACCTTTCTCCTCTGCCTGGGTTCTGGGCCTAAATTTATGAAAATTGACTCTTACAGTGGTGGGTGACGTGAAGCCTGATTCTCTGCTATGATATGAAGACTGATTCTCTGCTGACATGAAGCCAGATTCTCTGTTACGGGACCTCTCTCCTCTGCCTGGGTGCTGGGCCTAAATTTATGACAATGGACTGTTGCAGTGGTGGCTGACGTGAAGCCTGATTCTCTGCTATGACATGCAGACTGATTCTCTGCTGTCATGAAGCCAGATTGTCTGTTACGGGACCTCTCTGCTCTGCCTGTGTGCTAGGCCTAAATATATGCCAATGGACTGTTGCAGTGGTGGCTGACGTGAAGCCTCATTCTCTGCTATGACATGCAGACTAATTCTCTGCTGACATGAAGCCAGATTGTCTGTTACGGGACCTCTCTCCTCTGCCTGGGTGCTGGGCCTAAATTTATGACAATGGACTGTTGCAGTGGTGGCTGACGTGAAGCCTGATTCTCTGCTATGACATGCAGACTAATTCTCTGCTGACATGAAGCCAGATTGTCTGTTACGGGACCTCTCTCCTCTGCCTGGGTGCTGGGCCTAAATATATGCCAATGGACTGTTGCAGTGGTGGCTGACGTGAAGCCTCATTCTCTGCTATGACATGCAGACTAATTCTCTGCTGTCATGAAGCCAGATTGTCTGTTACGGGACCTCTCTGCTCTGCCTGTGTGCTAGGCCTAAATATATGCCAATGGACTGTTGCAGTGGTGGGTGACGTGAAGCCTGATTCTCTGCTATGACATGCAGACTGATTCTCTGCTGACATGAAGCCAGATTGTCTGTTACGGGACCTCTCTGCTCTGCCTGTGTGCTAGGCCTAAATATATGCCAATGGACTGTTGCAGTGGTGGGTGACGTGAAGCCTCATTCTCTGCTATGACATGCAGACTGATTCTCTGCTGACATGAAGCCAGATTCTCTGTTACGGGACCTCTCTCCTCTGCCTGTGTGTGTGCTGGGCCTAAATATATGCCAATGGACTGTTGCAGTGGTGGCTGACGTGAAGCCTCATTCTCTGCTATGACATGCAGACTAATTCTCTGCTGACATGAAGACAGATTCTCTGTTACGGGACCTCCCTCCTCTGCCTGGGTGCTGGGCCTAAATATATGCCAATGGACTGTTGCAGTGGTGGCTGACGTGAAGCCTCATTCTCTGCTATGACATGCAGACTGATTCTCTGCTGACATGAAGCCAGATTCTCTGTTACGGGACCTCTCTCCTCTGCCTGTGTGTGTGCTGGGCCTAAATATATGCCAATGGACTGTTGCAGTGGTGGCTGACGTGAAGCCTCATTCTCTGCTATGACATGCAGACTGATTCTCTGCTGACATGAAGCCAGATTCTCTGTTACGGGACCTCTCTCCTCTGCCTGTGTGTGTGCTGGGCCTAAATATATGCCAATGGACTGTTGCAGTGGTGGCTGACGTGAAGCCTCATTCTCTGCTATGACATGCAGACTAATTCTCTGCTGACATGAAGACAGATTCTCTGTTACGGGACCTCCCTCCTCTGCCTGGGTGCTGGGCCTAAATATATGCCAATGGACTGTTGCAGTGGTGGCTGACGTGAAGCCTCATTCTCTGCTATGACATGCAGACTAATTCTCTGCTGACATGAAGACAGATTCTCTGTTACGGGACCTCTCTCCTCTGCCTGGGTGCCGGGGCCTAAATATCTGAGAATGGACTGTTCCAGTGGTGGGTGACGGGAAGCCAGATTCTCTGCTATGGAACCTCTCTCCAATTGATTTTGGTTAATTTTTATTTATTTAATTTTTATTTTAATTCATTTCCCTATCCACATTTGTTTGCAGGGGATTTACCTACATGTTGCTGCCTTTTGCAGCCCTCTAGCTCTTTCCTGGGCTGTTTTACAGCCTTTTAGTGCCGAAAAGTTCGGGTCCCCATTGACTTCAATGGGGTTCGGGTTCGGGACGAAGTTCGGATCGGGTTCGGATCCCGAACCCGAACATTTCCGGGATGTTCGGCCGAACTTCTCGAACCCGAACATCCAGGTGTTCGCTCAACTCTACATATTAGGTATCGCCTTGTCGGTAATAATCTCCTCTATAAAAAATACCCCATGACCTAACCCCACAGATTAACACGGTCCAGGAAAAAAAAAAAAAAATGGTGCAAAAAAAAGTATTTTTTGTCACCTTACATAATAAAAAGTTTAATAGCAAGCGATCAAAAAGTCATTTAGCCCCCAAAATAGTGCCAATAAAACCGTCCTCTCATCCCGCAAAAAATGAGCCCCAACATAAGATAATCGGATTTAAAAAAATGACTCTTAGACTTTCGAGATACCCCCCAAAAATATTTGTATCAAAAAGGATAATATAGTCTGAAACCTAAATAAATGTAAAAAAAGTTGACTTATTAGGTATCGCCGCATCCGTAAGAATCTCCTCTATAAAAATACCCCATGACCCAACCCCCCAGATTAACACGGTCCCCCCCAAAAAAGGTACAAAAAAAATATTTTTTTGTCACCTTACATAACAAAATGTTTAATAGCGATCAAAAAGTCATATAGCTCCTAAAATAGTGCCAATAAAACCGTCTGCTCATCCCGCAAAAAATGAGCCCCCACATAAGATAATCGGATAAAAAAAAAAAATCACACAGACTTTAGAGATACAAAAAAAAAATAATTCAAAAAGGATAATATAGTCAAAAACCTAAATAATTGTAAAAAAAGACTATTAGATATCGCCATGTCCGTAAGAATCTCCTCTATAACTATATCCCATGACCTAACCCCCCAGATTAACACGGTTCAAAAAAAAAAAGAAACGGTGCCAAAACCGCTATTTTTGACACTTTTCCATTTCAATCCGGTTTTTTTACGGTAACAAAACAAGGGTTACAAACCAAACAAAAGTTAATATTTATTATCCTGATACTGCAGTTTACAGAAATGCCACATTTGTGGTCGTAAACTGCTGTATCAGTAAAAGGGAGGTCACAAAAGAAAGGACCGACATGGTTTCTGGAAGCCGATTTTGATGGCCTTTTTTATTGATACCATGTCCCTTTTGAAGCCCCCCTGATGCCCCCCTAGAGTAAAAACTCCCTAAAAGGGACCCAATCTAAGAAACTACACCACTCAAGGTATTCAAAACTGATTATACAAACTTTATCAACCCTTTAGGTGTTCCTCAACAGTTAATGGCAAATGGAGATGAAATTTCAGAATTTCAATTTTTGCTAACCTTGTCTCACAAAAATGTAATATAGAGCAACCAAAAATCATTTGTACCCTAAAAATAGTCCCCAAAAAAATACCACCTTATCCCGTCGTTTCCAAAATGGGGTCACTTTAAGGGAGTTTCTACTCCAGGGGTGCATCAGGGGGATTGAAACAGGACACGGTGTAAATAAACCGGTCCATAAAAATCAGCCCTCCAAAGTGTGGGCAATATGGGCATCAATAATCCCGGCATGTCACAGAGGGGAAGCTGTTATTCACCATTTTGAGCATTGGCATGAAATGAGAGTTTACCAAGATCTGACCCTGGCTAGGTGCTTTTTTTTATTTCATATGATATAAATGCTGCTGTATTTGTGTGTGTCTTTTATCACTTCTATTATTTAGTAAATAACATTCACTTTTGCCATTGTTTGAGCCTATTTTTCCCATATCTCATAATCCACAATAACACAATCAAACAAAAGGTTTATGTTTATTCTTTTTTTTTTTTTTACTTTATATGGTATAACTGCATCTGTATGTGTGTGTCTTTTATTGCTGCTACTATTCAGTAAATAAGATGAATTTGACTCTATTTGAGCATATTTATTCCCATATCCAGTAAGCTACAGTAATACAATCTCTCGTGTTTTTTGCTTTTTCTGTTTTTAGACAGCTAGGATGTACAGGATATTATGGTTGTAATATGTAGACCTTGCGCAGTTCTATTAACTCCAATTCAGTAGAACCATAGGAAGGCCAGGCAGCATGACCATAATCTTAAAATGTACACATGTTAGAGCCCTCTAAAAGTGGCCTAGTCTTTAAAAAAATTAAAACTGAAAGAAAAAAATACATACTTAAAATTGGGGACAATTTTTATTATTATTGCATTGTTATAACAATAATTTTAATTGGTCTATAAAAAAAAAATATATGGTGTCCTTTTTTCTGTACAGAGCTGACATGCTTTAGTAGCACCCTTTGGATTTTCTCTCTTTTCTGTCAGACCAGGAGCAGACGGACTCCATATGTCTGCTTTCTGTCCTTATAAACACTCACTATAGATAAGTTCTTATCTTACTGATGTGACTTAAATAAGTGTTTATGACCTCTCAGTATATAGTATATTTTTAATAAAGGCCCCCTGAAAAAAATATTTTTAGCCAAAAATAAGTAGCATGCAATCATAAAAACATAGCCTCCATATGTGTACGTAACCTTTAAAATTTACCACCTTTAATCCACTCTTACAAAAATATAGATATTACTTTACTAAATAAGGAGCAATCGGTCTACTGCTATTTCCATGGGTTATTAGTGCAGATGCTTTTTACATATGTCTACTAAAAATAAAGGAGACAGTAAATACAATTATACCAATAGTACATAATGATCCTGTCATTAAGTAACGTGACATATTTTTGCATAATTACAGTATAAATGAAGGAGCAGCAAAGAAAAACCTTTTATGTAAGTCCTTTTGATTTCTAAGATGGTGTTATATACAAGCACAGTAATTCCGAGTGATGTTATTTGTAGCACCCATCTGCACATGTACAGCAGAGTTACAACCCCAGGGAGTACATTTCTTCCCATGATTAGACATAGACTCTACAATGAAGGACAATATATTATGTGATCTAACACAGTACCATAAAGTGCATTACCGTATTCTCTTACTTTTTCCTCCAGTTACACATGGTGAACATTATAGCAATGTCAAGCAATCTGGATAAAAAGTAATGTATACACATATTGCTTGACATCTGCACCAGTGTTATGAAATGCACTTAATAGTAATGATTAGGGATGAGCGAACTCGAACTGTATAGTTCGGGTTCGTACCGAATTTTGGGGTGTCCGTGACACGGACCCGAACCCGGACATTTTCGTAAAAGTCCGGGTTCGGGTTCGGGTTCGGTGTTCGTCGCTTTCTTCGCGCTTTTGTGACGCTTTCTTGGCGCTTTTTGAAAGGCTGCAAAGCAGCCAATCAACAAGCGTCATACTACTTGCCCCAAGAGGCCATCACAGCCATGCCTACTATTGGCATGGCTGTGATTGGCCAGAGCACCATGTGACCCAGCCTCTATTTAAGCTGGAGTCACATAGCGCCGCCCGTCACTCTGCTCTGATTAGCGTAGGGAGAGGTTGCGGCTGCGACAGTAGGGCGAGATTAGGCAGATTAACTCCTCCAAAGGACTTGATTAACTGATCGATCTGCAGCTGTGGATCATTGAGCTGCTGATCCTCAATTGCTCACTGTTTTTAGGCTGCCCAGACCGTTTGTCAGTCACATTTTTCTGGGGTGATCGGCGGCCATTTTGTGTCTTGTGGTGCGCCAGCACAAGCTGCGACCAAGTGCATTTAACCCTCAATGGTGTGGTTGTTTTTTGGCTAAAGCCTACATCAGGGTGAAGCTGTCACACCAAGTGCATTTAACCAGCAATAGTCTGTTCATTTTTTGGCCATATACAAAATCAGGGGCAAGCTGCGCCTGTCACCAAGTGCATTTAACCCTCAATGGTGTGGTTGTTTTTTGGCTAAAGCCTACATCAGGGTGAAGCTGTCACACCAAGTGCATTTAACCAGCAATAGTCTGTTCATTTTTTGGCCATATACTAAATCAGGGGCAAGCTGCGCCTGTCACCAAGTGCATTTAACCCTCAATGGTGTGGTTGTTTTTTGGCTAAAGCCTACATCAGGGTGAAGCTGTCACACCAAGTGCATTTAACCAGCAATAGTCTGTTTATTTTTTGGCCATATCCCAGTCTAATTCTGTCACTAAATCCATACCGGTCACCCAGCGCCTAAATACTAGGCCTCAAATTTATATCCCGCTAAATCTGTCCTTAGTGCTGTAGCTGGGCGAGTTATTTAGTGTCCGTTCAAGCACATTTCTTGTTCTGGGTTGAAATACAATTCCCAATTTAGCAATTTCATAATTTAGTGGTTTCTGCTATATCAGAGCTATTTGAAATCTATCCCTAAAAGGGTATATAATATTCAAGGTGCACATTGGGTCATTCAGAATAACTTCACACACACCCGCTACTGTGTATTTCCAAGTCTAATTCTGGCACTAAACCCATACCTGTCACCCAGCGCCTAAATACTAGGCCTCAAATTTATATCCCGCTAAATCTGTCCTTAGTGCTGTAGCTGGGCGAGTTATTTAGTGTCCGTTCAAGCACATTTCTTGTTCTGGGTTGAAATACAATTCCCAATTTAGCAATTTCATAATTTAGTGGTTTCTGCTATATCAGAGCTATTTGAAATCTATCCCTAAAAGGGTATATAATATTCAAGGTGCACATTGGGTCATTCAGAATAACTTCACACACACCCGCTACTGTGTATTTCCAAGTCTAATTCTGGCACTAAACCCATACCTGTCACCCAGCGCCTAAATACTAGGCCTCAAATTTATATCCCGCTAAATCTGTCCTTAGTGCTGTAGCTGGGCGAGTTATTTAGTGTCCGTTCAAGCACATTTCTTGTTCTGGGTTGAAATACAATTCCCAATTTAGCAATTTCATAATTTAGTGGTTTCTGCTATATCAGAGCTATTTGAAATCTATCCCTAAAAGGGTATATAATATTCAAGGTGCACATTGGGTCATTCAGAATAACTTCACACACACCCGCTACTGTGTATTTCCAAGTCTAATTCTGGCACTAAACCCATACCTGTCACCCAGCGCCTAAATACTAGGCCTCAAATTTATATCCCGCTAAATCTGTCCTTAGTGCTGTAGCTGGGCGAGTTATTTAGTGTCCGTTCAAGCACATTTCTTGTTCTGGGTTGAAATACAATTCCCAATTTAGCAATTTCATAATTTAGTGGTTTCTGCTATATCAGAGCTATTTGAAATCTATCCCTAAAAGGGTATATAATATTCAAGGTGCACATTGGGTCATTCAGAATAACTTCACACACACCCGCTACTGTGTATTTCCAAGTCTAATTCTGGCACTAAACCCATACCTGTCACCCAGCGCCTAAATACTAGGCCTCAAATTTATATCCCGCTAAATCTGTCCTTAGTGCTGTAGCTGGGCGAGTTATTTAGTGTCCGTTCAAGCACATTTCTTGTTCTGGGTTGAAATACAATTCCCAATTTAGCAATTTCATAATTTAGTGGTTTCTGCTATATCAGAGCTATTTGAAATCTATCCCTAAAAGGGTATATAATATTCAAGGTGCACATTGGGTCATTCAGAATAACTTCACACACACCCGCTACTGTGTATTTCCAAGTCTAATTCTGGCACTAAACCCATACCTGTCACCCAGCGCCTAAATACTAGGCCTCAAATTTATATCCAGCTAAATCTGTCCCTAGTGCTGTAGCTGGGCGAGTTATTTAGTGTCCGTTCAAGCACATTTCTTGTTCTGGGTTGAAATACAATTCCCAATTTAGCAATTTCATAATTTAGTGGTTTCTGCTATATCAGAGCTATTTGAAATCTATCCCTAAAAGGGTATATAATATTCAAGGTGCACATTGGGTCATTCAGAATAACTTCACACACACCCGCTACTGTGTATTTCCAAGTCTAATTCTGGCACTAAACCCATACCTGTCACCCAGCGCCTAAATACTAGGCCTCAAATTTATATCCCGCTAAATCTGTCCTTAGTGCTGTAGCTGGGCGAGTTATTTAGTGTCCGTTCAAGCACATTTCTTGTTCTGGGTTGAAATACAATTCCCAATTTAGCAATTTCATAATTTAGTGGTTTCTGCTATATCAGAGCTATTTGAAATCTATCCCTAAAAGGGTATATAATATTCAAGGTGCACATTGGGTCATTCAGAATAACTTCACACACACCCGCTACTGTGTATTTCCAAGTCTAATTCTGGCACTAAACCCATACCTGTCACCCAGCGCCTAAATACTAGGCCTCAAATTTATATCCCGCTAAATCTGTCCTTAGTGCTGTAGCTGGGCGAGTTATTTAGTGTCCGTTCAAGCACATTTCTTGTTCTGGGTTGAAATACAATTCCCAATTTAGCAATTTCATAATTTAGTGGTTTCTGCTATATCAGAGCTATTTGAAATCTATCCCTAAAAGGGTATATAATATTCAAGGTGCACATTGGGTCATTCAGAATAACTTCACACACACCCGCTACTGTGTATTTCCAAGTCTAATTCTGGCACTAAACCCATACCTGTCACCCAGCGCCTAAATACTAGGCCTCAAATTTATATCCCGCTAAATCTGTCCCTAGTGCTGTAGCTGGGCGAGTTATTTAGTGTCCGTTCAAGCACATTTCTTGTTCTGGGTTGAAATACAATTCCCAATTTAGCAATTTCATAATTTAGTGGTTTCTGCTATATCAGAGCTATTTGAAATCTATCCCTAAAAGGGTATATAATATTCAAGGTGCACATAGGGTCATTCAGAATAACTTCACACACCCGCTACTGTGCATTTCCAAATCTAATTCTGTCACTAAACCCATACCTGTCACCCAGCGCCTAAATACTAGGCCTCAAATTTATATCCCGCTAAATCTCTCGTTACCGCTGTCCTGTTGTGGCTGGGAAAGTTATTTAGTGTCCGTCAAAGCACATTTTTTGTTCTGGGTTGAAATACAATTCCCAATTTAGCAATTTCATAATTTAGTCGTTTCTGCTATATCAGAGCTATTTGAAATCTATCCCTAAAAGGGTAGATCATATTGAAGGTGCACATAGGGTCATTCAGAATAACTTCACACACACGCTTCTGTGCATTTCCAAGTCTAATTCTGTCACTAAATCCATACCGGTCACCCAGCGCCTAAATACTAGGCCTCAAATTTATATCCCGCTGAATTTGAATACAATACATTGGGCCAAATAATATATTTGTTGTTGTGGTGAACCATAACAATGAGAAAAACATCTAGTAAGGGACGCGGACGTGGACATGGTCGTGGTGGTGTTAGTGGACCCTCTGGTGCTGGGAGAGGACGTGGCCGTTCTGCCACATCCACACGTCCTAGTGTACCAACTACCTCAGGTCCCAGTAGCCGCCAGAATTTACAGCGATATATGGTGGGGCCCAATGCCGTTCTAAGGATGGTAAGGCCTGAGCAGGTACAGGCATTAGTCAATTGGGTGGCCGACAGTGGATCCAGCACGTTCACATTATCTCCCACCCAGTCTTCTGCAGAAAGCGCACAGATGGCGCCTGAAAACCAACCCCATCAGTCTGTCACATCACCCCCATGCATACCAGGGAAACTGTCTCAGCCTCAAGTTATGCAGCAGTCTCTTATGCTGTTTGAAGACTCCGCTGGCAGGGTTTCCCAAGGGCATCCACCTAGCCCTTCCCCAGCGGTGAAAGACATAGAATGCACTGACGCACAACCACTTATGTTTCCTGATGATGAGGACATGGGAATACCACCTCAGCATGTCTCTGATGATGACGAAACACAGGTGCCAACTGCTGCGTCTTTCTGCAGTGTGCAGACTGAACAGGAGGTCAGGGATCAAGACTGGGTGGAAGACGATGCAGGGGACGATGAGGTCCTAGACCCCACATGGAATGAAGGTCGTGCCACTGACTTTCACAGTTCGGAGGAAGAGGCAGTGGTGAGACCGAGCCAACAGCGTAGCAAAAGAGGGAGCAGTGGGCAAAAGCAGAACACCCGCCGCCAAGAGACTCCGCCTGCTACTGACCGCCGCCATCTGGGACCGAGCACCCCAAAGGCAGCTTCAAGGAGTTCCCTGGCATGGCACTTCTTCAAACAATGTGCTGACGACAAGACCCGAGTGGTTTGCACGCTGTGCCATCAGAGCCTGAAGCGAGGCATTAACGTTCTGAACCTGAGCACAACCTGCATGACCAGGCACCTGCATGCAAAGCATGAACTGCAGTGGAGTAAACACCTTAAAACCAAGGAAGTCACTCAGGCTCCCCCTGCTACCTCTTCTGCTGCTGCCGCCTCGGCCTATTCTGCTGCTGCCGCCTCGGCCTCTTCCTCCGCCTCTGGAGGAACGTTGGCACCTGCCGCCCAGCAAACAGGGGATGTACCACCAACACCACCACCACCACCTCCGTCACCAAGCGTCTCAACCATGTCACACGCCAGCGTTCAGCTCTCCATCTCACAAACATTTGATAGAAAGCGTAAATTCCCACCTAGCCACCCTCGATCCCTGGCCCTGAATGCCAGCATTTCTAAACTACTGGCCTATGAAATGCTGTCATTTAGGCTGGTGGACACAGACAGCTTCAAACAGCTCATGTCGCTTGCTGTCCCACAGTATGTTGTTCCCAGCCGGCACTACTTCTCCAAGAGAGCCGTGCCTTCCCTGCACAACCAAGTATCCGATAAAATCAAGTGTGCACTGCGCAACGCCATCTGTGGCAAGGTCCACCTAACCACAGATACGTGGACCAGTAAGCACGGCCAGGGACGCTATATCTCCCTAACTGCACACTGGGTAAATGTAGTGGCAGCTGGGCCCCAGGCGGAGAGCTGTTTGGCGCACGTCCTTCCGCCGCCAAGGATCGCAGGGCAACATTCTTTGCCTCCTGTTGCCACCTCCTCCTTCTCGGCTTCCTCCTCCTCTTCTTCCACCTGCTCATCCAGTCAGCCACACACCTTCACCACCAACTTCAGCACAGCCCGGGGTAAACGTCAGCAGGCCATTCTGAAACTCATATGTTTGGGGGACAGGCCCCACACCGCACAGGAGTTGTGGCGGGGTATAGAACAACAGACCGACGAGTGGTTGCTGCCGGTGAGCCTCAAGCCCGGCCTGGTGGTGTGTGATAATGGGCGAAATCTCGTTGCAGCTCTGGGACTAGCCAATTTGACGCACATCCCTTGCTTGGCGCATGTGCTGAATTTGGTGGTGCAGAAGTTCATTCACAACTACCCCGACATGTCAGAGCTGCTGCATAAAGTGCGGGCCGTCTGTTCGCGCTTCCGGCGTTCACATCCTGCTGCTGCTCGCCTGTCTGCGCTACAGCGTAACTTCGGCCTTCCCGCTCACCGCCTCATATGCGACGTGCCCACCAGGTGGAACTCCACCTTGCACATGCTGGACAGACTGTGCGAGCAGCAGCAGGCCATAGTGGAGTTTCAGCTGCAGCACGCACGGGTCAGTCGCACTACAGAACAGCACCACTTCACCACCAATGACTGGGCCTCCATGCGAGACCTGTGTGCCCTGTTGCGCTGTTTCGAGTACTCCACCAACATGGCCAGTGGCGATGACACCGTTATCAGCGTTACAATACCACTTCTATGTCTCCTTGAGAAAACACTTAGGGCGATGATGGAAGAGGAGGTGGCCCAGGAGGAGGAGGAGGAGGAGGAGGAAGAGGGGTCATTTTTAGCACTTTCAGGCCAGTCTCTTCGAAGTGACTCAGAGGGAGGTTTTTGGCAACAGCAGAGGCCAGGTACAAATGTGGCCAGCCAGGGCCCACTACTGGAGGACGAGGAGGACGAGGATGAGGAGGAGGTGGAGGAGGATGAGGATGAAGCATGGTCACAGCGGGGTGGCACCCAACGCAGCTCGGGTCCATCACTGGTGCGTGGCTGGGGGGAAAGGCAGGACGATGACGATACGCCTCCCACAGAGGACAGCTTGTCCTTACCCCTGGGCAGCCTGGCACACATGAGCGACTACATGCTGCAGTGCCTGCGCAACGACAGCAGAGTTGCCCACATTTTAACCTGTGCGGACTACTGGGTTGCCACCCTGCTGGATCCACGCTACAAAGACAATGTGCCCACCTTACTTCCTGCACTGGAGCGTGATAGGAAGATGCGCGAGTACAAGCGCACGTTGGTAGACGCGCTACTGAGAGCATTCCCAAATGTCACAGGGGAACAAGTGGAAGCCCAAGGCCAAGGCAGAGGAGGAGCAAGAGGTCGCCAAGGCAGCTGTGTCACGGCCAGCTCCTCTGAGGGCAGGGTTAGCATGGCAGAGATGTGGAAAACTTTTGTCAACACGCCACAGCTAACTGCACCACCACCTGATACGCAACGTGTTAGCAGGAGGCAACATTTCACTAACATGGTGGAACAGTACGTGTGCACACCCCTCCACGTACTGACTGATGGTTCGGCCCCATTCAACTTCTGGGTCTCTAAATTGTCCACGTGGCCAGAGCTAGCCTTTTATGCCTTGGAGGTGCTGGCCTGCCCGGCAGCCAGCGTTTTGTCTGAACGTGTATTCAGCACGGCAGGGGGCGTCATTACAGACAAATGCAGCCGCCTGTCTACAGCCAATGTGGACAAGCTGACGTTCATAAAAATGAACCAGGCATGGATCCCACAGGACCTGTCCGTCCCTTGTCCAGATTAGACATTAACTACCTCCCCATAACCATATATTATTGGACTCCAGGGCACTTCCTCATTCAATCCTATTTTTATTTTCATTTTACCATTATATTGCGAGGCTACCCAAAGTTGAATGAACCTCTCCTCTGCCTGTGTGCTAGGCCTAAATATATGCCAATGGACTGTTGCAGTGGTGGCTGACGTGAAGCCTCATTCTCTGCTATGACATGCAGACTGATTCTCTGCTGACATGAAGACAGATTCTCTGTTACGGGACCTCCCTCCTCTGCCTGGGTGCTGGGCCTAAATATATGCCAATGGACTGTTGCAGTGGTGGCTGACATGAAGCCTGATTCTCTGCTATGACATGCAGACTAATTCTCTGCTGACATGAAGCCAGATTGTCTGTTACGGGACCTCTCTCCTCTGCCTGGGTGCTGGGCCTAAATTTATGACAATGGACTGTTGCAGTGGTGGCTGACGTGAAGCCTGATTCTCTGCTATGACATGCAGACTGATTCTCTGCTGACATGAAGCCAGATTGTCTGTTACGGGACCTCTCTGCTCTGCCTGTGTGCTAGGCCTAAATATATGCCAATGGACTGTTGCAGTGGTGGCTGACGTGAAGCCTCATTCTCTGCTATGACATGCAGACTGATTCTCTGCTGACATGAAGCCAGATTGTCTGTTACGGGACCTCTCTCCTCTGCCTGTGTGTGTGCTGGGCCTAAATATATGCCAATGGACTGTTGCAGTGGTGGCTGACGTGAAGCCTCATTCTCTGCTATGACATGCAGACTAATTCTCTGCTGACATGAAGACAGATTCTCTGTTACGGGACCTCTCTCCTCTGCCTGGGTGCCGGGGCCTAAATATCTGAGAATGGACTGTTCCAGTGGTGGGTGACGGGAAGCCAGATTCTCTGCTATGGAACCTCTCTCCAATTGATTTTGGTTAATTTTTATTTATTTAATTTTTATTTTAATTCATTTCCCTATCCACATTTGTTTGCAGGGGATTTACCTACATGTTGCTGCCTTTTGCAGCCCTCTAGCTCTTTCCTGGGCTGTTTTACAGCCTTTTTAGTGCCGAACAGTTCGGGTCCCCATTGACTTCAATGGGGTTCGGGTTCGGGACGAAGTTCGGATCGGGTTCGGATCCCGAACCCGAACATTTCCGGGATGTTCGGCCGAACTTCTCGAACCCGAACATCCAGGTGTTCGCTCAACTCTAGTAATGATCAATAAATCGTATATGTAAAGAAACTTCTGGTGAAATTACTTAATAATTTTAAAGGGGTGTACATTGAAATGCTTATATGACACGTCATTCAAACATGTCTAGATGATGAGCAGCTGATGACTGTCAACTGGCGGCTACCTGTCAATCTGGTAAACAAGGGGTCATGTTCCCTTTTCACAATTTAGAGATTGTCTATATACTGTATATGTATGTACTGTATATTACAAATGAATGAACTGATTCGTCAGAGTTTTTGAAAAAAATTCTCACTTGGGTAGATTCAGAATTTCTTCAGATTTATTTAGGCAAAAATTTTCAATAGGGAGGGGGGAAAGGGGAAGGGAGAGAGAGAGAGAGAGAGAGAGAGAGAGAGAGAAAGAGAGTGAGAGATATTTTGATTTGTCAGAATCAGAATTTGACCTAAGTTTTTGAAAAAATTCTAACTTGGGTAGAATTTCTTCAGATTCATTTAGGTAAATAGGGAGGGGAGAAAGAGGAAGGGAGAGACAGAGAGAGAGAGAGAGAGCAAGAGAGTGAGAGATGTTTCGATTCGTCATAATCAGAATTTGAAAACATTCTCATTTGGGTAGAGTCAGAATTTCTTCAGATTAATTTTGGCACATTTGTTTTAAAAGGGAGAGGGAAAGAGCAAGGGAGAGAGAGAGAGAGAGAGAGAGAGAGAGAGAGGGAGAGAGAGAGAAAACAAGAGAGTGAGAGGGAGAGATATTTTTCTGGCATTTAAAGCACTTTCATTTTCTGGTAGAGGCAGGGTTTCCAATGCCAGTTGGAAGCCCTGCCATGAGAGGCAACACATATGGCCACAGGATCTCCTGCACATCTACAAGGGGTGACTGACTGTAGTATGCAATGGCTCCCCAGATCAACAAGCAGCAGTTGGGACAGGGCTCGACAGTGAAGGCAGGACTGAAGTGCTCACCATGAGGACTCCATACTTGAACCCGACTGTTGTGACATTCCACACAGAACCTGATTCATCACTAAAGACAACACTGTTCCAGTCTGTAGCAGTACAGGTTTCTCGTTCACAACACCACTGAGAACGAAGGTGACGGTGTCTAGCTGTCAATGGCAAGACACATAATGGGCACCCTGACACCACATTTCCTTCTGCTAGGCACATGAAAATGGTGCCGGCAGAGACTAGACTGTGTGATTAAGGTGCCACCTGTGTCTGGAAAGTGGATAAAGTAACTGTGGAAGCTGTTCGTTCTTGTCTGTGGATCAAATGGTCCTTTCAACTGGTGGTCTGTCTGGGCCATCAAGAGACTGTTTGCTGTGTGTGTCCTCATGTAACCACTGTTTCCAGCAGCTCCTAACTGCTAGCCAGAACAGACTTGATGGCAGGCAATTCATAGAACCAACCATCCTGCTTCTCTGAGTCCAATTATGCGCTCCCTTTCAAAGACTGTCAACTGGGAAAAAGGTCTTCCAGTGCATTGTAGAGGCATGTCTCGCAGTCAGTAATCTCTCACCATAAGATCAACTACCCAAAAGTAGCCTCTGAGAGCTATTTTATAGGGCAGCTGGGGACGCCCTTTAACTCCCTCTTGTGGCAAGACCCAGTGTCTAATCAGACCACACCTGTAATTATTTACATATCTGCCTGAGACAAAACTGCTATATACAGTGCAAAATATTAGCAGTCTAACATCACTAATGTGTTTAATTACTGTTTTTGGCAGAAAAGATAATACATGAGGAAAATTCATGATGATGTAATAGGCAACCAACAGAATCAACAGTCATGACATGCACGCTGCTAATTGGGTGTAATTGACTCATTTCAAATTAATAGCAATGTGGAGTTCAATTAGTGAGGTAATTCATTCTGTGAATAAACAGGTGCAAATGATGGCCCTTATTTAAAGAAGGAGGGCAGCAATTGTACTGGCTAGTTTTAGCCCTTGCTCAGTGAGTAAAATGGGTTGTTCCAGACATTGTACCGAAGAAGAAAGTAATTTGATGAAGAAGTTGATTGGAGAAGGAAAAAAACGTCAGCTAAACTGATCCCCAATGCTTCAATGGAAAACCAAACCCAAAACACGTGGTAGGAAAAGAAATACTACCATCCGTGTAGATTACAGAATAACAAGAGTGGCAAAGAAGCATCCAATGATCAGCTCCAGGTAATTTAAAGGAGATCTTCAGCTACCTGTGGGTATTGCAGCAATCAGAAGACTCCTACATGAAGCCAAACTATTTGCAAGAAACCCTCTTAAAGTACCATTCCTGAGAAAAAGATGTGTTGCAAAGGTTACAGTTTGCCAAAGAACACATTGACTGGCCTAAAGAGAAGTGGCGCAACATTCTAGGGACAGATGAGAGCAATATTCTCCTTATTGGGTCTAAAGGCCACAGACAGTTTGTTAGACAACCCATGAACACTGAATTCAAGCCACAGTACACTGTGAGACTGTAAAACATGGAGGTGTTAGCACAATGGTCTGGGGATTTTTCCCATTCTCTGGAGTCATGCCCATTTATTGCATACCAGGCACCATGGACCACTTTGAATATATCAAAATACTGGAAGAGGTCATGTTGCCTTATGTTGAAGAATAAATGCCCTTGAAATGCTATTATTTTTTACATACTGTTACATATTTGCTTTTTATATGACATTCTGAGGTCCTTAATGTTCTACTACATCTTCAATCTTCATAAGAACAAGGGTCCCTTGGTTTTGTCTCAGAGCTATAAATGCTTGTCTTCCCTTTATACTGTACAGTTCTAGAGTTAGGCCTCTTTTACACTTGCGTTGTCCGGATCCGGCGTGTACTCCACTTGCCGGAATTACACGTCGGATCTGGAAAAACGCAAGTGTACTGAAAGCATTTGAAGACGGATCCGTCTTCAAAATGCTTTCAGTGTTACTATGGCAGCCAGGACGCTATTAAAGTCCTGGTTGCCATAGTAAGAGCGGGGAGCGGCGGAGCGGTATACTTACAGTCCGTGCGGCTCCCGGGGCGCTCCAGAATGACGTCAGAGCGCCCCATGCGCATGGATGATGTGCCAGGCGATCACGTCATCCATGCGCCTGGGGCGCCCTGACGTCACTCTGGAGTGCCCCGGGAGCCGCACGGACGGTAAATATACTGCTCCCCCGCTCCCACTACACTTTACCATGGCTGCCAGGACTTTAGCGTCCCAGCAGCCATGGTAACCATTCAGAAAAAGCTAAACGTCGGATCCGGCAATGCGCCAAAACGACGTTTAGCTTAAGGCCGGATCCGGATCAATGCCTTTCAATGGGCATTAATTCCGGATCCGGCCTTGCGGCAAGTCTTCAGGATTTTTGGCCGGAGCAAAAAGCGCAGCATGCTGCGGTATTTTCTCCGGCCAAAAAACGTTCCGGTCCGGAACTGAAGGCATCCTGATGGATTTCTCTCCATTCAGAATGCATTAGGATAAAACTGATCAGGATTCTTCCGGCATAGAGCCCCGACGATGGAACTCTATGCCGGAAGAAAAGAACGCAGGTGTGAAAGACCCCTCAAAGGTGACATGTTACCACTCCTAAAAGAAAGAAGAGACTCCCACAGTGCAAAGAACCAATCTTTGGTGGCGACACAAACTAGATTTAATGGTTTAGCAGATGGTACAATGTCAATGTCACCACTCCTGATATGTCTGCTTTGGGAACTACTTGCATTCACCAATGCAAAAACAATTTTGCAGCGTTTATTATTATGAATTTGTGCCAATTTCTATTATTCCTACTTGAAGGTTATGAATGAGTTGACAGTAGTCTGCTTCAAAGGCAGATCTGTGTGCTACTAGTTGGGAGCGTGTCCCTGCAAAGCTCAATACTATCCAATTAGCGCTGACAGTGCAGACTTTGAAGGGACAACCCCAAACTGATAACATCCAGATGGACCTTTATTGCAAACTGCTGGCAATTCATTCATAATCTTCAACTAAGAATAATGGAGGGTTGGCACTAAATAGAGTTTGTGTATAAGAATAGTTGACTTGTTATTGCATGGGGAATGCAGGTAATTACTAAGACCAACTTGTCACCAGAGGTCACAGGACCTCTTTAAATTATAAAATTCTGACTGCCTGCAGCTATCATTAGGTGGGACTGAACGCATTGCATATGGATTTATATAACCAGTAAGCTACCCCTAGTGGTGGCTGCAGATCAACAGAATTTGATCATGCAGTGGAAGAATGGTGGACCCCTTCTTACTTTATGAGGTGGTCAGCTTTTGCAGTAGGTAGGTAGAGTAGTAAGAAGGCTTCTCAGAATACTTATTTCAGGGAATAGTGTTATGTCAAGCAGAAATGATCAGATGCTAGTCCATGGAGTTTAAATCCACAGTGAACTTTATTCATATGATGTGTTTTTGACGTTGGACAAGTATTTTTCTATAGGAAGTATTGTATACCACTGCTGAAAATAGCTTTGAAGCAGAACAGTTCAATTGCAAATCTGGCCCTGCTCCTTCTGTGCAGGCAAATGTATTGAATGGCAGACAATAAATGCATTATGCTGAAAAGCACTGGGATTATAAATCCACTTTGAAAACAAATGCATTTTGCTATGTCCTTTATAAAATTAAAAACTGCTACTAACTTTTTGTGCTTCTTGCTTGCTATAAAATGATTCATGAATGTATTTACCATTGTAGTGATTGCCTAATTGTTTATGCTTCAGGACTTACACAAAAGAGCTCTAATAAGCATTTTAAAAGATAATGGGAGTGCTCACTACTCTTCTAATGAGAGCCCAGATAAATCCCGCTAATGTTTTTACTCTGTTTTGGGAAGATGTCAAAATAAGAGCAATAGGTTACCTTCCCCACCAATGGGAAATAGACAATTTAATGACCCACTAAACAGTCTCTCTATGACGGCTAAAAGTTCACTAGCTAGTTTATTTTAATATGCTTCGCATCTGACAATAGCCCTGGACAAACGCCAGTCACAATGCCTGGTGGGCTAATTAAACACTAATGAGGCTTCAAGAACTATGAGGAACTCAATCATTTACACAAGACCATTGTAGATACCTCGATGTGCTCCATTTAGAGATTGAGTATGAACTTCACATCAATGTCTAGATTGTCCTGTGGTTTCTTTTACTTTTCATGCTTTACAGGAAAATAACATTGAGGTCCTGTCCACACAGTGCAATTAAAACAATTGTATACATTTTTTTATACCAGAAACCAGGACTGATTACAAAACAGAAGATATATTTTATTTCATCCTTAGTACAAACTAGAGATGAGCGAATTTCTCAACAATTCGAATCGGTCGGTTCACCGAATTTTCTGAAAAGATTCGATTAGATCAGAATTTATTTGTGGCAAATCGTGTTAAAAACAGCTATTTCCTGGTTGCAGAGAGCCTGTATAGTGGTGTAGAACACTGTGCCTGTCAGGATTCGAACCCATGACCGGCCATGTCCCAGGCGGTAACTCTAGCCACTAGACTACCAACCCTTCTGGACTTTTCCTTCTACTGAACTCTTTGATCTACCTTGTTCCAGCCTTGCCTTGTTAATCTCTGTGATTCCTTGCACCTGCTACTTCCTCTTTATAAGCCCAGCCTCTTGCACCAGATCCCTGCTGGTTATTGTTCTTCTGGACTTGATCCTGCTGCATCTACTGCTGTTCCTCTGTTGCTTCTGCTACCAACTCGACTGCTGCCGACCTCGGAATTGTCCCCGACTACTCTTCTGCTTGTCCCTACCAACTGAACTGCTACCACCGTACCCGATCCGGATTGTCTGACCACGCTCACTGCCGCCTGCCCTGACCCACCGCCTGCCAACCGGTTACGCCTCTGCCTGACTTCCTGCAACTACAACCTGCCTGCGGTCCTTGCCACTGGGCTCCCACCTCCAGCCAGCTGTCCTCTGACTCAGGTGAGCCTGTAGGATTGTAACAGTGCCTTGCAGTAACACGCATAGGGAGTCTGCTGTGGTAGTGAAACAATACTGTGAGTCAGTATGACACGCACATGACAGGTTTCGCTCTTAGAATCACTGCACACTTCACTTATTTAGGCATTTATGGTGCCAAAACTGACCAACTAACTCAAGTGTACTCAGGTCGATGTTAGCGTAACGAAGAACCGCACTTTTACACCTTCATCAGCTGATTCCACAGAGATGTCTACAGAACCTGTTCTGTTCTTAAACGCTGATACAAGTAGAGCCCCCCAACAGAGTGGAAAGGTTGTCAGCAGTAAGTTTGTGTTGACGTCGCTGATTATTTTGCCCATGATCTGATCCGTCAGAATAATAACCCCCAAAAACAGATCCTGTCTGTGGCGCATCCGCCTTCACTCAGTCAGCATTTTGTCAGTAATCCATTAGTATTGTTAAAGCCCAAAAAAACAGGAGTGGATCCAAAACAGAGATGACACATGAACTGAATATTTGCAAGTCTTTTGTGTTTTGTACCCACTCCTGCTTTTGGCTACCAAATCATATGCCAATTCTGATGGGACCATACAGGCCTTACAGCTGCTACACCGAGAGGATCCGTTGTGCGTCTCATTTTTCCTTCCTTCTGACAGATTAGAAGGGTCAAATAAATGATGATGTCAGCCAAGCCAAAATGGCAAAATAGTGGCCCAGTCATGAAGTGGTGGAATCCAAGATGGCTAAGGCTATTTATAGGGCTGTAACATCACAGGGGCTGGTTGGCTGTTGATTGGCTGCATGCATGGCATTGTGGGTGATACCTCGTTCCGAGAGTTCCTTGCTCCATGTCTTAACATGTGCAGCAGCCATTTGGGAAAAAAATGTGATTCATTACCATGAAGCGTGAGGAAATTTGGATTCGGCGCAAATCAAATTTTTCCTGAAATGCAGATCGAACTCCACTTTGTCAACTTTGATTCGCTCATCTCTAGTACAGACCATCAATGCTTGACCTATAGACCTACATTCACCCTTCTAATCAGCACATTTATGAATGTTAATGGGATCTCCAGATTCCCATCATTGTTTATGTAGGAACAATGACTTGTTCATTTAAAGACCTGTGTCTTGTACTGCAGATCAGCCCCACTGCATTCTATTTAATTATGCATATCGGTGTGGGTCCTAGATGCTGGAAATCCACAGATCAAACATTGATGGTCTACCCTAAGACAATAATATTATAGTCTCGAAGAACCCATTTAAACCCTGAAAACCTGAACATTCTTGGGTGGAATAAGCTCTGCATATAAGTGGATCAAAACTTTCAAAATATATTTTTTTGGCCTAAGAATGGTAAGCATGGCTTCCTACTCTAGGACAGAAAGAATTCCATCAGACACAGGTAAAAAATTGCACAAGACAACCATATTTTCTGGCCACATATGGGCAAAAAACTTGATGGTTACAATAGTCCGACAGTCTCACATGGGGAAATACACATATACACTCACCTAAAGAATTATTAGGAACACCATACTAATACGGTGTTGGACCCCCTTTTGCCTTCAGAACTGCCTTAATTCTATGTGGCACTGATTCAACAAGGTGCTGATAGCATTCTTTAGAAATGTTGACCCATATTGATAGGATAGCATCTTGCAGTTGATGGAGATTTGAGGGATGCACATCCAGGGCACAAAGCTCCCGTTCCACCACATCCCAAAGATGCTCTATTGGGTTGAGATCTGGTGACTGTGGGGGCCATTTTAGTACAGTGAACTCATTGTCATGTTCAAGAAACCAATTTGAAATGATTTGAGCTTTGTGACATGGTGCATTATCTGCTGGAAGTAGCCATCAGAGAATGGGTACATGTTCTCATTCGGTTTACGCCAAATTCAGACTCTACCATTTGAATGTCTCAACAGAAATCGAGACTCATCAGACCAGGCAACATTTTTCCAGTCTTCAACAGTCCAATTTTGGTGAGCTTGCGCAAATTGCAGCCTCTTTTTCCTATTTGTAGTGGAGATGAGTGGTACCCAGTGGGGTCTTCTGCTGTTGTATCCCATCCGCAACGTTGCTCTTCTATCAGCTTGAATCCGTCGACCCATTCTCCTCTGACCTCTAGCATCAACAAGGCATTTTCGCCCACAGGACTGCCGCATACTGGATGTTTTTCCCTTTTCACACCATTCTTTGTAAACCCTAGAAATGGTTGTGCGTGAAAATCCCAGTAACTGAGCAGATTGTGCAATACTCAGACCGGCCCGTCTGGCACCAACAACCATGCCACGCTCAAAATTGCTTAAATCACCTTTCTTTCCCATTCTCACATTCAGTTTGGAGTTCAGGAGATTGTCTTGACAAGGACCACAACCCTACATGCATTGAAGCAACTGCCATGTGATTGGTTGACTAGATAATCGCATTAATGAGAAATAGAACAGGTGTTCCTAATAATTCTTTAGGTGAGTGTAGGTATAGAGTCTCTCAAAAAGTGACAGTAGCACTGCCGCTTTAAGGACTCTGTTAGACCTGCAGAGGGTTGGCCAGATCATCGCTAACAATCGTTCGCAGTGCAATTGCATTCTTTATGCAGGCTAAAAAATCATTGCTTTCGGGTGGCAGACTGTGCTGTCTAATCATGCTCTACTGCGGCAAATAAAGATTTTGTATGGGGATGAGCAATAGTGTTGAGCGCGAATATTCGAATTGCGAATTTTTTTCTCGAATATCGCAACTTCGAGATTTAGCAAATATTTAGAATACAGTTCTATATATTCGCGAAATCGAATATTCATTTTTTTTTTATATATTTTTTTCTTTCCCACTTCCCTAAAGTTGTTCTTACCTATCCTTTGGATTCCTGGCTTCCTGGCTGCTCCAGTCAGTGCCCGTTGCCGCTTCTGCCGACTTCTGTGCTCCATATACTAGAATGTACTGTCGGATTTGAGAACTACGTTGAAATCGCAATTCAATTAATTCAAGTTATAATAATCGAATTGCGATTTCAACTTAGCACTGCTATATTCCATATTAGGCTAGAATTAATGAATATGGAATATAGCAGTGTTAAGTTGGAATCGCAATTCGATTAATTCAAGTTATAATAATCGAATTGCGATTTCAACTTTTTACGTATATTCTTAATATTGCTCTAACTTCGTCTTTTAGAATATTCGCAATATTCTAAAAGACGAAGTTTGAGCAATATTACGAATATTCTAAAAGACGAAGTTAGAGCAATATTAAGAATATTCGTAAAATAAACATATAGATTGTAATTTAGCTGAGGGGGCGTGGCCGCAACGCTGAGGAAGATGGCCGCATAATCTCAGAGCATGAAGAACCAGGGGAAGCTGGAGTTCTTCTTCGGTCAGGAGCAGGACAAAGATGGCGCCGGAGCGCGAACTGAGCATGCTGAACACAGCTCCAGCCCGCGATCTTCATTGACCGGAGGCTCACCCAGCAGCTCAGACGGCAGCAGGTCGGTACAACAAAGCCCCAGGGGGTCTCCACATAAAAAACATCCGAGCGCAGATCACGCAGAGGAGGCCATAAAGGGGAACAGCACATCATCGCCGAACAAACAGGCAACACAGCGGTCTCCCTATGCCAGCCCAGCTAAGCAGAGGCCTAGGCTACAAGCTCCAGAGGCGGCTGGTGGTGAGTCACAATACCCCACGGATGGGCCAATTAAAGACCCTGTGCCAGAAGTGCTCCACAAATTTCCCACAGACGATAAGCCAGCATCCAGTATGTTGTTAAAAGAAATGCTGCTTGCGTTTAATCATTCGGTTACTAGCCATCTGTCACATCTGCTCACACCGATTCAGTCCTCTGTGACCCACTTGGACAACCGAGTCCAGCATGTTGAACAGAAAATGGGCTAGTTTGCAGACTCTCATAACAATTTAATTGATGCCCATGATACACAAGCAGAAGAAATTGCATACCTCCGTGCGAAAGTAGCGGATCTTGAAGACCGCTCTCGCAGAAATAACTTAAAATTGCGTGGAGTGCCAGAGTCGGTGCTAGCTGAGGACCTCCAAACATATATTAAGTCCTTGATGAAAATCTTATTGCCCGATTGTACTGAGCAGGACCTTATAATTGACCGAGCGCACAGGATTGCTAAGCCAAAACATCTCCCGGATGACACACCACGTGATGTTCTCGCCCGCTTGCATTTTTTCCAAGCTAAGGAGGACACTCTAGCAGCGGCAAGAAAAATGGGCACGTTGCCGGATCCCTATCAATCGGTAAAACTTTTTGCTGACCTCTCCGTAGCCACCCTGCAACTTCGGCGCACACTAGCTCCGATTACTCTTGCTTTGCGTTCCCACTCTGTTCCGTACAGATGGGGATATCCTATAAAACTGCTAGTGCATAAGAATGGCGCTATGACTGTAATCCGCACGGTGGAGGAGGGGAAATCGGTGCTGGCAGCCTGGGGTATTCCGGTTGAAGAAGTACCTGCAGAGAAGCAACACCAACGCCACGCTGCTGAAGAAGATTGGCAGCGGGTAGAGAGACGCCGGCAGAAGAAACATCGCTAGAGGTTCGATTAAATGTGCTACATCATTTTGGAGCAGGAACGTGTTTTATTTTTTGTTCCTTCTCGGTGGTTGGCATGACTGTTTTCCCCCAATATAATGCGCAAGGGTATACGGAATTTGACCCTTGTATTTCCTTTTCACTGCCCCTTTCGCCGGGCGGTCAGTTCTGGTTTATTATGTTTGCTCTTTTATTTTTTTGCTTTTGTTCTTTTCCGCAGCTGTATCTTAAACATACTTCTCATTTGATTTCATTGCAGTGTGCTGGGAGTGCCTCCTTCCGCAAAATCCGAGGGGTCATTGTCGTAGCTTTTAGACTGTCACAATGGTATTAACGGTTGGATCCCTGAACGTAAGAGGTTTGAACAGCCCTTTCAAGAGACGGATGATGTGGAAGGAGGCACTCTCGATTAAATGTGATGTATTTTGCGCACAGGAGACACACTTACTGGAAGCTGATAGAGGGAGATTAAAACACCCTTTATTCCCGACCCTGATTCACTCCCATGGTAGGAGTAAGAAACGGGGAGTACTGTTCGCCATACGTAATTCAGTGGTGCATCAGGGTAAACATACGGTGATTGATCCAGGGGGGAGATATATAATTCATGTGTGCTCTATCAATAACGTTGTTTATACCCTAGTGGGATTGTATGCCCCTAACACTCGGCCTATACACTTTTTAAACAAATTACTCAAGAAAGTACAGAACTTGAGGGAAGGCAGAGTTATCATTTGCGGTGATTTTAATATGACCCCTGATCCATCTCAGGATTCTTCCGGCACCTCCAGATCCCGTGCCCCTCCGTTAACACCCGTGTTACTTGCCAATTCCCTGTTTGACGTTTGGCGTATTCATCATGCTTCAGAAAGGGATTTTTCATATTATTCCCCTGCGCATCAAACGTATTCACGGATTGATTTATTTTTGGTTGACAGAATCTCTTTGAGCGCCTCGGTGAAATCTTCTATAGGAACAATCACTTGGTCGGATCATGCACCGGTGACTCTGGAGGTGTCGGAGGAGTTCTCTACCCCCCCTAATCCTTTGTGGAGGGCCAATGAATTTATCCTAGCTAATACGAAATACCAAGAAGAAGTGTCTAGGGCATTACAGGAGTACTTTAAATTTAATACTGCCTCTGTGTCAGACCCCTCTATTGTGTGGTCGGCCCACAAGGCATTTATCAGGGGCATTTTAATGAAATTAAGCTTTAGACACAAAAAGTTAAGGGGAAAAAACGCAAGATGACATCATAAAACAAATACATGACACAGAATTGATAAATAAATCTACCCCCTCCCCAGAATTGGCTGAGAGCTCTCAGAGCACAACTAAAAGAAAGTTTTTTACATACATATGAACTCTCACTTAAAAAGACTAAGGCGAAGTATTATTCACAGGCCAATAAGGCGGGGAAGTTATTAGCCAGTAGAATAAAAGCGAGAGCCATAAAATCTAGAATAGCATTTCTGTGGGATCCCTCTAAGACTTATAAACTATACGATCCAAAAGCTATAGCTAACAGATTTATGTCTTACTACTCCCAACTGTATAACCTAAAAGACGAATCTGGCTTTACCCATGCCCCCCCCTGAGAAAATAAATGAATTTCTAAACTCTGTTCACCTCCCTTCTTTGGATGGTCATCAAAGCGACGCCCTTTGTGCCCCAAAATCTCATGCTGAAATCTCAAAAATAATTCGCAACTTACCACATCACAAAAGCCCGGGCCCAGACGGACTCCCAAACGCCTATTACAAAACTTTTTCCGACTATCTAGTCCCACACCTTCATGCATCCCTGTCTAGTGCTATGACGACGGGACTTCCCAAAGAAATGTTAGAAGCAGTTATAGTGACTTTACCTAAGGCAGGGAAGGATCCCTCTGTCCCGCAAAATTTCCGTCCCATATCCTTGCTTAACACTGATCTCAAAATTTATGCAAAAATACTGGCCTCCTGCCTAGCTGACATCATTCCTATCCTTGTGGCATCAGATCAAGTGGGTTTTGTAAAGGGACGTCAGATCACAGATAACTCCAGAAGGATAGTAAATTTGATTCGATTTCGTCAATAGGCACAGGTTACCGACTGTGCTGGTTACCCTGGACGCTGAGAAGGCTTTCGACAGAGTTAATTGGTCGTTTGTCTGTCTTCTCAGTGCTCCATAAGCTCGGTATCCCTGACTTCATGATCAATGCAATTCGGCTCCTCTACTCAGAACCCTCAGCTAGAGTGCTAGCGAATGGCGTACTGTCTGACTCGTTCGCTCTGTCAAATGGCACTAGACAGGGATGCCCCCTATCACCTTTAATATTTATTTTATCGTTAGAACCACTGGCGCAGGCAATTCGTCAGTCACCATCGGTATCTGGAGTACAGATCGGAAATAGAAGTCACTGCATATCTCTATATGCAGACGACATTATCCTGTCCCTGACTGACCCCCAAAGATCTTTAAAAGAGGTAATGGACATTTTCCGGACTTATGGGGCCCTCTTTTACTATAAAGTGAATGAAAATAAATCACAAGCTCTTCCTTTGGGAATCTCAGATTTAGCTGTTACCCATTTGAGAAAGGAATTTCCATTAGATTGGCAAGACTCCTCAATCCAATATCTGGGTTTTAAAGTAACATCCACTCCACAGGAACTCTATGCAAACAACTTTCCCCCCTTTTTACGCGCAATCCATCTAGAGCTTACTGGCATAGCTAAAACTGAATTATCTTGGATAGGACGTATTGCAGCTTTTCAACAACACATACTTCCAAAATTCCTGTATCTGTTCCGCACCATACCCATTCCAGTCCCGAATTCATTTTTTAATCTAGCAAACCGAATGCTAAATGCATTGACTTGGAATAAAACTAGACCAAGAATTGCCAGAAGTATTATGTGTAGACACAGGAGGCATGGGGGTTTAGGCTTACCGAATTTGTATGACTACTATCTAGCTTCCAGAGTTAATCAACTCAAAGAGTGGTGGAGGGGAGATGTTGAAAAACATTGGGTCCACATTGAGCAATCACAGGTCTCTGGACGTAATTTACGTGCCCTTCTTATGGCAGCTCTACACGACTCCTATTCTAGCCTCCAACCTGCATTCTGTGTCTCCACATGGGTAGCTCAATGGAAAACATACCATGCGAGTGGAGGGACGGTTCCTACCTCGGTGGCCCATCTTACCCCACTAGATTCTCTCCAACATTTGGTTCCAGATTTGAACATTAATGTTTGGAAAGACTGCGGCATTAATACCCTGGCAGACCTTTTAATAGACTCGGACCTAAAGTCCTTTGAAGAGGTTAAACATGTCAGTAATATCCCTCAACAAGAGGCTTTTTCTTACCTAAAAATAAGACATGCACTATCTAATAATCCCTCCTTCAAAGTTAGTGGTAACCTCCAATTGCTATCACACTGGTCGAATATGGGTTTAGTCTCGAAGGGGCTCAGGCCAGTATATATGTTCCTAAGGGCAAAAGACAGTTTTTCCAAAACTGCACCTCTGTTGGCGTGGGAAGCTGAGCTCGGACAATCCTTCACCCTGTCCCAATGGGATACCGCAAATAAATTAGCTGTTTCCACCTTAAAATGTGTCTCTCACCTAGAGTCGCATCTGAAAATGACTCTAAGGTGGTACTATACTCCAGTTAGGTTACATGCTATTTACCCAAACTCTAAATCAGATTGCTGGAGAGAATGCGGACACAGGGGATCGATGCTACATATATTCTGGGCCTGCCTGAAAATTTCTTCTCTATGGTCCCAAGTATTTAACAATATATCGAGGGTGGCCGGTTATACGGTCCCTCTTAATCCAGCCCTGGCGTTATTGTTCATAGGTTTAGACAAGTTGCCAGCCAAAGTTAGGACCAGTGTTTTACACATGTTAGTTTCTACAAGACTGGCAATCGCGAGAAACTGGAAAAGCGCAAAAACCCCTGAGCTACAGGAGATTATTAACGCAGTCACCACTACAATTTCGTATGAATACATTATCGCACACCAATCTTTCCGGGTGGCCCAACACTTGTTAAATTGGGATGCTTGGAAACGGGTGAGCTCGACAACCAATCTAAATGGAGGAAGTCAATAGAGGGCCATTGGGGTTGAGGAAACAGAAGTTAAGGTGTAGTGTACAGTCATAAGATAGTTATCCCAAGCTATTATGCAGTAGTGTTAGTCTCTACTAAAATTGGCACACTTGCTGATACTATATTAATGTCACAGCTCGGAATGTTGTTAACTTTTCATTTGTTTATTTGTTATGCTTTGGTACCTATGCTCATATTTACTGTCCATATCGAACATCTGATACTCAGGTATTCTTGCATTTTTTCTGTACTATTCTGTAAAACAGAAAATTCGGAATATTATGTGCATATATTTGTGAATCGCATGCAATTTGCATTCTGTATCTAGTGCAAATGTCACTTTTATTCTGACAATAAAAAAACTTATTGAACATAGATTGTAATTTAGCTAATATACTGCTATAGTAATTTTTTTAATAGTGTACATATTTTATAAAACTTAAGTTCAGAAGAACTATATTAGCTAAATTACAATCTATATGTGTATTTTACGAAATTTCGTAATATTGCTCTAACTTCGTCTTTTAGAATATTACGCATATTCTAAAAGACGAAGTTAGAGCAATATTACGAAATTTCGTAAAATACACATAGATTGTAATTTAGCTAATATAGTGCTATAGTAATATTTTTTAACAGTGTACATATTTAACAAAACTTAAGTTCAGAAGAGGCAAAAAAAATTAGAGAAAAAAAAATGGATTATAGCACTATATTAGCTAAATTACATTCTATATGTGTATTTTACGAAATTTCATAATATTGCTCTAACTTCGTCTTTTAGAATATGCATAATATTCTAAAAGACGAAGTTAGAGCAATATTACGAAATTTCGTAAAATACACATATTAGCCTAGCCATAGCCAATTAGTCATAGGAACGTTGTCTTATACTATCAAAAGAAAAATCGCAATACGCGATTAATTAAATCGCATATTATTCGAGATAATTGGAATAATTACGAATATTCGATTTCGACAAATATAACACAGCATTAGCTGTGGAGAAGATTGCTGCATGTCTACTTCACTGACTAGCAGGCGAGTGTTGGAAGTAACGCTTCTTTCCCGACAATCGTAATGCTCATGTGGAGGTGTAATACAGCCCTAAGAGGCAACATTTTACTTGGCTTGTTGTGCATCCAATTACCCTGTGATTGAACAATCTGGATTCAGGCACAACAGTGCTGTGACTGATTGTCTGCAGTGGCTTTGTGACTAAAAATGGTCTCCTGTCACTTTCAGTCCATGTGAGACCACTGGGAGCTGTGGTGCTAGAATTTTGTAAATGTTTTGACACTGTCACCTATACAGTAAGAACTAAAATACAGGAAAATACCTTTAACCATCATTTTGTTCTACTGCAGACAGCAGAGAGGGGGAAGGCTCCTGCTGCAAACAGGCACAGTTTATCGAGGAGGATGGGGAATGGCTGATTAGAGTTGAGCGAACACCTGGATGTTCGGGTTCGAGAAGTTCGGCCGAACATCCCGGAAATGTTCGGGTTCGGGATCCGAACCCGATCCGAACTTCGTCCCGAACCCGAACCCCATTGAAGTCAATGGGGACCCGAACTTTTCGGCACTAAAAAGGCTGTAAAACAGCCCAGGAAAGAGCTAGAGGGCTGCAAAAGGCAGCAACATGTAGGTAAATCCCCTGCAAACAAATGTGGATAGGGAAATGAATTAAAATAAAAATTAAATAAATAAAAATTAACCAAAATCAATTGGAGAGAGGTTCCATAGCAGAGAATCTGGCTTCCCGTCACCCACCACTGGAACAATTCTAGTAAGAAGCAGGGCGGCAATACCAGAGGGTTAGACGGATCGTTAGTGATAGGGATATGTGTCAAACAAGATTAGACGATATGACCAATAAATTTAGAGAGCGAGGCTACCCCCCTGATCTATTGAAAATACAGCGTAATAAAGCTGAGATTACACCACCAGATAGAACTAAGAAAGAAACAAGGATCCCCTTAGTGATTAAATACCATCCCTGGTCCCAGCGCCTTAGGACTATTGTTAATCAACATTGGCACATATTATCTAAGTCCTATCCACGGATAGGAGAGTTCCAGAGGCCACCCATGATATGCTATAAACGGGCAGAAAATATTAGGGATAAAATAGTCCGGGCGGATGTGGGAAGTAATAAAATAGAAAGAGGACAGAGTACTTTATCTACACCTAGACGGGGCACTTTTCCTTGTTTAAACTGTGTCAATTGTTCCAGCGTTATAAAGGGTTCATGTTTCTCCCACCCTCACTCAGGTGAAAATATTCCAATAAGGGGCACGTTCACTTGTGATAGTAGATTTGTGGTTTACATTCTTAAATGTCCATGTGGATTACTATATGTGGGGGAAACCTCAATGAGAATGAAGGACAGACTAAGTAAACACAAATCTACTATCCGTAAACAGAATTTATTACTCCCAATACCCCTTCATTTTTATGATAAAAAACACAACATCTCGCAGTTGAGGTATCAGATTATTGAAGGTGTATCATTACCCCGTCGAGGGGGTGACAGAAATAAATTGTTATTGAAAAGGGAGGCTTACTGGATCCATCGTCTTCAGACAATGGAGCCCAGGGGCCTCAATCGTGAGTACAATGTGTCCTGCTTCCTATAAGGCATTCGGCCTTATGCAATCTGATAAATATATTTCTTTTTTTCTTCAGCGTGATTAATCACTGCAAGAATGGACTATGTGACTGAAAATCTTCGCCAGTATAGAGTGGATATGTTTTTTGCGAATTTTCAGTTGCGAATTTTCAGTTGCGAATTTTCAGTTGCGAATTTTCAATTGCGAATTTTCAATTTTCAGTTGCGAATTTTCAGTTGCGAATTTTCAATTGCGAATTTTTCAATGCGAATTTTCATTGCGATTATTTGATATGCGAATTTTATTTAATGAGGGAGGCGGAGCTTCTTTGATGATGTCAGTTCCTTTGTGTTTCATTTATGTATAAATAGCTGGAGTGTAAGATGTTTTATGCAGTCTGATGAAAGCACATCTGTGCTGAAACGCTGTCACTATGCCATTTTGAATATGTGACTGAATAAATCTACATTGTGATCTACATCAGCGAAGTGCCGGTCCTTTCCTTTGAAACCACCACTGGAACAGTCCATTCTCAGATATTTAGGCCCCGGCACCCAGGCAGAGGAGAGAGGTCCCGTAACAGAGAATCTGTCTTCATGTCAGCAGAGAATTAGTCTGCATGTCATAGCAGAGAATGAGGCTTCACGTCAGCCACCACTGCAACAGTCCATTGGCATATATTTAGGCCCAGCACCCAGGCAGAGGAGGGAGGTCCCGTAACAGAGAATCTGTCTTCATGTCAGCAGAGAATTAGTCTGCATGTCATAGCAGAGAATGAGGCTTCACGTCAGCCACCACTGCAACAGTCCATTGGCATATATTTAGGCCCAGCACACACACAGGCAGAGGAGAGAGGTCCCGTAACAGAGAATCTGGCTTCATGTCAGCAGAGAATCAGTCTGCATGTCATAGCAGAGAATGAGGCTTCACGTCAGCCACCACTGCAACAGTCCATTGGCATATATTTAGGCCCAGCACACACACAGGCAGAGGAGAGAGGTCCCGTAACAGAATCTGGCTTCATGTCAGCAGAGAATCAGTCTGCATGTCATAGCAGAGAATGAGGCTTCACGTCAGCCACCACTGCAACAGTCCATTGGCATATATTTAGGCCTAGCACACAGGCAGAGAGAGAGGTCCCGTAACAGACAATCTGGCTTCATGTCAGCAGAGAATCAGTCTGCATGTCATAGCAGAGAATCAGGCTTCACGTCAGCCACCACTGCAACAGTCCATTGTCATAAATTTAGGCCCAGCACCCAGGCAGAGGAGAGAGGTCCCGTAACAGACAATCTGGCTTCATGTCAGCAGAGAATTAGTCTGCATGTCATAGCAGAGAATCAGGCTTCATGTCAGCCACCACTGCAACAGTCCATTGGCATATATTTAGGCCTAGCACACAGGCAGAGGAGAGGTTCATTCAACTTTGGGTAGCCTCGCAATATAATGGTAAAATGAAAATAAAAATAGGATTGAATGAGGAAGTGCCCTGGAGTCCAATAATATATGGTTATGGGGAGGTAGTTAATGTCTAATCTGGACAAGGGACGGACAGGTCCTGTGGGATCCATGCCTGGTTCATTTTTATGAACGTCAGCTTGTCCACATTGGCTGTAGACAGGCGGCTGCGTTTGTCTGTAATGACGCCCCCTGCCGTGCTGAATACACGTTCAGACAAAACGCTGGCTGCCGGGCAGGCCAGCACCTCCAAGGCATAAAAGGCTAGCTCTGGCCACGTGGACAATTTAGAGACCCAGAAGTTGAATGGGGCCGAACCATCAGTCAGTACGTGGAGGGGTGTGCACACGTACTGTTCCACCATGTTAGTGAAATGTTGCCTCCTGCTAACACGTTGCGTATCAGGTGGTGGTGCAGTTAGCTGTGGCGTGTTGACAAAAGTTTTCCACATCTCTGCCATGCTAACCCTGCCCTCAGAGGAGCTGGCCGTGACACAGCTGCCTTGGCGACCTCTTGCTCCTCCTCTGCCTTGGCCTTGGGCTTCCACTTGTTCCCCTGTGACATTTGGGAATGCTCTCAGTAGCGCGTCTACCAACGTGCGCTTGTACTCGCGCATCTTCCTATCACGCTCCAGTGCAGGAAGTAAGGTGGGCACATTGTCTTTGTAGCGTGGATCCAGCAGGGTGGCAACCCAGTAGTCCGCACAGGTTAAAATGTGGGCAACTCTGCTGTCGTTGCGCAGGCACTGCAGCATGTAGTCGCTCATGTGTGCCAGGCTGCCCAGGGGTAAGGACAAGCTGTCCTCTGTGGGAGGCGTATCGTCATCGTCCTGCCTTTCCCCCCAGCCACGCACCAGTGATGGACCCGAGCTGCGTTGGGTGCCACCCCGCTGTGACCATGCTTCATCCTCATCCTCCTCCACCTCCTCCTCATCCTCGTCCTCCTCGTCCTCCAGTAGTGGGCCCTGGCTGGCCACATTTGTACCTGGCCTCTGCTGTTGCCAAAAACCTCCCTCTGAGTCACTTCGAAGAGACTGGCCTGAAAGTGCTAAAAATGACCCCTCTTCCTCCTCCTCCTCCTCCTCCTCCTGGGCCACCTCCTCTTCCATCATCGCCCTAAGTGTTTTCTCAAGGAGACATAGAAGTGGTATTGTAACGCTGATAACGGTGTCATCGCCACTGGCCATGTTGGTGGAGTACTCGAAACAGCGCAACAGGGCACACAGGTCTCGCATGGAGGCCCAGTCATTGGTGGTGAAGTGGTGCTGTTCTGTAGTGCGACTGACCCGTGCGTGCTGCAGCTGAAACTCCACTATGGCCTGCTGCTGCTCGCACAGTCTGTCCAGCATGTGCAAGGTGGAGTTCCACCTGGTGGGCACGTCGCATATGAGGCGGTGAGCGGGAAGGCCGAAGTTACGCTGTAGCGCAGACAGGCGAGCAGCAGCAGGATGTGAACGCCGGAAGCGCGAACAGACGGCCCGCACTTTATGCAGCAGCTCTGACATGTCGGGGTAGTTGTGAATGAACTTCTGCACCACCAAATTCAGCACATGCGCCAAGCAAGGGATGTGCGTCAAATTGGCTAGTCCCAGAGCTGCAACGAGATTTCGCCCATTATCACACACCACCAGGCCGGGCTTGAGGCTCACCGGCAGCAACCACTCGTCGGTCTGTTGTTCAATACCCCGCCACAACTCCTGTGCGGTGTGGGGCCTGTCCCCCAAACATATGAGTTTCAGAATGGCCTGCTGACGTTTACCCCGGGCTGTGCTGAAGTTGGTGGTGAAGGTGTGTGGCTGACTGGATGAGCAGGTGGAAGAAGAGGAGGAGGAAGCCGAGAAGGAGGAGGTGGCAACAGGAGGCAAAGAATGTTGCCCTGCGATCCTTGGCGGCGGAAGGACGTGCGCCAAACAGCTCTCCGCCTGGGGCCCAGCTGCCACTACATTTACCCAGTGTGCAGTTAGGGAGATATAGCGTCCCTGGCCGTGCTTACTGGTCCACGTATCTGTGGTTAGGTGGACCTTGCTACAGATGGCGTTGCGCAGTGCACACTTGATTTTATGGGATACTTGGTTGTGCAGGGAAGGCACGGCTCTCTTGGAGAAGTAGTGCCGGCTGGGAACAACATACTGTGGGACAGCAAGCGACATGAGCTGTTTGAAGCTGTCTGTGTCCACCAGCCTAAATGACAGCATTTCATAGGCCAGTAGTTTAGAAATGCTGGCATTCAGGGCCAGGGATCGAGGGTGGCTAGGTGGGAATTTACGCTTTCTATCAAATGTTTGTGAGATGGAGAGCTGAACGCTGGCGTGTGACATGGTTGAGACGCTTGGTGACGGAGGTGGTGGTGGTGGTGTTGGTGGTACATCCCCTGTTTGCTGGGCGGCAGGTGCCAACGTTCCTCCAGAGGCAGAGGAAGAGGCCGAGGCGGCAGCAGCAGAATAGGCCGAGGCGGCAGCAGCAGAAGAGGTAGCAGGGGGAGCCTGAGTGACTTCCTTGGTTTTAAGGTGTTTACTCCACTGCAGTTCATGCTTTGCATGCAGGTGCCTGGTCATGCAGGTTGTGCTCAGGTTCAGAACGTTAATGCCTCGCTTCAGGCTCTGATGGCACAGCGTGCAAACCACTCGGGTCTTGTCGTCAGCACATTGTTTGAAGAAGTGCCATGCCAGGGAACTCCTTGAAGCTGCCTTTGGGGTGCTCGGTCCCAGATGGCGGCGGTCAGTAGCAGGCGGAGTCTCTTGGCGGCGGGTGTTCTGCTTTTGCCCACTGCTCCCTCTTTTGCTACGCTGTTGGCTCGGTCTCACCACTGCCTCTTCCTCCGAACTGTGAAAGTCAGTGGCACGACCTTCATTCCATGTGGGGTCTAGGACCTCATCGTCCCCTGCATCGTCTTCCACCCAGTCTTGATCCCTGACCTCCTGTTCAGTCTGCACACTGCAGAAAGACGCAGCAGTTGGCACCTGTGTTTCGTCATCATCAGAGACATGCTGAGGTGGTATTCCCATGTCCTCATCATCAGGAAACATAAGTGGTTGTGCGTCAGTGCATTCTATGTCTTTCACCGCTGGGGAAGGGCTAGGTGGATGCCCTTGGGAAACCCTGCCAGCGGAGTCTTCAAACAGCATAAGAGACTGCTGCATAACTTGAGGCTGAGACAGTTTCCCTGGTATGCATGGGGGTGATGTGACAGACTGATGGGGTTGGTTTTCAGGCGCCATCTGTGCGCTTTCTGCAGAAGACTGGGTGGGAGATAATGTGAACGTGCTGGATCCACTGTCGGCCACCCAATTGACTAATGCCTGTACCTGCTCAGGCCTTACCATCCTTAGAACGGCATTGGGCCCCACCATATATCGCTGTAAATTCTGGCGGCTACTGGGACCTGAGGTAGTTGGTACACTAGGACGTGTGGATGTGGCAGAACGGCCACGTCCTCTCCCAGCACCAGAGGGTCCACTAACACCACCACGACCATGTCCACGTCCGCGTCCCTTACTAGATGTTTTTCTCATTGTTATGGTTCACCACAACAACAAATATATTATTTGGCCCAATGTATTGTATTCAAATTCAGCGGGATATAAATTTGAGGCCTAGTATTTAGGCGCTGGGTGACCGGTATGGATTTAGTGACAGAATTAGACTTGGAAATGCACAGAAGCGTGTGTGTGTGAAGTTATTCTGAATGACCCAATGTGCACCTTGAATATTATATACCCTTTTAGGGATAGATTTCAAATAGCTCTGATATAGCAGAAACCACTAAATTATGAAATTGCTAAATTGGGAATTGTATTTCAACCCAGAACAAGAAATGTGCTTGAACGGACACTAAATAACTCGCCCAGCTACAGCACTAACGAGAGATTTAGCAGGATATAAATTTGAGGCCTAGTATTTAGGCGCTGGGTGACAGGTATGGGTTTAGTGACAGAATTAGACTTGGAAATGCACAGTAGCGGGTGTGTGAAGTTATTCTGAATGTCCCTATGTGCACCTTCAATATGATCTACCCTTTTAGGGATAGATTTCAAATAGCTCTGATATAGCAGAAACCACTAAATTTTTAAATTGCTAAATTGGGAATTGTATTTCAACCCAGAACAAAAAATGTGCTTTGACGGACACTAAATAACTTTCCCAGCCACAACAGGACAGCGGTAACGAGAGATTTAGCGGGATATAAATTTGAGGCCTAGTATTTAGGCGCTGGGTGACCGGTATGGATTTAGTGACAGAATTAGACTGGGATATGGCCAAAAAATAACCACACTATTGCTGGTTAAATGCACTTGGTGATGGGCGCAGCTTGCCCCTGATGTAGTATATGGCCAAAAAATGAACAGACTATTGCTGGTTAAATGCACTTGGTGTCACAGCTTGACCAACCACACTACTGAGGGTTAAATGCACTTGGTGACGGGCGCAGCTTGCCCCTGATTTAGTATATGGCCAAAAAATGAACAGACTATTGCTGGTTAAATGCACTTGGTGTGATAGCTTGACCAACCACACTACTGAGGGTTAAATGCACTTGGTGTGACAGCTTCACCCTGATGTAGGCTTTAGCCAAAAAACAACCACACCATTGAGGGTTAAATGCACTTGGTCGCAGCTTGTGCTGGCGCACCACAAGACACAAAATGGCCGCCGATCACCCCAGAAAAATGTGACTGACAAACGGTCTGGGCAGCCTAAAAACAGTGAGCAATTGAGGATCAGCAGCTCAATGATCCACAGCTGCAGATCGATCAGTTAATCAAGTCCTTTGGAGGAGTTAATCTGCCTAATCTCGCCCTACTGTCGCAGCCGCAACCTCTCCCTACGCTAATCAGAGCAGAGTGACGGGCGGCGCTATGTGACTCCAGCTTAAATAGAGGCTGGGTCACATGGTGCTCTGGCCAATCACAGCCATGCCAATAGTAGGCATGGCTGTGATGGCCTCTTGGGGCAAGTAGTATGACGCTTGTTGATTGGCTGCTTAGCAGCCTTTCAAAAAGCGCCAAGAAAGCGTCACAAAAGCGCGAAGAAAGCGACGAACACCGAACCCGAACCCGGACTTTTACGAAAATGTCCGGGTTCGGGTCCGTGTCACGGACACCCCAAAATTCGGTACGAACCCGAACTATACAGTTCGAGTTCGCTCATCCCTATGGCTGATCTCTTGGAACTCGTATAGATGAAAATTTGATAAAAAGACGGAGAGTGATACCTCATACAATAGTTATTACTTTACAGCCACCTGTCAAGGATCCATGAACCAGACGTACAACAAGAGATAGTGAAAATAAGAAGGCTTTATTGAAAGTCAAGCCGTAAGGCAAAAGTCCAAGCGGATGGCTAAACCGAAGCAGGGTCTTGCGAAGCCAGAAGTCGGGAACCAGAAGGGTAGTCAGACGAAGCCTGGATCAGGAACCAGCAGGGTAGTCAGAGGAAGCCAGGATCAGGAACCAGAAGGGTAGTCAGACAAAGCCAGGATCAGGAACCAGAAGGGTAGTCAGACGAAGCCAGGATCAGGAACCAGAAGCAGCAGCAGTCTTAGAAGCATGTGAACACAGGAGGACCAAGCAGGAAACTGAAGCCACAGACCTCCTATATATATGAGCTGGGCATCCAGCTCCTCCCAGTGGGAAGGAGAAGCCGCAGGGTGGGAGGCTACAAGAAACCCAGAAACCAAGATGGCCGCCAGCACATGTCAAACGAAGGAGGACAGCAAGAAGGTAAGACCATGACAGTACCTCCCCCTCAAGGGCCCCTCCTCCGCGGAGTAAAGAACGGTTTCTGAGGGAAGCGTGCGTGGAAGGCTCGGAGCAAGGCAGGAGCATGGACATCTGTGGAGGGAACCCAGGAACGCTCCTCTGGACCATAACCACGCCAATGGACCAAAAACTGCACCCGACCGCGGACCAGGCGTGAGTCCAGGATATTGCTCACCTCATACTCCTCACGATTGCCCACTTGGACCGGACGAGGCCGAGGAACCGAGGAAGTGAAACGATTACACACCAGTGGCTTCAACAGGGAGACATGAAACACGTTGGAGATCCGCATGCCAGGAGGAAGCGCGAGGGCATAGGCCACCGGGTTTACCCTGCGAAGCACTCGGAAGGGACCAACAAAGCGAGGCGCCAGCTTGGGAGTGGGCACTCGAAGGTTGAGGTTGCGGGTGGACAACCATACGCGGTCTCCGACCTGGTAGGAAGGAGCGGGCGCTCGTCTGCGATCAGCCTGGAGTCTCTGGCGCTGCGCAGAGACCTCAAGGGACCTCTGGATCTGTACCCAAGAAGCACGTAGGACGGAAAGGTGATCCTCCACAGCCGGAATATCCTGGGGAGAGAATACCTCCGGTAACACGGCAGGTTGGAACCCATAATTGGCCATGAAGGGAGACGTCCCAGAGGAAGAGTTCACCGCCGTGTTCCTGGCAAACTCAGCCCAAGGCAGGAGGTCAACCCAATTGTCTTGGTGATCGGAGACATAGCAACGAAGGAATTGCTCCAAGGCCTGATTGGATCGTTCTGCGGCCCCATTGGACTGAGGGTGGTAGGCCGAGGAGAAAGAGAGATGAATCCCCAACTGGGAGCAAAAGGCGCGCCAGAACCTGGACACAAACTGACTCCCCCGATCCGACACAATCTCCTTGGGCAAACCGTGCAACCGGAAGACCTCCCTGGCAAAAATCGAGGCCAACTCTTGTGCAGAGGGTAACTTCTTGAGAGGAACACAGTGGCACATTTTGGAAAACCGATCCACAATCATGAGAATGACCGTATGGCCTCGGGATGCAGGGAGGTCCACAATGAAATCCATCCCCAGGTGTGACCATGGACGCTCCCCGGTGGCTATGGGTTGCAAAAGGCCCAACGGAAGGTGCCGAGGGGACTTACTCTGGGCACAAACGGAGCATGCCGCTACATATGCGGCGATGTCGGAACGTAGAGAAGGCCACCAGAACAGACGTGAAACAGCCCAGGACAGCTGATTCTTTCCAGGATGCCCCGCGGCCTTGGAGTTATGGTAGGTTCGCAACAACCGAGTGCGCAACTCCTCATGCACAAAACATCTGCCGTTGGGTCTCCCAGAGGGAGCACCAGATTGAGCCGCCAAAATCTGCTCACCCAGGGGAGAGGTCAGGCTGGTGCGAATAGCGGCCAGGATCTGATTCGGAGGTATGACCGAAGTCGGAATCGACTCCTCCCCGGACAGCTCGGAGTACTGCCGTGATAAGGCATCCGCTCTGATGTTCTTGGAACCGGGTAGGTAGGAGACCACGTAATTAAAACGTGACAAGAACAGAGCCCATCTGGCCTGACGTGGTGTCAATCTCTTGGCCTCAGAGAGGTAGGTCAGATTCTTGTGGTCCGTCAGGATGAGAACCGGAACCACCGAGCCCTCGAGCAAGTGCCTCCATTCTTTAAGGGCCTGCACGATGGCCAATAACTCCCTGTCACCAATCTGATAGTTGCACTCCGCGGAAGACAGTTTCCGGGAGTAAAACCCACAAGGAAGCAGAGGACCCTCTGGTGTTCTACGCTGAGACAGGAGGGGGTCTCCTGAGTCACGTGTGGCGGCAGAAGGGGTCTGCCGTCTATCGCCTCAAGAGCCAGTGGGGAACCTCGAGGCTGCAGAGGAATGGAATTGGCGGCAGCGAACACACTATCAATGAACAAACCACCAGCACCAGAGTCCACCAACGCCTGGGTCGTCACCGAGCCCCCGACCCAGGAGAGGACAACAGTAATCAGTGGTTTGTCAACACGGGAAACCGGGGACGAGGAGACTCCACCCAAGATCTGCCCCCGACAGGATCTCAGGTGCGAGCGTTTCCCGGACGGTTCGGGCATGCCAACCGAAAATGCCCACCGAGACCACAGTACATGCATCGGCCCTCGCGTCTCCGGAGTACCCTCTCCCCCTCGGACAGGCGAGCAAACCCCAGCTGCATGGGTTCACCCCCAGACAAGTCATCCCCAGGAGGCGTGGGAGGAGAGGGAGGCACGGGTGGGACAGCAAACGTAGGCGCCAATCTGTTAGAAGACCTCCGCAGGCTCTCCTTAAAGGAAGGTCTCTCCCTGAGTCTGGTGTCAATCAAAATCAGGAAAGAAATAAGGGACTCGAGCTCCACTGGTAGGTCCTTAGCTGCAACCTCATCCTTCAAGGCATCCGAGAGACCATGAGAGAAAGCAGCGACCAGAGCCTCATTATTCCAGCCCACCTCTGCTGCCAGGGTACGAAACTCAATGGCGTATTCAGCTACGGATCGTGAACCCTGTCTGATGGACATAAGGAGCTTCGCAGCAGAGGCAGCACGAGCCGGCACATCGAATACCTTCCGAAGAGAAGCAACAAAACCGGAAAACTCGGCAACCACCGGATTGTTGTTCTCCCATAAAGGACTGGCCCAGGCCAAGGCCTTGTCCGAGAGCAGCGAGATCAAGAAGCCCACCTTTGATCTCTCAGTAGGAAAGGCATGTGGCAGCAACTCGAAATAAATGCCCACCTGGTTAAGGAAACCTCGGCACTGAGTTGGCTCTCCCCCAAAGCGCTGTGGAAGGGGGGCAGAACCGGTCATACCCCGAAACACCGCAGGCGCAGCAACAGGTGTCGGGGTAGACTCTGGCGCAACAACCGGAGCGGCAGTAGGAGCGGGCCCAGGAGCGACAACCGACCCATCGGCAACGGAAGCTAAATGAGCCGTGCGTTCAAGCAGGGTTTGCAACGCCACAGCGAACCGACCCAACAGGTGATCCTGCTGATCAAGTCTGGCAACCAGCGTAGGTAGCGAGGATGGCCCTGTACCGTCAGAATTCATGGCTTGGTCCTAATGTCAAGGAACCATGAACCAGACGTACAACAAGAGATAGTGACAATAAGAAGGCTTTATTGAAAGTCAAGCCGTAAGGCAAAAGTCCAAGCGGATGGCTAAACCGAAGCAGGGTCTTGCGAAGCCAGAAGTCGGGAACCAGAAGGGTAGTCAGACGAAGCCTGGATCAGGAACCAGCAGGGTAGTCAGACGAAGCCAGGATCAGGAACCAGAAGGGTAGTCAGACAAAGCCAGGATCAGGAACCAGAAGGGTAGTCAGACGAAGCCAGGATCAGGAACCAGAAGCAGCAGCAGTCTTAGAAGCATGTGAACACAGGAGGACCAAGCAGGAAACTGAAGCCACAGACCTCCTATATATATGAGCTGGGCATCCAGCTCCTCCCAGTGGGAAGGAGAAGCCGCAGGGTGGGAGGCTACAAGAAACCCAGAAACCAAGATGGCCGCCAGCACATGTCAAACGAAGGAGGACAGCAAGAAGGTAAGACCATGACACCACCATATGTCTACTTTATGTTGGCATCTTTTTGTAAATGTCATTTTATTTTTTAGGATGTTAAAAGGCTTAGAATTTTTGAAGCAATTTTTTAATTTTTGAAGAACAGTTACAAAAACTACTTTTTTAAGCACCATCTGTCACAAAGACCGTAATCGCCGAACAGTGTGCTGTCTTCCTGGTCAACAAATTGCGGATCCGGTTGACAGATTACTGGGAGGGGCTGGAGAAGATCCAGCAGTCATGGTCAATATTGGAACCAATGAAAAAGTTAGAGGTATGTGGAAAGTCCTTAAAAATAATTTCAGGGACTTAGGTCAAAAGCTTAGGGCAAGGACCTCAAAGGTAGTTTTTTTTAAATACTGCCTGTACCACAGGCCACGCAAGAAAGGCAACGGGAGATTAACAAGTGGCTCAAGAACTGGTGTAGGAAGGAGGGGTTTGGGTTCCTGGAGAACTGGTCCGACTTCTCTCTCGGCTACAGGCTCTATTGTAGGGACGGGCTGCACCTCAATGGGGAAGAGGCAGCTGTGCTGGGGAGAAAGATGGCTAGATGGTTGGAGGAGTGTATGAACTAGGGACTGGGGGAGGGAAATTGCATTATAGGAGGGGAAGATAGTGCAGATAGAGACTAGGGGCAAGGTAGTGGGACTGGGGGAGGAATGGAAGGAGGGACTAGAACAGTTCAGATAGCAAGGTATAGGGTAAAAAAATATACATAACCTCTCAAATGTATGTATACTAATGCCAGAAGCCTGACTAATAAAACTGGGGAACTGGAATTAGTAATGTTTGAGGAGGACTATGACATAGTGGGAATAATGGAAACATGGCTGTATGATAGCTATGACTGGGCAGTTAATGTGCAAGGTTACAGTCTGTTTAGAAAGGATCATCAAAACCGGAGAGGGGGAGAGGTCTGCCTTTATGTAAAGTCCTGTCTAAAGCCCACACTCTGGGAAGATATAAGTGAAGGACTTGAACACGTGGAGTCACTGTGGGTAGAAATACATGGAGCCAAAAATAATAATAAATTACTAATAGGAGTTTACTATAAACCACCTAATATACCAGAGTCGACAGAAAATCTACTACTAAACGAGATAGACAAGGCAGCAAATCATAATGAGGTGGTTATTATGGGGGACTTCAACTACCCAGATATACAGGTCCTTCTCAAAAAATTAGCATATTGTGATAAAGTTCATTATTTTCTGTAATGTACTGATAAACATTAGACTTTCATATATTTTAGATTCATTACACACCAACTGAAGCAGTTCAAGCCTTTTATTGTTTTAATATTGATGATTTTGGCATACAGCTCATGAAAACCCAAATTTCCTATCTAAAAAAATTAGCATATTTCATCCGACCAATAAAAGAAAAGTGTTTTTAATACAAAAAAAGTCAACCTTCAAATAATTATGTTCAGTTATGCACTCAATACTTGGTCGGGAATCCTTTTGCAGAAATGACTGCTTCAATGCGGCGTGGCATGGAGGCAATCAGCCTGTGGCACTGCTGAGGTGTTATGGAGGCCCAGGATGCTTCGATAGCGGCCTTAAGCTCATCCAGAGTGTTGGGTCTTGCGTCTCTCAACTTTCTCTTCCCAATATCCCACAGATTCTCTATGGGGTTCAGGTCAGGAGAGTTGGCAGGCCAATTGAGCACAGTAATACCATGGTCAGTAAACCATTTACCAGTGGTTTTGGCACTGTGAGCAGGTGCCAGGTCGTGCTGAAAAATGAAATCTTCATCTCCATAAAGCTTTTCAGCAGATGGAAGCATGAAGTGCTCCAAAATCTCCTGATAGCTAGCTACATTGACCCTGCCCTTGATAAAACACAGTGGACCAACACCAGCAGCTGACATGGCACCCCAGACCATCACTGACAGTGGGTACTTGACACTGGACTTCAGGTATTTTGGCATTTCCCTCTCCCCAGTCTTCCTCCAGACTCTGGCACCTTGATTTCCGAATGACATGCAACAGTCCAGTGCTGCTTCTCTGTAGACCAGGTCAGGCGCTTCTGCCGCTGTTTCTGGTTCAAAAATGGCTTGACCTGGGGAATGCGGCACCTGTAGCCCATTTCCTGCACACGCATGTACACGGTGGCTCTGGATGTTTCTACTCCAGACTCAGTCCACTGCTTCCGCAGGTCCCCCAAGGTCTGGAATCGGTCCTTCTCCACAATCTTCCTCAGGGTCCGGTCACCTCTTCTCGTTGTGCAGCGTTTTCTGCCACACTTTTTCCTTCCCACAGACTTCCCACTGAGGTGCCTTGATACAGCACTCTGGGAACAGCCTATTCGTTCAGAAATTTCTTTCTGTGTCTTACCCTCTTGCTTGAGGGTGTCAATGATGGCCTTCTGGACAGCAGTCAGGTCGGCAGTCTTACCCATGATTGCGGTTTTGAGTAATGAACCAGGCTGGGAGTTTTTAAAAGCCTCAGGAATCTTTTGCAGGTGTTTAGAGTTAATTAGTTGGTTCAGATGATTAGGTTAATAGCTTGTTTAGAGAACCTTTTCATGATATGCTAATTTTTTGAGATAGGAATTTTGGGTTTTCATGAGCTGTATGCCAAAATCATCAATATTAAAACAATAAAAGGCTTGAACTGCTTCAGTTGGTGTGTAATGAATCTAAAATATATGAAAGTCTAATGTTTATCAGTACATTACAGAAAATAATGAACTTTATCACAATATGCTAATTTTTTTAGAAGGACCTGTAGACTGGGAAACTGAAAGCTGTACATCCCATAAAGGAGACAGGTTCTTGGCAATAACCAACAGACATGCAGGTTGGGGGACACCTAGGGAAATAGTGACCATAAAGTAATAACCTTCCATTTATCATTCAAAACAGCGTTTCTACAGGGAGGAACAAAAATACCAAACTTTAAAAAAGCTAAATTTAGCCAACTAAGAGAGGCCATAGGCCTAACTAACTGGGACAAAGTCCTCAAAAATAAAAATACAGCCACAAAATGGGATATCTTTAAAAGCAACCTAAAATCTCAATGTGAGAGGTACATATCATATGGAAATAAAAGGTTAAGGAACAAAAAGAAACCAATGTGGATAAATAGAACTGTAAAGAAAGCAATAAATGACAAAAAGAAAGCATATAAATCACTAAAACAGGAGGGTAGCGAGGAAGCACTGAAAAACTATAAGGAAAAAAATAAAACATGTAAAAAACTAATAAAAGCGGCCAAACTAGAGACCGAGAGATTAATGGCCAAAGAGTAAAACTAACCCTATAATGTTCTTCAATTATATAAATGTTAAAAAGTATAAATCTGAAATTGTCGGCCCTTTAAGAAGTAATGAGGGGGGAGTCGCAGAGAGCGATGAGGAGAAAGCAAAGCTATAAAATATTTTTTTCTCCAATGTATTCACTGAGGAAAATAAACTGTCAGATGAAATGCTGAATTTAAAAATAAATTCCCCATTAAAAGTGCCCTGTCTGACCCAGGAAGAAGTACAACAGCGACTTAAAAAGATTAAAATAGACAAATTGCCAAGACCGGATGGCATACACCCCCGTATCCTAAGGGAATTAAGTAATGCCATAGCCAGACCCTTATTTCTGATATTTGCGGACTCTATATTGACAGGGAATGTTCCACAGGATTGGCACATAGCAAATGTGGTGCCAATATTCAAAAAGGGTCCAAAAACAGAGCCTGGAAACTATAGGCCGATAAGTTTAACATCTGTTCTGTGTAAACTGTTTGAAGGTTTTCTAAGAGATGCTATCTTGGAGTACCTCAATGGAAATAAGCAAATAACGCCATATCAGCGTGGCTTCATGAGGGATCGGTCAAACTAATTTAATCAGTTTCTATGAGGAGGTAAGTTCTAGACTTGACAGCGGCATATCAATGGATGTCGTATATCTGGACTTCTCCAAAGCATTTGACACTGTACCACATAAAAGGTTAGTATATAAAATGAGAATGCTTGGACTGGGAGAAAACGTCTGTATGTGGGTAAGTAACTGGCTCAGTGATAGAAAACAGAGGGTGGTTATTAGTGGTACACACTCAGATTGGGTCACTTTCACTAGTGGGGTACCTCAGGGGTCAGTATTGGGCCTATTATCTTTAATATATTTACTAATGATCTTGTAGAAGGCTTGCACAGTAAAATATCAACTTTTGCAGATGACACTGAACACTGAAGAGGACAGTATACTACTACAGAGGGATCTGGATAGATTGGAGGATTGGGCAGATAAGTTGCAGATGAGGTTTAACACTGACAAATGTAAAGTTATGCACATGGGAAGGAATAATGCAAGTCACCCGTACTTACTAAGCGGTAAAACACTCGGTAGCACTGACATGGAAAAGGATCTAGGAGGTTAAATAAACAGCAAACTAAGCTGCAAAAAACTGTTTCAGGCAGCTTCTGCCAAGGCCGATAAGATAATGGGTTGCATCAAAAGGGGCATAGATGATAAGAACATAATCCTACCACTTTACAAATCGCTAGTCAGACCACATATAGAGTACTATGTACAGTTCTGGGCTCCTGTAAACAAGGAAGACATAGCAGAGCTGGAGAGGGTCCAGAGGAGGGCAACTAAAGTAATAACTGGAATGGGGGGTACTACAGTACCCTGAAAGATTATCAAGTTATTCACTTTAGAAAAAAGACGACTGAGGGGAGATCTAATTACTATGTATAGATATATCAGGGGTCAGTACAGAGATCTATCCCATCATCTATTTATCCCCAGGACTGTGACTGTGACGAGGGGACATCCTCTGCATCTGGATGAAAGAAGGTTTGTACACAAACATAGAAGAGGATTCTTTACGGTAAGAGCAGTGAGACTGTGGAACTCTCTGCCTGAGGAGTTGGTGATGGTAATTACAATAAAGGAATTCAAGAGGGGCCTGGATGTATTTCTGGAGTGTAATAATATTCCAGGCTATAGCTACTAGAGAGGGGTCGTTGATCCAGGGAGTTATTCTGATTGCCTGATTGGAGTCGGGAAGGAATTTTTTATTCCCCTAATGTGGGGAAAATTGGCTTCTATCGTACCGTTTTTTTCCCCCCTTCCTCTGTATCAATTTGCAGGATGACAGGCCGATCTGGATAGACAAATGTCTTTTTTCGGGTTATGAACTATGTTACTATGTTACTAGAAACTGCACCTCTAAAATTATACAAAACTGATTTTTAAACCTAGTTAATCCTTTAGATGTTCCACAGGAATTAAAGGAATATGTAGGTGAAATTGTTTGCAGATTTTCCGTTATAATCCATTTTTTCCTGTAGCACAGCAATGGTTAACAGCAAAACAAACCAACATTAATTACCTTGATTCTGCAGTTTACATAAACACCCTTTGTGGTCGTAAACGGCTGCATAGGCACACGGCAGGGAGCAGAAAGGAAGGCGCACAATATTTTTGGTAGGAAGGTTTTGCTGGAATGGTTTTCGAGCACCATACTGCATTGTGAGATCCCCCAAAAGCAGAGATTCCCAAAAAGTGACCCCATTTTGGAAACTACACCCCTCAAAGAATATATTGAGGGGTCCAGTGAGTGATGTGACTCAGCAAGCGTTTGAAAGAATTCAGAAAATGAAAATGTGTAAATGAAAAATTAAATTTTTTACAATAACATGTTGCTTTAGCACCAAATTTCATTTTCACAAGGGGTAACAGAAGAAAATACACCCTACAATTTGTTATGAATTTTGTTCCTGAATACGACAACACCCCATATGTGGTCATAAACTGCTGTTTGGGGTCAGCATTCAGGAGGGACGGAGGTATACCTGGATTTTCTGTGATCTTTTTAAGGGCCATTACTTTTTAACTTTTTTTATTTTTTTTGGACTGAGCTTCGTGAGGGCTTGTTTTTTTGCTGGATAAGAATTAGTTTTTATTGCTACAATTTTGGGGTACATATGACTTTTTGATCGCTTTTTAGACCACTTTTTGGGAAGTAAGTTGTGCAAAAATTACAATTCTATAATTTTTTCTTATTTTTATGGGGTTCTACATGCGGTATATATGATATGATACCTTTGTTCTGTGGGTTCTTTCGGTTATGGCGATACCAAATGTATATAGTTTTTTTTAATGTCTTACTACTTTTACAGTATAAAATCAGTTTTTTTATGAAAAATAAGGGAGATGAGGTGACAAAAAAAGCAATCCCATAATTGTTTTTGATTTTTTTTTTTACGGCATTCACCACATGGGATAAGTAACATGATCCTTTTTTAGATTAGGTCATTACAGGGAGTGCAGAATTATTAGGCAAATGAGTATTTTGACCACATCATCCTCTTTATGCATGTTGTCTTACTCCAAGCTGTATAGGCTCGAAAGCCTACTACCAATTAAGCATATTAAGTGATGTGCATCTCTGTAATGAGAAGGGGTGTGGTCTAATGACATCAACACCCTATATCAGGTGTGCATAATTATTAGGCAACCTCCTTTCCTTTGGCAAAATGGGTCAAAAGAAGGACTTGACAGGCTCAGAAAAGTAAAAAATAGTGAGATATCTTGCAGAGGGATGCAGCACTCTTAAAATTGCAAAGCTTCTGAAGCGTGATCATCGAACAATCAAGCGTTTCATTCAAAATAGTCAACAGGGTCGCAAGAAGCGTGTGGAAAAACCAAGGCGCAAAATAACTGCCCATGAACTGAGAAAAGTCAAGCGTGCAGCTGCCAAGATGCCACTTGCCACCAGTTTGGCCATATTTCAGAGCTGCAACATCACTGGAGTGCCCAAAAGCACAAGGTGTGCAATACTCAGAGACATGGCCAAGGTAAGAAAGGCTGAAAGACGACCACCACTGAACAAGACACACAAGCTGAAACGTCAAGACTGGGCCAAGAAATATCTCAAGACTGATTTTTCTAAGGTTTTATGGACTGATGAAATGAGAGTGAGTCTTGATGGGCCAGATGGATGGGCCCGTGGCTGGATTGGTAAAGGGCAGAGAGCTCCAGTCCGACTCAGACGCCAGCAAGGTGGAGGTGGAGTACTGGTTTGGGCTGGTATCATCAAAGATGAGCTTGTGGGGCCTTTTCGGGTTGAGGATGGAGTCAAGCTCAACTCCCAGTCCTACTGCCAGTTTCTGGAAGACACCTTCTTCAAGCAGTGGTACAGGAAGAAGTCTGCATCCTTCAAGAAAAACATGATTTTCATGCAGGACAATGCTCCATCACACGCGTCTAAGTACTCCACAGCGTGGCTGGCAAGAAAGGGTATAAAAGAAGGAAATCTAATGACATGGCCTCCTTGTTCACCTGATCTGAACCCCATTGAGAACCTGTGGTCCATCATCAAATGTGAGATTTACAAGGAGGGAAAACAGTACACCTCTCTGAACAGTGTCTGGGAGGCTGTGGTTGCTGCTGCACGCAATGTTGATGGTGAACAGATCAAAACACTGACAGAATCCATGGATGGCAGGCTTTTGAGTGTCCTTGCAAAGAAAGGTGGCTATATTGGTCACTGATTTGTTTTTGTTTTGTTTTTGAATGTCAGAAATGTATATTTGTGAATGTTGAGATGTTATATTGGTTTCACTGGTAAAAATAAATAATTGAAATGGGTATATATTTGTTTTTTGTTAAGTTGCCTAATAATTATGCACAGTAATAGTCACCTGCACACACAGATATCCCCCTAAAATAGCTAAAACTAAAAACAAACTAAAAACTACTTCCAAAAATATTCAGCTTTTGATATTAATGAGTTTTTTGGGTTCATTGAGAACATGGTTGTTGTTCAATAATAAAATTAATCCTCAAAAATACAACTTGCCTAATAATTCTGCACTCCCTGTAGAGATGCGGTGATAATTATGTGTAGATTATTGCATTTTTTCATTTTATAATTAATTATAAATGAGCAGATATGGGAAAAGGCAATTTTTTTGAACATTTTTTACAGTCTTCTTTTGAACTTTTTTTTAACCCTTTTTTTTAAATCAAGTCCCATGTGGATCTTCAAAATCTAGTGGGGCTGATGGCTGTATAATACTTTGCAATACTCTTCTATGGCAGAGTATAGTAACATAGTAACATAGTACATAAGGCCGAAAAAAGACATTTGTCCATCCAGTTCGGCCTGTTATCCTGCAAGTTGATCCAGAGGAAGGCAAAAAAAAAAACCCTGAGGTAGAAGCAAATTTTCCCCACTTTAGGGGAATAAAAAATTCCTTTCCGACTCTAATCAGGCAATCAGAATAACTCCCTGGATCAACGTTCCCTCTCTAGAAGCTATAGCCTGTAATATTATTACACTGACACTAAGCCTGATTAGACCCTGAGGGTCTGTCAGGCTTAAAGCATCCAGTTTCCGAGGCAACCATTGTGCCGCTGCCATCGCAGTGCTGTGGCTAAATGGGGGAAAGAGGGAGCTCCCTCCCTCTGTTAACCCCAAGAATGCCACAGTCAGTAGGGGTTATACGCCCAGGATCAGTGGCAGCACCGATCTCGGTCATTGCAGTAGAGTGTCAGCTGTATGCTGCTCATGGCGGAGGCTCAGTTCATGAGCCAATAGCATCACAGCCGCACAGGGGGTGGACCATGCGGAGGTCAGCAGGGGGCATCTGGGACACGGGGCATCAGGGGCACAGGAGGCATCGGGGGCACATAGGGTACCATGCCTGATTTCAGGCTCTGATCTCCAGAGTGGTGCTGCACACAGTGAGAGTGGAGACTACTGAGCTGGGACACTTTATAATGTAATAGCCTAGGTTAACAGTTCGGACGTAGCTGTATGTCTGATTGCAGCAAGTTACATGTAATCTGAACGTACAGCTACGTCCATTTGCAGCAAGGGGTTAGTTGACTTTTGCAATAGATTTCAATGGCTTTTGTGACGTGACGTCGCAGTGAGATGCAATATCACATCCAGGTTCAGAATTGCTACATCTGTACTTACGATTTTCATTATAGAGAGAATGATCAGATGATATGAAAACTGTTCATTTAGTTATACAAGTAGATATGGTCAATATGCATGTTTTCGGAGGAACCAATAAGTACTTTCTAAGACAACAAAAAGGGGGTGGGGATGTATATACCTCAGTGTCTTGAATAGGCTCCCAGTGCTAACCTTTAACCCCTTCAGGATTAGTGATGAGCGGCATTGGCAATATCCAAATTTGCGATATTTCGTGAATATTTGGGCAAATATTCGCCATAAATTTGCAAATTCGCCATTTTTTTCTTGATTGCAAAAATCGCCAATGTAATATGCGCGTATTGCGTGCACAATACAGACGTGGGTCACTTTTGCTACATTTTTCAAGCTGCTAGAAGTTTCCTGAGACTGGAGAAAATGGTTGGCATGGCAGAACATTACATTTATATGCAGATAGAGTGCACCAATATATTTGTGATTGCAAAAATCGGCAAATAATGATGCGCATATTTTTGCGCAATGCGTGCAACTTCACATTTTAGCCACTCCTCCTGAGGAAGCAGAACGGCGAAACATACGTCGAGGAGGCAGCGTCCACATCTCCTGTCACTATCTGGTACGATTATTTCCTTTCACTAAAGTAGTCATTCCAGTCATCTTATTATTACATGGTCTTGGTATATGGTATTAGAGTGTTTTTTTTTTTTTTGTTTAAAGCTCACTGATATAGTTTCAGAGGGTGGATTTCCCTGATATACTCCATTCAGTGCATTGTATGCTTACTATATCTCACCCCCTACCCAGTACTTTTCCATTCACCCATTACTATTATGTGCACTAATTCAGGTTAGGTGGCGCTTCTAATTGGATATTTTCACTATATGTTAACCATTATTATAGAATTGATATGATAATAAAAAAAATCTAGAATATTTGCGAATACGAATATATAGTACTATATTCTAAATCTTTGCTATCAAAATTCGCGATTTGAATATTCGCACCCAACACAATTCAGGAATGGACCATTTTCTTTTCTTTTTTAAACCTTCCAAGAGCCATAACTTTTTACATGTTATTCTAGCGGACAGATTATCGACTTTCCTACCTAAACTTATCACATCTCATCAGGTTGGCTTTATACAAGGTAGTGAAATGGTTTATAACATACGCATGGTTTTGGCAGTATTGGATGAGATCAAGCTATGCCCCCACCTTCACTCATCCCCAGCTCTTCTTGCCATAGATGCAGAAAAAGTGTTTGATAGTTTGAGCTGGGGATGGCTGAGTTTAGGTAGGAAAGTTGATAATCTGTCTGCTAGTATCTTTGAGAGGTATTTGAGGTCATTGTAAATGAGGGAGATTGGGCAATAAGATGATGCTAACGTGCTGTCTATACCTGATTTTGGGAGTATAGAGATTTAAGGATTGGAGAGACTGTTGGGGCTAATATTTTGTAGAACTCATTTGCATAGCCGTTTGGTCCTGGGGCCTTCCCATTTCTCGATTGGCGAATTACCCTATGCACTTCTTCCTCTGTGATAGGTTGGTTCAGGAATGTCAGATATGCAAGTGTAACTTGGGGCAGTGAGAGACTTTGTAGCCAAGATTTCCCCGATTCAAACCACTATCTCGGTGTTGCATAGAGGCCCTTGTAATAATCCCTTAGTATTTCAAGTATTTCTTTTGGCTGGTGGCAGAGTATGCCATGTGAGTTTTTTAATGAGTGCCACCTGTCATATTCCCCCTTGGTCTTGCTCCATTTTTTTGACTGAGCAGATGGGCGCAGTTCAAAGTCTGTATAGGAATCTATCAGAGTGTTGGTTAAATATTTTAGTTTTTGAAGTGTTGATTTCTTTAACCCCCTTTTGTAGGCCAATATTTTCCCCTGTAACACTGCTTTGCCCGCTCTCCAGGCCAGTTGTGGCTCACAGGAGATTGCATTGGTATCCCAGTATTCCCCCACCAATGGTTCAGCATTTCTGAAAAATTCTCATTTGAAGCAAAATATGATAGGAATTTCCAAATTAAGTCTGTCCCTCTTGGGATACTATCTGTAATTTCCTTAGTTACTGGAGAGTAAACAGAGATCTAGCTTTAGACTAGCTCTAAACTAGCTCTCCTATGTTGTTAGCGAGTATTTTTGGGATAATGTTTTCTGTCACTAAGAAGTAGTTTATACGTGACCAAGAGTCATGTGCTGATGAGAAATGAGTGAATTATCTCCCTTCTGGGTGAAATTGTCGCAGAGCATCCCGTAGACCTGTTTCAGAGGTCAGTTTTATCAGAGCTCTATTTCTATGTCTGGGAATTATCTGGCGACCTAGGGTACTACGGCGATCCTCCTCATGGACTATAACCTGCAAGTATTTGGAAAGGTATGGGGTCCTTAAGTAACCTGTTTCTCAAATCCTCAAAAAGCTCTGAATTGGTGTCATTTGGGCCGTATGTATTATAGATACTCAATGTAATAATCTTCACTCCGAAGAAGATGTCACCTTGTAGACTAGATTTCTATGAAGAAGTAGTATAACTCCCCCTTTAGAGCCCCTAGAGAGCGATCCCAGCACACGACCAACCCATAGTCGCTGCATACGGATAAAGTCTGACCTGGTCAAGTGCATCTTCTGAAGTAGCGCTATATCTACCTTTAATCATTTAAGGAGTTTTAGTACCATTATGCGTTTGTGGGGGGACCGCAGACCCTTCACAAGCTCGTAAAACTGTTTTGAATTTTAATGCCTCTGAGATATAAAGAAAAGTGTTGAGCGTGAATATTCAAAAAGCTAATTTTTTTCATGAATATCGGCACTTTGAGAGTTTGCGAATATTTAGAATCTAGTGCTATATATGACAAATGTTCATTTTTTTAACACAGTACATTTCAGGTGATCATCCCTCCCTTCTTCTAGCTTGTGTGCCAATGGGAAGGCTTTGTCACAGATTAACAACATCCCTTGCAATCAATAGAAAAGTTGCCTACCCCACGCCGATATTTCGCGCGCATTGCGCGAATAATACATTGCCGATTTTGGCAATCAAGAATATAATCTCAAATTCACTAATACATGATGAAAATTCAACAAAATATTTGCAAAATATCGCAAATTTGAATATTGCCCATGCCGCTCATCACTAATAAAGAAGTAACTTTCATATCCATCCAAACTAAACCATAAAACATAACAGAAAGCGGATAACATCATAAATCCACTTAAGTGACAATTGTTTTTGACTTCGCTTCATCCCAGCATGATCTCAGATCATCCTTTGGGGCACACTTAACAAAACATGGAGCTCACCGCTTTCAGTGCTCTTTTTAAAATGATGCTGGCAAGGAGCTAGGCAACAAGGATGTGATGTTTTATTAGTGTTTGATAATAACCACCCATAGATCAACCCTGTCTCCCCCTCAGGTTTATACCATCAGATAGAGATACCTAACTATTGCAGATATAATATGTTGACTGACATTCCCAAATACTCCCGAGTCCCTGTATACTCCACCGGTAATGCCAACTTTATCGTCCTTAGCTCGGCTGTGCTCAGGATCTCTTTCTCTGCTCTTTAGGGTCCTGGGTCAATCTGGTTTCTGGCGGGTCGATCACCAAATCAATTGATTTAGAATGTCTGTGCCCTCAGCAGGCCTGATCGTCTGGAGAGGATCATCTGCAAGTCAGCTTTCGCATCTTGTGGATTGTGATAGGTATCTTCAGAGCCATCGGAGTAGTAGTTCTGCAGTATTACTGGGTACATTAGTGAGAACTTGATCTGCGCACGGTAACGTTCGGAACAGATGGTTGAGAATTCCCGCCTTCGTCAGATGACTTCTGCGATGAAATCTTCAAAAAGTAGTATCCGGATGTCTCGCAGCTCAAGAGGTTTGTTGCACTTTTTGTAGGCCCGGATTATGGAGGACTTGTCTAAAAAGTCTAAATAGCGCACTATGACCTGTTTGGGCCTTTGTACAAGTGCTGGAAGTAATGGCGGGTCTGTTTGGTTACAGCGGAATGCTGTTGAAAGTGGACCAGCCCTTTGTGCTCCCTCAACCTTGCAGATGGCGGGTAATCCGAGTGCTCTGGGCAATTCTTGCTCGCATATATTTAAAAGTTCTTGTACAGGTACGGACTCAGGCACTTCAACTAACCACAGGTTATTCCGCGAGGAGCGGTTTTCCAGGTCGTCTATTTTATCCCATCTGTTTTTGATCCTGGAGTAGTTTTGAGTAATCTGTTTTTAAGCATGTATATTCATCTTCCAGGGTACTTGTCCTTCCTTCTACAGCTTCAAGGCACCTGGCGTGTTCTGATATTTCTTGATGTAAGTGTGCCAATGATGCCGGGACTGTCGTTGAGAGTGACTCTTGCAAGTCAGGGAGTATTCTGGCTGCTACTTCAAGTGCCAAACTTTTGTAGTTTACTTTTAAATCTTCATTTTGGCCATCTCCATCTAAGGAATCTTCCTCAGGTGGTAGTAGTGGGGCGTCTTCAGGAGCTGGTAGTGGCCCATGATCCACCACGTTGTTTGCTGAAGGGGCTGCTTGCACTACCTTTTGCTGTCATTTTTTATGTGTTTTTCTTCCCATGGTGACAATAAACCGGTCCATATGACTCGGGACCAAGGTATTTTGTTGATTAGCCCAGGACCTGTTCGATAACAAGCCTGGTGTGGTGAGGAGCAATTGATGAGTAGAGCTGAGCTACTAGTTAGCTCTAGTAAGCGTGGCAGCTCATGCTGGTGCCGGAACCGGAAGTCATTTTTCCAGTTTTAATGGTTTTGTTTTTACAGAGTTTCCAATCCAGTAAAACTGACCTGTTACTTTCATTCTTTGTCAGTGCGATTACAGCAGTATCACATTTGCATAGTTTTTCTTACATTTGATTACTGAAAACTAATATTTATATTGTTTCTTTGTGTCACCATATTAAGAGCCCATAACTTTTCATTTTTATGTTACAGAGCTGTATAAGGGACATTTTTTTGCAGGACAATCTGTAGTTTTTATTGATACCATTTTGAGTGTGTACGACTTTTTGATCCAATTTTATTCAATTTTTGAGGGGAGATGAAGTGACAAAAATTGCAAATTAGTAATAGTAAGTACGCTGTATGGAATAAATATTTTTATATTTTAATAGTATGGGTATTTTTGCAGGCGGGGATGCCTATGATGTTTATTTTTTAATTATGCATTTTTATTTTAATATGGGGGAAAGGGGGTGATTTTAATTGTTTTTATTTCTTTATGTTTCTAATAGTTCTCTTAGAGAACTTGAACAAGCAATCATTGGATTGCTTCTCTCATAGACCTCAATGCATTAGCATTATCTCCTATAGGGGTAAGCAATGGAGCCCAATAAAGCCAGTTGAGAGACAGTACATATTGCATTTTTACCCTAAAACAAAAAAGCTACAATTTAGCAAAAATGATTTACACAGTGGAGGGAATTCCCATCCATTACTACAGTATATTACAGAAAGGTTAATGGTCATTGCCTGCGGGGTGTATATTCATTATTATTTCCTTAATTTTCCTTAGAGTTGGAATTACAGTGATAGACACATGCTATGTAATCTGTAACAAGAAAAAAAAATGTTTTCTCCAATTAATATTTCAGAGCACATTAGCAAACAGTGGGAGAAACTAGAACATGACAGCTAAAATCTACTGCACATATATTTAATTCTTAAGTAGCTCTCTCTCTTTGGCAGCAGTACAAGGTTGGAAGCCTGTTGAAAGCAGCCTTTTGTGGTGACTAGGCTTTTCACTGTTGAGATAAATGTACACCTCAGGGTTTTACAATCTTTAGCCGAGCAGTGGACCAGGAAAGAAAGCAATTTTGCAAAGAAAGATAGAAAGCAGCATAAAATCGCTAATTCAGGTGCTCATAGCAAGGAAATCTAAGCACCATTAACAATGACACATTTGGAGGCTAAAACAGATTGTAGCTGCTTTTATAACACCCTTGTCGCCGAATAGTTATTTTGTATCTATGGCTCACCAGGGAATTACAATGGTAAGGTCTATCAGGTTATTCTGTACACATAATGAGATAGATGGATGGCTAGATAGATAGATATAAGATAGATAGTTAGATAGTTAGATAGATAGATAGGAGATGGATAGACAGATAGAAGATAGATAGATAGAAGATGAATAGACAGATATGAGAGATAGATAGATAGGAGATGGATAGACAGATATGAGATAGATAGATAGGAGATGGATAGACAGATATCCGATATAAGATAGATAGATGGATAGATAGATAGATAGGAGATGGATAGACAGATATGAGATAGATAGATAGGAGATGGATAGACATATATACAATATAAGATAGATAGATAGATAGGAGATGGATAGACAGATATGAGATAGATAGATAGACATATATAAGATAGAAGATAGATAAATAGATAGATAGATAGATAGGATATGGATAGACAGATATAAGATAGGATATGGATAGACAGATATGAGAGATAGATAGATAGATAGATAGATATGAGATAGATAGCTATAGGAGATGGATAGACAGATATGAGAAAGATAGATAGATAGATAGGAGATGGATAGACAGATATGAGATAGATAGATAGATAGATTGTATAGTCTTCTCTAGCCATGACGGATCTGTCTTCAACACCACTGAAAGTCAATGGGGGACGGATCAGTTTTCTATTGTGTCAGAGAAAACGGATCCATCCCCATTGACTTACATCGTGTGCCAAGACGGATCCATTTGGCTCTGCTTCATCAGGCAGAATTTTTGTGTCCGCCTCCAGAGCGGAATAGTGACTGAACCGAGGCAAACTGATGCATTCTGAGCGGATCCTTTTCCATTCAGAATACATTAGAGAAAAACTGGACCGTTCTGGACCGCTTGTGAGAGCCCATGACGGATCTCACAAACGGAAAGCCAAAACTCTAGTGTGAAAGTTGCCTGTATTAAATACATTGTTGTAGCATTTTTTTAATTTACACATACCACAGCAAAAGCCATTGAAAAGTTAAGTTAATTATTGCTGTAGTCGTTAATTTAACACATTAAGCTCCAAATTAACATTTGCTATATCTGTAGATATATTAAACTACCCCACAACTACTGTAACCATTTAATACAAATTCAATATCTTAGATTTACCTGGAATATAGCTTTACAATCTTAAAAATGCATACCTGAGTTACACAGATGTATTGCTCCATAATCTGCTGAAATATTATTAAATACCACCAGGAATTTCAGTAGATTCCTTTTACCTAATCACGAGACTTGAATAATAACTCACAGGTCTAAAAAAATGGACAAGAAAGATATTCAATTCTATCTAGACAAATGACCAGTCCCTGGAGATAATTACAAGCACAATTTACTTTTCATATGAAAGAGAAGAATAGAATTAATCTATAATGCTGACTTACTCAGATCCATTACTACCATATGGGTTTAAACTTTATATGTAGAAAGATATTTAAATGGGTTGTCCGTGAGTTTTCAAATCCTTTAGGGGAGCAGAGGAGCTTATAAAACAAAGGCTATAGATTTGCCCTCCCGGGTACAGGTTCATCTATTCCAGTGCTGCATGTCTTCTTCCCAGGGCTTCTTGCTCTTTTCAGACCAGAAGTGATGATGTCATGTCCAGCGTTCATGTAAGCAACTGTCACTTTCGGTCTGACAAAGGGCCAGAAGCCCCAGGGACTGGAACCTCATTGCTGTAACGGAGGGGCCTCTAGCAGATTAGTAAAACTTTATTCTTTGTTTCTATAAGCCATTCTGTCCCTGAAGTTCTTGAAAACTTAAGGGCAACCCTTTTAAATGTAAGGTTCTTGGATGCTAATGAGACTTATAATACTGAGTCTGGAAACAGAGCGGTAACTTGAAGCTCCAGGGTATCTTCCACTTACCATGTGCAATTTATAATAGTGGTGTTTATCTACAGTATGGGGCATGTGGGCCCTACCCAGGCACTGTGGTCTGTGTGCAACTTCTTCCTCTACACCCCCTCTAGCTATTAGTGTTAATCACAAATATTCAAATTGAGAATTTTTATCGTGAATATCGGCACTTCGAGGATTCGCGAATATTTAGAATATTGTGATATATATTCGTAATTTCGAATATTAGAGATTTTTTTTTAATTAGTACACATGATCCCTCCCTGCTTCTAGCTTGTGGGCCAATGAGAAGGCTGCACTATCTTTGACTTTAGAAGTAGTGTTGATTGCAAATTTTTATTGCAAATTTTACAATTGCCGATTTCCGCAATCAAGAAAATAATGACTGGAGATACAAAAATTTGCGAATTCGCGACTATGTGGTGAATATTTGCCCAAATATTCGTGAAATATCACAAATTTGAATACTGCCCCTGCCGCTCATCACTAATAGCTATGTCCTTTCATGGAAACAATATTTGATTTTAGAGAGAAAATGAAAATAACATACTATATAGAGAGATTCACAAATGGCTTCATCCAAGCTGTCCAAGGAGCTACTAGCAGTGATGAGCGGCAGGGACAACATTCGAATTTGCAATATTTTGCGAATATTTGTCATATATTCGCAAATTTGAGAATTCATGATCTCCAGTCATTATTTTCTTGATTGCGAAAATCGGCAATTGGAAAATTTGCGATTAACACTACTCCTAAAATCAAAGATATTGCAGCCTACTCATTGGCCCACAAGCAAGAAGCAGTGAGAGATCATGGGTACTGACAATTTTTTTTTTAAATATCCGCGATTACAAAGATTCTATATTCTAGATATTCGCGAATTCTCGAAGTACCAATATTTGCGATAAAAATTTGCGATTAGAATATTCGCAAATAAAACTAGCTACTAGTAGGTCACGAATAAATAAAAAAAACTCTACAGTACTCTTATACCCATGAAGTAGATGAACATATATAGTATATTTATTATAGTTTTTCTCAACTAATTAAAAGGGAGTCTGTCAGCAGTTAAACTGCTGACATCACTAAGTATGAGCTGGGGAGAGCTTTTTGTTATTAGGCGTAATGTGAATATGAACTTTTTTCTGCTAGGCTATGCTCCTCCAAGTGTACTGGAGGTTCACTTTGAAGTGCTCTCTTAATTGAGCTGTTTCACAGATTTGCCCTTCTGCTATCAATAACATATGTAGGGCCTTTTCTTATCGGATGTTAATATTGTTAATTATGTATGCAAATACCTACACTATATATATATATATATATAATACAGATAGTTAGTGGGGGATCAGTCAGTGTAGGTTATATTTTGATATAGTGTAGCTGTTGCAGTGCAGGGTGTTAGGTAGTGTGATAGGTTCTGCTGTTCATACATACAGTACATGCTACCGACAGTGCTGTGATGTCACAACAATACATAGAGCACCAATCAGTAATATGTAGTCAGACTTCCTAAAATGTGAAGTTTCAGGTATTGCGCCAAAATATGCGCATCATTAATTGCTGATTAGCGCAATCGTGAATATATTGGAGCACTCTATCTGCATATAAAGCTATTGTAATGTTCTGCCATGCCAACCATTTTCTCTTAGGAAACTTCTAGTAGCTTGGAAAATGTAGCAAAATAACCCACGCCTGTATTGCTCGCGCTTTACGCAAATATTACATTGCCGATTTTCAAAATCAAGAAAAAAACTGTGAATTCTCGAATTCACGAATATATGACGAATATTCTACAAAATATTTGCAAAATATCATATTGCCCCTGCCGCTCATCACTAGTCACTGTAGAGTCTGACACTGGCAGCACTGATTGGATCATGTCAAAATGTGCGGGAACAACCCCCCCCCCCAACTGGTAACACCCAGTTGGACCTTTTGCAGACTTTTCAACATGCATGCATAAAATTCTAGCAGGAATGGCGCAGCATAGAGATAGAAGAAATGATGCACCAGAATATGTATTTAATGGGGGAATGCAAGTAGTTACTAAAGCAGACATGTCAGAAGTGTCATGCCAACCCATCTAGTTCTGTGGGCAATAGCTTGTGATATGATTGTAATAATGATCTGCATATCTCAGGGTTCCAGAGAATTTTGCCAATGCAGACCACAACGTCTTGCTGACTGTATGTCAGTGCTGGTATTCTGCCTGGTCCAGTCAGCTGGTAACAGTACATTGGCAGACCTCGGCTTTAAGCAATGAATAAAACAAAGGTTTTTAGAGCACAGATTGCTACGAACAAGCAAACATCCTCAGCAAAAGAACAAATCAATTATAATGAATAAAAATAGACTTGGTCCTCTTTGAATACCTGCTTGGCAGGGAATCTGGAAATCTACACTCACTAAATATAGTTCAGAGACTAGAAGAAGCTTGTGCGGTTTTGTGGGAAGAGAAAGATATCAGAACAGGAAAAATGGGACAATACATCAGGGGTTATCGACTGCAGCAGTGAATTAATGCTCTGAGGCTTCGGTGGCATTAAAACAATATTAATTTTCCTTGCAAAGACCATTACAGTATGGCATGTGCACAGCGATTATGATGGTAGCGTATGATACAGATATGAGTGGAGCCACTGTTCTGGAGGTACCGTAGTAGTGCAATCAAGAAACTTAAAAGATCAGCTTAGCTTAAACATACAGATTAAAATATGCTTTACCGTAGCTTCAGGGGGTTGTTCATTTCTTATACTTTGTTAGATGTACTCCTCAAAAACAAGCTGATCTCAGCTTGGACCCCCATCGATCAGCTGTGATCTATGAGGGAGTCTGAAAGTAAGTCTTAAATTCCACTGCAGCACCACCACAGGAGAAATGAAGCATTGCACAGTGCCCATTGGAATCAATGCATATAACGAGAACATAGTTCTACCACTTATCAAATCACTAGTCGGAGACCAGACATAGTGGGAGAGTTATCAAAATTGGTGTAAAGGAAAACTGTCTTAGTTGCTCATATCAACCAATTAGATTGTACCTTTCATTTTGCAAAGGAGGTCTGAAAAATGGAAGGTGGAATTCGATTGGTTGCTATGGGCAAGTAAGCCAGTTTTCCTTTACACCAATTTTGAGAACTCTCCCACTATGTCTGGTCTCCGACTAGTGATTTGATAAGTGGTAGAACCATGTTCTCGTTATATGCATTGATTCCAATGGGCACTGTGCAATGCTTCATTTCTCCTGTGGTGGTGCTGCAGTGGAATTCAAGACTTACTTTCAGACTCCCTCATAGATCACAGCTGATTTTGAGAAATCTCCCCCATAGAGTGTATACTATTTTGAACACCTGTCCACAAGAAAGAAATAGCAGAGCTTGAACGGTTTCAAAGACAGGCAAGTAAGCAATAAATTTCTTGAAGTATGTTGGTCTTTGGCCTTATTTATAGTAGAAAAAATCCCCCAAAAATCAGAATGCGATTATTTGCCTTGCCAAATTTAACATGAGCTGTGCGCTACCTTCATAAATTAGGTGCACAGACCACTACCATTACACAAATAGGCAAATGTGAAGACACGCTTCAAATTCCTTGTTGAAATATCAGGGCCACAATATTTTTATCATGTGCATCTATGCTCCTTTTCATGTAGTCCATAATTTTTATTTATTTTTGCCTTGGCAGAAGTTGATTGGTACTGGTTACTACAGTCAGGCCCACATTTTCCATGAGGCGAAATGAGAATCTCGCCTCAGGCGACATCTTGAGCTGCTTTGAAGGGGCGGCACCGGCAAGGCCTGTGTCTGATGCCCCCCTTGCCAGTGGTGCTGTATATTTATAAAGGGAATACTAGTGAGCGATGTGTCCTGGCGGCCTGCAGCGTCAGGATGTAAAGAGCGCACTCAACTTAACGCTACAGGAAGTCAAGTGACTGTAGCGCAGGCCTTGAAAAGAGAAGAGAATATGGGACACCGCCGGACCTGGAGAGTGGCGGTGAAGCAGGAGAGGTAAGTTAATTAATTTATTTTTAAGTCTGATCTGAAGTCTGATATGGGGAATTTGGAGGTCTGATTGGGGGTCTGCAGGTCTGATTGGGGGTCTGCAGGTCTGATTGGGGGTCTGCAGGTCTGATTGGGGGTCTGCAGGTCTGATTGGGGGTCTGCAGGTCTGATTGGGGGTCTGCAGGCCTGATTGGGGGTCTGCAGGCCTGATGTGGGGGGTCTGGAGGTCTGATATGGGGGGTCTGGAGGTCTGATATGGGGGATCCAAGGTCCAATGGGGGGGGATCTGAGGTCTGAATTGGCGGTATGATTAGGGGTCTGTAGATCTAATGAGGGTCTGATATGGGGCTCTGGAGGTCTGGTCTGAGGTCTGATATGGGGGTCTGGAGGTCTAATGGGGGTCTGATATAGAGGTCTGTAGGTCTAATGGGGGTCTTATATAGGGGTCCGGAGGTCTGATTTGAGGTCTGATATGGGGGTCTGGAGGTCTAATGGGGGCCTGGAGATCTAATGGGGGTCTGATATGGGGCTCTAGAGGTCTAATGAGGTTCTGGAGGTCTGGTATGAGGTTTGATATGGGGGTCTGGAAGTCTAATGGGGGTCTTATATAGGGGTATGGGGTATGAAGGTCTGGTCTGAGGTCTGATATGGGGGTCTGAAAGTCTAATGGGGTCTGATATGGGGCTATGGAGGTCTAATGGGGGTCTGAGGTTTGATGGGGTTCTGGTCTGAGGTCTCATACATGGGGGTTTCTGACAAGAAGGTCTGGGGGTCTAATGGGGGTCTGATCTGAGGTCTGATATGGGGTCTTATATAGAGGTCTGAAGAAGGTCTGGTCTGAGATGGGGGGGTCTCCTCAGAGGTTTAATATGGCAGTATGATCTGAAAGATAAGTGGGTATTTTTTACACTGGCGCACATCTGTGTAGTACCAGTATTTTAAGGGGAACTGTTTCTGCAGTATAATATTAGGGAGCACAGCGGGCACAGTATTAGGGGTGGCAGGATGTGGTGTTCAGAAGGTCAGGGGATGATGGAAAAGTAAAAAAAACTAAAATGTCTGTTTGTCAAACTGTGCAGAGAGAAGAGATGGCTGAAATAAATCATCATGGTGGTCTGGTCTGAATGGAGAAGATGAGGAAAGAGAATATCTACATCAGAGGAAATATCACTGGATGTAAGAGATACATGTGTGGCACTGTATGAGACACTGTATGTTCCGTAACGCTGTATGTAATGTTTCCTAACTATGTCTTTAAAGGGGTTGTCTGTAGAGTTGAGCGGACACCTGGATGTTCAAGTTCGAGAAGTTCGGCCGAACTTCCCGGAAATGTTCGGGTTCGGGATCCGAACCCGATCCGAACTTCGTCCCGAACCCGAACCCCATTGAAGTCAATGGGGACCCGAACTTTTTGGCACTAAAAAGGCTGTAAAACAGCCCAGGAAAGGGCTAGAGGGCTGCAAAAGGCAGCAACATGTAGGTAAATCCCCTGCAAACAAATGTGGATAGGGAAATGAATTAAAATAAAAATAAAATAAATAAAAATTAACCAATATCAATTAAAGAGAGGTCCCATAGCAGAGAATCTGGCTTCACGTCACCCACCACTGGAACAGTCCATTCTCAGATATTTAGGCCCCGGCACCCAGGCAGAGGAGAGAGGTCCCGTAACAGAGAATCTGTCTTCATGTCAGCAGAGAATCAGTCTGCATGTCATAGCAGAGAATCAGGCTTCACGTCAGCCACCACTGTAACAGTCCATTGTCATAAATTTAGGCCCTGGCACCCAGGCAGAGGAGAGAGGTCCCATAACACAGAATCTGGCTTCATGTCAGCAGAGAATCAGTCTTCATATCATAGCAGAGAATCAGGCTTCACGTCAGCCACCACTGTAACAGTCCATTGTCATAAATTTAGGCCCCGGCACCCAGGCAGAGGAGAGAGGTCCCATAACACAGAATCTGGCTTCATGTCAGCAGAGAATCAGTCTGCATGTCATAGCAGAGAATCAGGCTTCACGTCAGCCACCACTGCAACAGTCCATTGTCAGATATTTAGGCCCAGCACCCAGGCAGAGGAGAGAGGTCCCATAACACAGAATCTGGCTTCATGTCAGCAGAGAATCAGTCTGCATGTCATAGCAGAGAATCAGGCTTCACGTCACCCACCACTGTAACAGTCCATTGTCATAAATTTAGGCCCAGGCACCCAGGCAGAGGAGAGAGGTCCCATAACACAGAATCTGGCTTCATGTCAGCAGAGAATCAGTCTTCATATCATAGCAGAGAATCAGGCTTCACGTCACCCACCACTGTAACAGTCCATTATCATAAATTTAGGCCCCGGCACCCAGGCAGAGGAGAGAGGTCCCATAACACAGAATCTGGCTTCATGTCAGCAGATAATCAGTCTTCATATCATAGCAGAGAATCAGGCTTCACGTCAGCCACCACTGCAACAGTCCATTGTCATATATTTAGGCCCAGCACCCAGGCAGAGGAGAGAGGTCCCAGTAACAGAGGATCTGGCTTCATGTCAGCAGAGAATCAGTCTGCATGTCATAGCAGAGAATCAGGCTTCACGTCAGCCACCACTGCAACAGTCCATTGTCATATATTTAGGCCCAGCACCCAGGCAGAGGAGAGAGGTCCCGTAACACAGAATCTGGCTTCATGTCAGCAGAGAATCAGTCTGCATGTCATAGCAGAGAATCAGGCTTCACGTCACCCACCACTGTAACAGTCCATTTTCATAAATTTAGGCCCTGGCACCCAGGCAGAGGAGAGAGGTCCCATAACACAGAATCTGGCTTCATGTCAGCAGAGAATCAGTCTTCATATCATAGCAGAGAATCAGGCTTCACGTCACCCACCACTGTAACAGTCCATTATCATAAATTTAGGCCCCGGCACCCAGGCAGAGGAGAGAGGTCCCATAACACAGAATCTGGCTTCATGTCACCAGAGAATCAGTCTGCATGTCATAGCAGAGAATCAGGCTTCACGTCAGCCACCACTGCAACAGTCCATTGTCAATATTTAGGCCCAGCACCCAGGCAGAGGAGAGAGGTCCCGTAACAGAGATCTGGCTTCATGTCAGCAGAGAATCAGTCTGCATGTCATAGCAGAGAATCAGGCTTCACGTCAGCCACCACTGCAACAGTCCATTGGCATATATTTAGGCCCAGCACCCAGGCAGAGGAGAGAGGTCCCATAACACAGAATCTGTCTTCATGTCAGCAGAGAATCAGTCTGCATGTCATAGCAGAGAATCAGGCTTCACGTCAGCCACCACTGTAACTGTCCATTGTCATATATTTAGGCCCGGCACCCAGGCAGAGGAGAGAGGTCCCATAACACAGAATCTGGCTTCATGTCAGCAGAGAATCAGTCTGCATGTCATAGCAGAGAATCAGGCTTCACGTCAGCCACCACTGCAACAGTCCATTGTCATATATTTAGGCCCAGCACCCAGGCAGAGGAGAGAGGTCCCGTAACAGAGAATCTGGCTTCATGTCAGCAGAGAATCAGTCTGCATGTCATAGCAGAGAATCAGGCTTCACGTCACCCACCACTGTAACAGTCCATTGTCATAAATTTAGGCCCAGGCACCCAGGCAGAGGAGAGAGGTCCCATAACACAGAATCTGGCTTCATGTCAGCAGAGAATCAGTCTTCATGTCATAGCAGAGAATCAGGCTTCACGTCAGCCACCACTGTAACAGTCCATTGTCATAATTTAGGCCCAGCACCCAGGCAGAGGAGAGAGGTCCCATAACACAGAATCTGGCTTCATGTCAGCAGAGAATCAGTCTTCATGTCATAGCAGAGAATCAGGCTTCACGTCAGCCACCACTGCAACAGTCCATTGTCATATATTTAGGCCCAGCACCCAGGCAGAGGAGAGAGGTCCCGTAACAGAGGATATGGCTTCATGTCAGCAGAGAATCAGTCTGCATGTCATAGCAGAGAATCAGGCTTCACGTCAGCCACCACTGCAACAGTCCATTGGCATATATTTAGGCCCAGCACCCAGGCAGAGGAGAGAGGTCCCATAACACAGAATCTGTCTTCATGTCAGCAGAGAATCAGTCTGCATGTCATAGCAGAGAATCAGGCTTCACGTCAGCCACCACTGTAACAGTCCATTATCATAAATTTAGGCCCCGGCACCCAGGCAGAGGAGAGAGGTCCCATAACACAGAATCTGGCTTCATGTCAGCAGAGAATCAGTCTTCATATCATAGCAGAGAATCAGGCTTCACGTCAGCCACCACTGCAACAGTCCTATTGTCATATATTTAGGCCCAGCACCCAGGCAGAGGAGAGAGGTCCCGTAACAGAGGATCTGGCTTCATGTCAGCAGAGAATCAGTCTGCATGTCATAGCAGAGAATCAGGCTTCACGTCACCCACCACTGTAACAGTCCATTAGTCATAAATTTAGGCCCAGCACCCAGGCAGAGGAGAGAGGTCCCATAACACAGAATCTGTCTTCATGTCAGCAGAGAATCAGTCTGCATGTCATAGCAGAGAATCAGGCTTCACGTCAGCCACCACTGTAACAGTCCATTGTCATAAATTTAGGCCCCGGCACCCAGGCAGAGGAGAGAGGTCCCATAACACAGAATCTGGCTTCATGTCACCAGAGAATAAGTCTTCATGTCATAGCAGAGAATCAGGCTTCACGTCAGCCACCACTGCAACAGTCCATTGTCATATATTTAGGCCCAGCACCCAGGCAGAGGAGAGAGGTCCCATAACAAGAGATCTGGCTTCATGTCAGCAGAGAATCAGTCTGCATGTCATAGCAGAGAATCAGGCTTCACGTCAGCCACCACTGCAACAGTCCATTGTCATATATTTAGGCCCAGCACCCAGGCAGAGGAGAGAGGTCCCATAACACAGAATCTGGCTTCATGTCAGCAGAGAATCAGTCTTCATGTCATAGCAGAGAATCAGGCTTCACGTCACCCACCACTGTAACAGTCCATTATCATAAATTTAGGCCCCGGCACCCAGGCAGAGGAGAGAGGTCCCATAACACAGAATCTGGCTTCATGTCAGCAGAGAATCAGTCTGCATGTCATAGCAGAGAATCAGGCTTCACGTCAGCCACCACTGCAACAGTCCATTGTCAGATATTTAGGCCCAGCACCCAGGCAGAGGAGAGAGGTCCCATAACACAGAATCTGGCTTCATGTCAGCAGAGAATCAGTCTTCATGTCATAGCAGAGAATCAGGCTTCACGTCACCCACCACTGCAACAGTCCATTGTCATATAATTTAGGCCCAGCACCCAGGCAGAGGAGAGAGGTCCCATAACACAGAATCTGGCTTCATGTCAGCAGAGAATCAGTCTTCATGTCATAGCAGAGAATCAGGCTTCACGTCACCCACCACTGTAACAGTCCATTGTCATAATTTAGGCCCCGGCACCCAGGCAGAGGAGAGAGGTCCCATAACACAGAATCTGGCTTCATGTCAGCAGAGAATCAGTCTTCATATCATAGCAGAGAATCAGGCTTCACGTCAGCCACCACTGTAACAGTCCATTGTCATATATTTAGGCCCAGCACCCAGGCAGAGGAGAGAGGTCCCGTAACAGAGATCTGGCTTCATGTCAGCAGAGAATCAGTCTGCATGTCATAGCAGAGAATCAGGCTTCACGTCAGCCACCACTGCAACAGTCCATTGTCATATATTTAGGCCCAGCACACAGGCAGAGGAGAGAGGTCCCATAACAGAGATCTGGCTTCATGTCAGCAGAGAATTCAGTCTGCATGTCATAGCAGAGAATCAGGCTTCACGTCAGCCCACCACTGCAACAGTCCATTGTCATAAATTTAGGCCCGGCACCCAGGCAGAGGAGAGAGGTCCCATAACACAGAATCTGGCTTCATGTCAGCAGAGAATCAGTCTTCATATCATAGCAGAGAATCAGGCTTCACGTCACCCACCACTGTAACAGTCCATTATCATAAATTTAGGCCCCGGCACCCAGGCAGAGGAGAGAGGTCCCATAACACAGAATCTGGCTTCATGTCAGCAGAGAATCAGTCTGCATGTCATAGCAGAGAATCAGGCTTCACGTCAGCCACCACTGCAACAGTCCATTGTCATATATTTAGGCCCAGCACCCAGGCAGAGGAGAGAGGTCCCATAACACAGAATCTGTCTTCATGTCAGCAGAGAATCAGTCTTCATGTCATAGCAGAGAATCAGGCTTCACGTCAGCCACCACTGTAACAGTCCATTGTCATATATTTAGGCCCAGGCACCCAGGCAGAGGAGAGAGGTCCCATAACACAGAATCTGGCTTCATGTCAGCAGAGAATCAGTCTTCATGTCATAGCAGAGAATCAGGCTTCACGTCAGCCACCACTGCAACAGTCCATTGTCATATATTTAGGCCCAGCACCCAGGCAGAGGAGAGAGGTCCCATAACAAAGAATCTGGCTTCATGTCACCAGAGAATCAGTCTTCATGTCATAGCAGAGAATCAGGCTTCACGTCAGCCACCACTGTAACAGTCCATTGTCATATATTTAGGCCCAGCACCAGGCAGAGGAGAGAGGTCCCATAACACAGAATCTGGCTTCATGTCAGCAGAGAATCAGTCTTCATGTCATAGCAGAGAATCAGGCTTCACGTCACCCACCACTGTAACAGTCCATTATCATAAATTTAGGCCCCGGCACCCAGGCAGAGGAGAGAGGTCCCATAACAAGAATCTGGCTTCATGTCAGCAGAGAATCAGTCTTCATGTCATAGCAGAGAATCAGGCTTCACGTCAGCCACCACTGCAACAGTCCATTGTCATATATTTAGGCCCAGCACCCAGGCAGAGGAGAGAGGTCCCATAACACAGAATCTGGCTTCATGTCAGCAGAGAATCAGTCTTCATGTCATAGCAGAGAATCAGGCTTCACGTCACCCACCACTGTAACAGTCCATTATCATAAATTTAGGCCCAGGCACCCAGGCAGAGGAGAGAGGTCCCATAACACAGAATCTGGCTTCATGTCAGCAGAGAATCAGTCTTCATATCATAGCAGAGAATCAGGCTTCACGTCAGCCCACCACTGTAACAGTCCATTGTCATATATTTAGGCCCCGGCACCCAGGCAGAGGAGAGAGGTCCCATAACACAGAATCTGGCTTCATGTCAGCAGAGAATCAGTCTTCATGTCATAGCAGAGAATCAGGCTTCACGTCAGCCACCACTGCAACAGTCCATTGTCATATATTTAGGCCCAGCACCCAGGCAGAGGAGAGAGGTCCCGTAACAGAGGATCTGTCTTCATGTCAGCAGAGAATCAGTCTGCATGTCATAGCAGAGAATCAGGCTTCACGTCAGCCACCACTGCAACAGTCCATTGTCAGATATTTAGGCCCAGCACCCAGGCAGAGGAGAGAGGTCCCATAACACAGAATCTGGCTTCATGTCAGCAGAGAATCAGTCTTCATGTCATAGCAGAGAATCAGGCTTCACGTCACCCACCACTGTAACAGTCCATTATCATAAATTTAGGCCCCGGCACCCAGGCAGAGGAGAGAGGTCCCATAACAAAGAATCTGGCTTCATGTCAGCAGAGAATCAGTCTGCATGTCATAGCAGAGAATCAGGCTTCACGTCAGCCACCACTGCAACAGTCCATTGTCAGATATTTAGGCCCAGCACCCAGGCAGAGGAGAGAGGTCCCATAACACAGAATATGGCTTCATGTCACCAGAGAATCAGTCTTCATGTCATAGCATAGAATCAGGCTTCACGTCACCCACCACTGTAACAGTCCATTATCATAAATTTAGGCCCAGGCACCCAGGCAGAGGAGAGAGGTCCCATAACACAGAATCTGGCTTCATGTCAGCAGATAATCAGTCTTCATATCATAGCAGAGAATCAGGCTTCACGTCACCCACCACTGTAACAGTCCATTATCATAATTTAGGCCCCGGCACCCAGGCAGAGGAGAGAGGTCCCATAACACAGAATCTGGCTTCATGTCAGCAGATAATCAGTCTTCATATCATAGCAGAGAATCAGGCTTCACGTCAGCCACCACTGCAACAGTCCATTGTCATATATTTAGGCCCAGCACACAGGCAGAGGAGAGAGGTCCCGTAACAGAGGAATCTGTCTTCATGTCAGCAGAGAATCAGTCTGCATGTCATAGCAGAGAATCAGGCTTCACGTCAGCCACCACTGCAACAGTCCATTGTCAGATATTTAGGCCCAGCACCCAGGCAGAGGAGAGAGGTCCCATAACAAGAATCTGGCTTCATGTCAGCAGAGAATCAGTCTGCATGTCATAGCAGAGAATCAGGCTTCACGTCAGCCACCACTGCAACAGTCCATTGTCATATATTTAGGCCCAGCACACAGGCAGAGGAGAGAGGTCCCGTAACAGAGGATCTGGCTTCATGTCAGCAGAGAATTAGTCTGCATGTCATAGCAGAGAATCAGGCTTCACGTCACCCACCACTGTAACAGTCCATTGTCATAAATTTAGGCCCTGGCACCCAGGCAGAGGAGAGAGGTCCCATAACACAGAATCTGGCTTCATGTCAGCAGATAATCAGTCTTCATATCATAGCAGAGAATCAGGCTTCACGTCACCCACCACTGTAACAGTCCATTATCATAAATTTAGGCCCCGGCACCCAGGCAGAGGAGAGAGGTCCCATAACACAGAATCTGGCTTCATGTCAGCAGAGAATCAGTCTGCATGTCATAGCAGAGAATCAGGCTTCACGTCAGCCACCACTGCAACAGTCCATTGTCATATATTTAGGCCCAGCACCCAGGCAGAGGAGAGAGGTCCCATAACACAGAATCTGTCTTCATGTCAGCAGAGAATCAGTCTTCATGTCATAGCAGAGAATCAGGCTTCACGTCAGCCACCACTGCAACAGTCCATTGGCATATATTTAGGCCCAGCACCCAGGCAGAGGAGAGAGGTCCCATAACACAGAATCTGTCTTCATGTCAGCAGAGAATCAGTCTGCATGTCATAGCAGAGAATCAGGCTTCACGTCAGCCACCACTGTAACAGTCCATTATCATAAATTTAGGCCCCGGCACCCAGGCAGAGGAGAGAGGTCCCATAACACAGAATCTGGCTTCATGTCAGCAGAGAATCAGTCTTCATGTCATAGCAGAGAATCAGGCTTCACGTCAGCCACCACTGCAACAGTCCATTGTCATATATTTAGGCCCAGCACCCAGGCAGAGGAGAAAGGTCCCGTAACAGACAATCTGGCTTCATGTCAGCAGAGAATCAGTCTGCATGTCATAGCAGAGAATCAGGCTTCACGTCACCCACCACTGTAACAGTCCATTGATCATAAATTTAGGCCCAGCACCCAGGCAGAGGAGAGAGGTCCCATAACACAGAATCTGTCTTCATGTCAGCAGAGAATCAGTCTCATATCATAGCAGAGAATCAGGCTTCACGTCACCACCACTGTAACAGTCCATTGTCATAAATTTAGGCCCCGGCACCCAGGCAGAGGAGAGAGGTCCCATAACACAGAATCTGGCTTCATGTCACCAGAGAATCAGTCTTCATGTCATAGCAGAGAATCAGGCTTCACGTCAGCCACCACTGCAACAGTCCATTGTCATATATTTAGGCCCAGCACCCAGGCAGAGGAGAGAGGTCCCGTAACAGAGAATCTGTCTTCATGTCAGCAGAGAATCAGTCTGCATGTCATAGCAGAGAATCAGGCTTCACGTCAGCCACCACTGCAACAGTCCATTGTCATATATTTAGGCCCAGCACCCAGGCAGAGGAGAGAGGTCCCATAACACAGAATCTGTCTTCATGTCAGCAGAGAATCAGTCTGCATGTCATAGCAGAGAATCAGGCTTCACGTCAGCCACCACTGTAACTGTCCATTAGTCATAAATTTAGGCCCCGGCACCCAGGCAGAGGAGAGAGGTCCCATAACACAGAATCTGGCTTCATGTCAGCAGAGAATCAGTCTTCATGTCATAGCAGAGAATCAGGCTTCACGTCAGCCACCACTGCAACAGTCCATTGTCATATATTTAGGCCCAGCACCCAGGCAGAGGAGAGAGGTCCCGTAACAGAGGATCTGGCTTCATGTCAGCAGAGAATCAGTCTGCATGTCATAGCAGAGAATCAGGCTTCACGTCACCCACCACTGTAACAGTCCATTATCATAAATTTAGGCCCAGCACCCAGGCAGAGGAGAGAGGTCCCATAACACAGAATCTGTCTTCATGTCACCAGAGAATCAGTCTGCATGTCATAGCAGAGAATCAGGCTTCACGTCAGCCACCACTGTAACAGTCCATTGTCATAAATTTAGGCCCCGGCACCCAGGCAGAGGAGAGAGGTCCCATAACACAGAATCTGGCTTCATGTCACCAGAGAATAAGTCTTCATGTCATAGCAGAGAATCAGGCTTCACGTCAGCCACCACTGCAACAGTCCATTGTCATATATTTAGGCCCAGCACCCAGGCAGAGGAGAGAGGTCCCATAACAAAGAATCTGGCTTCATGTCAGCAGAGAATCAGTCTGCATGTCATAGCAGAGAATCAGGCTTCATGTCAGCCACCACTGCAACAGTCCATTGTCAGATATTTAGGCCCAGCACCTAGGCAGAGGAGAGAGGTCCCATAACACAGAATATGGCTTCATGTCACCAGAGAATCAGTCTTCATGTCATAGCATAGAATCAGGCTTCACGTCACCCACCACTGTAACAGTCCATTATCATAAATTTAGGCCCCGGCACCCAGGCAGAGGAGAGAGGTCCCATAACAAAGAATCTGGCTTCATGTCAGCAGAGAATCAGTCTGCATGTCATAGCAGAGAATCAGGCTTCACGTCAGCCACCACTGCAACAGTCCATTGTCAGATATTTAGGCCCAGCACCCAGGCAGAGGAGAGAGGTCCCATAACACAGAATATGGCTTCATGTCACCAGAGAATCAGTCTTCATGTCATAGCATAGAATCAGGCTTCACGTCACCCACCACTGTAACAGTCCATTATCATAAATTTAGGCCCAGGCACCCAGGCAGAGGAGAGAGGTCCCATAACACAGAATCTGGCTTCATGTCAGCAGATAATCAGTCTTCATATCATAGCAGAGAATCAGGCTTCACGTCACCCACCACTGTAACAGTCCATTATCATGAATTTAGGCCCCGGCACCCAGGCAGAGGAGAGAGGTCCCATAACACAGAATCTGGCTTCATGTCAGCAGATAATCAGTCTTCATATCATAGCAGAGAATCAGGCTTCACGTCAGCCACCACTGCAACAGTCCATTGTCATATATTTAGGCCCAGCACCCAGGCAGAGGAGAGAGGTCCCGTAACAGAGGATCTGGCTTCATGTCAGCAGAGAATCAGTCTGCATGTCATAGCAGAGAACCAGGCTTCACGTCAGCCACCACTGCAACAGTCCATTGTCATATATTTAGGCCCAGCACACAGGCAGAGGAGAGAGGTCCCGTAACAGAGGATCTGGCTTCATGTCAGCAGAGAATTAGTCTGCATGTCATAGCAGAGAATCAGGCTTCACGTCACCCACCACTGCAACAGTCCATTGTCATAAATTTAGGCCCTGGCACCCAGTCAGCGGAGAGAGGTCCCATAACACAGAATCTGGCTTCATGTCAGCAGATAATCAGTCTTCATATCATAGCAGAGAATCAGGCTTCACGTCACCCACCACAGTAACAGTCCATTATCATAAATTTAGGCCCCGGCACCCAGGCAGAGGAGAGAGGTCCCATAACACAGAATCTGGCTTCATGTCACCAGAGAATCAGTCTGCATGTCATAGCAGAGAATCAGGCTTCACGTCAGCCACCACTGCAACAGTCCATTGTCAAATATTTAGGCCCAGCACCCAGGCAGAGGAGAGAGGTCCCATAACACAGAATCTGTTTTCATGTCAGCAGAGAATCAGTCTTCATGTCATAGCAGAGAATCAGGCTTCACGTCAGCCACCACTGCAACAGTCCATTGGCATATATTTAGGCCCAGCACCCAGGCAGAGGAGAGAGGTCCCGTAACAGAGAATCTGTCTTCATGTCAGCAGAGAATCAGTCTGCATGTCATAGCAGAGAATCAGGCTTCACGTCAGCCACCACTGCAACAGTCCATTGTCAGATATTTAGGCCCAGCACCCAGGCAGAGGAGAGAGGTTCCATAACAAAGAATCTGGCTTCATGTCAGCAGAGAATCAGTCTGCATGTCATAGCAGAGAATCAGGCTTCACGTCAGCCACCACTGCAACAGTCCATTGTCAGATATTTAGGCCCAGCACCTAGGCAGAGGAGAGAGGTCCCATAGCACAGAATATGGCTTCATGTCACCAGAGAATCAGTCTTCATGTCATAGCATAGAATCAGGCTTCACGTCACCCACCACTGTAACAGTCCATTATCATAAATTTAGGCACCGGCACCCAGGCAGAGGAGAGAGGTCCCATAACAAAGAATCTGGCTTCATGTCAGCAGAGAATCAGTCTTCATGTCATAGCAGAGAATCAGGCTTCACGTCAGCCACCACTGCAACAGTCCATTGTCAGATATTTAGGCCCAGCACCCAGGCAGAGGAGAGAGGTCCCATAACACAGAATATGGCTTCATGTCACCAGAGAATCAGTCTTCATGTCATAGCATAGAATCAGGCTTCACGTCACCCACCACTGTAACAGTCCATTATCATAAATTTAGGCCCAGGCACCCAGGCAGAGGAGAGAGGTCCCATAACACAGAATCTGGCTTCATGTCAGCAGATAATCAGTCTTCATATCATAGCAGAGAATCAGGCTTCACGTCACCCACCACTGTAACAGTCCATTATCATGAATTTAGGCCCCGGCACCCAGGCAGAGGAGAGAGGTCCCATAACACAGAATCTGGCTTCATGTCAGCAGATAATCAGTCTTCATATCATAGCAGAGAATCAGGCTTCACGTCAGCCACCACTGCAACAGTCCATTGTCATATATTTAGGCCCAGCACCCAGGCAGAGGAGAGAGGTCCCGTAACAGAGGATCTGGCTTCATGTCAGCAGAGAATCAGTCTGCATGTCATAGCAGAGAATCAGGCTTCACGTCAGCCACCACTGCAACAGTCCATTGTCAGATATTTAGGCCCAGCACCTAGGCAGAGGAGAGAGGTCCCATAACACAGAATATGGCTTCATGTCACCAGAGAATCAGTCTTCATGTCATAGCATAGAATCAGGCTTCACGTCACCCACCACTGTAACAGTCCATTATAATAAATTTAGGCCCCGGCACCCAGGCAGAGGAGAGAGGTCCCATAACAAAGAATCTGGCTTCATGTCAGCAGAGAATCAGTCTGCATGTCATAGCAGAGAATCAGGCTTCACGTCAGCCACCACTGCAACAGTCCATTGTCAGATATTTAGGCCCAGCACCCAGGCAGAGGAGAGAGGTCCCATAACACAGAATATGGCTTCATGTCACCAGAGAATCAGTCTTCATGTCATAGCATAGAATCAGGCTTCACGTCACCCACCACTGTAACAGTCCATTATCATAAATTTAGGCCCAGGCACCCAGGCAGAGGAGAGAGGTCCCATAACACAGAATCTGGCTTCATGTCAGCAGATAATCAGTCTTCATATCATAGCAGAGAATCAGGCTTCACGTCACCCACCACTGTAACAGTCCATTATCATGAATTTAGGCCCCGGCACCCAGGCAGAGGAGAGAGGTCCCATAACACAGAATCTGGCTTTATGTCAGCAGATAATCAGTCTTCATATCATAGCAGAGAATCAGGCTTCACGTCAGCCACCACTGCAACAGTCCATTGTCATATATTTAGGCCCAGCACACAGGCAGAGGAGAGAGGTCCCGTAACAGAGGATCTGTCTTCATGTCAGCAGAGAATCAGTCTGCATGTCATAGCAGAGAATCAGGCTTCACGTCAGCCACCACTGCAACAGTCCATTGTCAGATATTTAGGCCCAGCACCCAGGCAGAGGAGAGAGGTCCCATAACAAAGAATCTGGCTTCATGTCAGCAGAGAATCAGTCTGCATGTCATAGCAGAGAATCAGGCTTCACGTCAGCCACCACTGCAACAGTCCATTGTCATATATTTAGGCCCAGCACACAGGCAGAGGAGAGAGGTCCCGTAACAGAGGATCTGGCTTCATGTCAGCAGAGAATTAGTCTGCATGTCATAGCAGAGAATCAGGCTTCACGTCACCCACCACTGTAACAGTCCATTGTCATAAATTTAGGCCTTGGCACCCAGTCAGCGGAGAGAGGTCCCATAACACAGAATCTGGCTTCATGTCAGCAGATAATCAGTCTTCATATCATAGCAGAGAATCAGGCTTCACGTCACCTACCACAGTAACAGTCCATTATCATAAATTTAGGCCCCGGCACCCAGGCAGAGGAGAGAGGTCCCATAACACAGAATCTGGCTTCATGTCACCAGAGAATCAGTCTGCATGTCATAGCAGAGAATCGGGCTTCACGTCAGCCACCACTGCAACAGTCCATTGTCAAATATTTAGGCCCAGCACCCAGGCAGAGGAGAGAGGTCCCATAACACAGAATCTGTTTTCATGTCAGCAGAGAATCAGTCTTCATGTCATAGCAGAGAATCAGGCTTCACGTCAGCCACCACTGCAACAGTCCATTGGCATATATTTAGGCCCAGCACCCAGGCAGAGGAGAGAGGTCCCATAACACAGAATCTGTCTTCATGTCAGCAGAGAATCAGTCTGCATGTCATAGCAGAGAATCAGGCTTCACGTCAGCCACCACTGTAACAGTCCATTATCATAAATTTAGGCCCCGGCACCCAGTCAGAGGAGAAAGGTCCCAAAACACAGAATCTGGCTTCATGTCAGCAGAGAATCAGTCTTCATATCATAGCAGAGAATCAGGCTTCACGTCAGCCACCACTGCAACAGTCCATTGTCATATATTTAGGCCCAGCACCCAGGCAGAGGAGAGAGGTCCCGTAACAGAGGATCTGGCTTCATGTCAGCAGAGAATCAGTCTGCATGTCATAGCAGAGAATCAGGCTTCACGTCACCCACCACAGTAACAGTCGATTATCATAAATTTAGGCCCAGCACCCAGGCAGAGGAGAGAGGTCCCATAACACAGAATCTGTCTTCATGTCAGCAGAGAATCAGTCTTCACGTCAGCCACCACTGTAACAGTCCATTGTCATAAATTTAGGCCCCGGCACCCAGGCAGAGGAGAGAGGTCCCATAACACAGAATCTGGCTTCATGTCACCAGAGAATAAGTCTTCATGTCATAGCAGAGAATCAGGCTTCACGTCAGCCACCACTGCAACAGTCCATTGTCATATATTTAGGCCCAGCACCCAGGCAGAGGAGAGAGGTCCCGTAAGAGAGGATCTGTCTTCATGTCAGCAGAGAATCAGTCTGCATGTCATAGCAGAGAATCAGGCTTCATGTCAGCCACCACTGCAACAGTCCATTGGCATATATTTAGGCCCAGCACCCAGGCAGAGGAGAGAGGTCCCATAACACAGAATCTGTCTTCATGTCAGCAGAGAATCAGTCTGCATGTCATAGCAGAGAATCAGGCTTCACGTCAGCCACCACTGTAACAGTCCATTATCATAAATTTAGGCCCCGGCACCCAGTCAGAGGAGAGAGGTCCCAAAACACAGAATCTGGCTTCATGTCAGCAGAGAATCAGTCTTCATATCATAGCAGAGAATCAGGCTTCACGTCAGCCACCACTGCAACAGTCTATTGTCATATATTTAGGCCCAGCACCCAGGCAGAGGAGAGAGGTCCCATAACAAAGAATCTGGCTTCATGTCAGCAGAGAATCAGTCTGCATGTCATAGCAGAGAATCAGGCTTCACGTCAGCCACCACTGCAACAGTCCATTGTCAGATATTTAGGCCCAGCACCTAGGCAGAGGAGAGAGGTCCCATAACACAGAATATGGCTTCATGTCACCAGAGAATCAGTCTTCATGTCATAGCATAGAATCAGGCTTCACGTCACCCACCACTGTAACAGTCCATTATCATAAATTTAGGCCCCGGCACCCAGGCAGAGGAGAGAGGTCCCATAACAAAGAATCTGGCTTCATGTCAGCAGAGAATCAGTCTGCATGTCATAGCAGAGAATCAGGCTTCACGTCAGCCACCACTGCAACAGTCCATTGTCAGATATTTAGGCCCAGCACCCAGGCAGAGGAGAGAGGTCCCATAACACAGAATATGGCTTCATGTCACCAGAGAATCAGTCTTCATGTCATAGCATAGAATCAGGCTTCACGTCACCCACCACTGTAACAGTCCATTATCATAAATTTAGGCCCAGGCACCCAGGCAGAGGAGAGAGGTCCCATAACACAGAATCTGGCTTCATGTCAGCAGATAATCAGTCTTCATATCATAGCAGAGAATCAGGCTTCACGTCACCCACCACTGTAACAGTCCATTGTCATATATTTAGGCCCAGCACCCAGGTAGAGGAGAGAGGTCCCGTAACAGAGGATCTGGCTTCATGTCAGCAGAGAATCAGTCTGCATGTCATAGCAGAGAATCAGGCTTCACGTCAGCCACCACTGCAACAGTCCATTGTCATATATTTAGGCCCAGCACACAGGCAGAGGAGAGAGGTCCCGTAACAGAGGATCTGGCTTCATGTCAGCAGAGAATTAGTCTGCATGTCATAGCAGAGAATCAGGCTTCACGTCACCCACCACTGCAACAGTCCATTGTCATAAATTTAGGCCCTGGCACCCAGTCAGCGGAGAGAGGTCCCATAACACAGAATCTGGCTTCATGTCAGCAGATAATCAGTCTTCATATCATAGCAGAGAATCAGGCTTCACGTCACCCACCACAGTAACAGTCCATTATCATAAATTTAGGCCCCGGCACCCAGGCAGAGGAGAGAGGTCCCATAACACAGAATCTGTTTTCATGTCAGCAGAGAATCAGTCTTCATGTCATAGCAGAGAATCAGGCTTCACGTCAGCCACCACTGCAACAGTCCATTGGCATATATTTAGGCCCAGCACCCAGGCAGAGGAGAGAGGTCCCGTAACAGAGAATCTGTCTTCATGTCAGCAGAGAATCAGTCTGCATGTCATAGCAGAGAATCAGGCTTCACGTCAGCCACCACTGCAACAGTCCATTGTCAATATTTAGGCCCAGCACCCAGGCAGAGGAGAGAGGTCCCATAACACAGAATCTGTCTTCATGTCAGCAGAGAATCAGTCTTCATGTCATAGCAGAGAATCAGGCTTCACGTCAGCCACCACTGCAACAGTCCATTGGCATATATTTAGGCCCAGCACCCAGGCAGAGGAGAGAGGTCCCGTAACAGAGAATCTGTCTTCATGTCAGCAGAGAATCAGTCTGCATGTCATAGCAGAGAATCAGGCTTCACGTCAGCCACCACTGCAACAGTCCATTGGCATATATTTAGGCCCAGCACCCAGGCAGAGGAGAGAGGTCCCATAACACAGAATCTGTCTTCATGTCAGCAGAGAATCAGTCTGCATGTCATAGCAGAGAATCAGGCTTCACGTCAGCCACCACTGTAACAGTCCATTATCATAAATTTAGGCCCCGGCACCCAGTCAGAGGAGAGAGGTCCCATAACACAGAATCTGGCTTCATGTCAGCAGAGAATCAGTCTTCATATCATAGCAGAGAATCAGGCTTCACGTCAGCCACCACTGCAACAGTCCATTGTCATATATTTAGGCCTAGCACCCAGGCAGAGGAGAGAGGTCCCATAACACAGAATCTGTCTTCATGTCAGCAGAGAATCAGTCTGCATGTCATAGCAGAGAATCAGGCTTCACGTCAGCCACCACTGTAACAGTCCATTGTCATAAATTTAGGCCCCGGCACCCAGGCAGAGGAGAGAGGTCCCGTAAGAGAGGATCTGGCTTCATGTCAGCAGAGAATCAGTCTGCATGTCATAGCAGAGAATCAGGCTTCACGTTAGCCACCACTGCAACAGTCCATTGTCATATATTTAGGCCCAGCACCCAGGCAGAGGAGAGAGGTCCCGTAAGAGAGGATCTGGCTTCATGTCAGCAGAGAATCAGTCTGCATGTCATAGCAGAGAATCAGGCTTCACGTCACCCACCACAGTAACAGTCGATTATCATAATTTAGGCCCAGCACCCAGGCAGAGGAGAGAGGTCCCATAACACAGAATCAGTCTTCATGTCAGCAGAGAATCAGTCTGCATGTCATAGCAGAGAATCAGGCTTCACGTCAGCCACCACTCAACAGTCCATTGGCATATATTTAGGCCCATCACCCAGGCAGAGGAGAGAGGTCCCGTAACAGAGAATCTGTCTTCATGTCAGCAGAGAATCAGTCTGCATGTCATAGCAGAGAATCAGGCTTCACGTCACCCAACATTGGAACAGTCCATTGGCATATATTTAGGCCCCGACACCCAGACAGAGGAGAGGTTCATTCAACTTTGGGTAGCCTCGCAATATAATGGTAAAATGAAAATAAAAATAGGATTGAATGAGGAAGTGCCCTGGAGTCCAATAATATATGGTTATGGGGAGGTAGTTAATGTCTAATCTGGACAAGGGACGGACAGGTCCTGTGGGATCCATGCCTGGTTCATTTTTATGAACGTCAGCTTGTCCACATTGGCTGTAGACAGGCGGCTGCGTTTGTCTGTAATGACGCCCCCTGCCGTGCTGAATACACGTTCAGACAAAACGCTGGCTGCCGGGCAGGCCAGCACCTCCAAGGCATAAAAGGCTAGCTCGGGCCACGTGGACAATTTAGAGACCCAGAAGTTGAATGGGGCCGAACCATCAGTCAGTACGTGGAGGGGTGTGCACACGTACTGTTCCACCATGTTAGTGAAATGTTGCCTCCTGCTAACACGTTGCGTATCAGGTGGTGGTGCAGTTAGCTGTGGCGTGTTGACAAAACTTTTCCACATCTCTGCCATGCTAACCCTGCCCTCAGAGGAGATGGCCGTGACACAGCTGCCTTGGCGACCTCTTGCTCCTCCTCTGCCTTGGCCTTGGGCTTCCACTTGTTCCCCTGTGACATTTGGGAATGCTCTCAGTAGCGCGTCTACCAACGTGCGCTTGTACTCGCGCATCTTCCTATCACGCTCCAGTGCAGGAAGTAAGGTGGGCACATTGTCTTTGTACCGTGGATCCAGCAGGGTGGCAACCCAGTAGTCCGCACACGTTAAAATGTGGGCAACTCTGCTGTCGTTGCGCAGGCACTGCAGCATGTAGTCGCTCATGTGTGCCAGGCTGCCCAGGGGTAAGGACAAGCTGTCCTCTGTGGGAGGCGTATCGTCATCGTCCTGCCTTTCCCCCCAGCCACGCACCAGTGATGGGCCCGAGCTGCGTTGGGTGCCACCCCACTGTGACCATGCTTCATCCTCATCCTCCACCTCCTCATCCTCGTCCTCCTCCTCAGTAGTGGGCCCTGGCTGGCCACACTTGTACCTGGCCTCTGCTGTTGCAAAAAACCTCCCTCTGAGTCACTTCGAAGAGACTGGCCTAAAGTGCTAAAAATGACCCCTCTTCCTCCTCCTCCTCCTCCTCCTGGGCCACCTCCTCTTCCATCATCGCCCTAAGTGTTTTCTCAAGGAGACATAGAAGTGGTATTGTAACGCTGATAACGGCGTCATCGCCACTGGCCATGTTGGTGGAGTACTCGAAACAGTGCAACAGGGCACACAGGTCTCGCATGGAGGCCCAGTCATTGGTGGTGAAGTGGTGCTGTTCTGTAGTGCGGCTGACCCGTGCGTGCTGCAGCTGAAACTCCACTATGGCCTGCTGCTGCTCGCACAGTCTGTCCAGCATGTGCAAGGTGGAGTTCCACCTGGTGGGCACGTCGCATATGAGGCGGTGAGCGGGAAGGCCGAAGTTACGCTGTAGCAGCGGCAGGATGTGAACGCCGGAAGCGCGAACAGACGGCCCGCACTTTATGCAGCAGCTCTGACATGTCGGGGTAGTTGTGAATGAACTTCTGCACCACCAAATTCAGCACATGCGCCAGGCAAGGGATGTGCGTCAAACCGGCTAGTCCCAGAGCTGCAACGAGATTTCGCCAATTATCGCACACCACCAGGCCGGGCTTGAGGCTCACCGGCAGCAACCACTCGTCGGTCTGTTGTTCTATACCACGCCACAACTCCTGTGCGGTGTGGGGCCTGTCCCCCAAACATATGAGTTTCAGAATGGCCTGCTGACGTTTACCCCGGGCTGTGCTGAAGTTGGTGGTGAAGGTGTGTGGCTGACTGGATGAGCAGGTGGAAGAAGAGGAGGAGGAAGCCGAGAAGGAGGAGGTGGCAACAGGAGGCAAAGAATGTTGCCCTGCGATCCTTGGCGGCGGAAGGACGTGTGCCAAACAGCTCTCCGCCTGGGGCCCAGCTGCCACTACATTTACCCAGTGTGCAGTTAGGGAGATATAGCGTCCCTGGCCGTGCTTACTGGTCCACGTATCTGTGGTTAGGTGGACCTTGCTACAGATGGCGTTGCGCAGTGCACACTTGATTTTATCGGATACTTGGTTGTGCAGGGAAGGCACGGCTCTCTTGGAGAAGTAGTGGCGGCTGGGAACAACATACTGTGGGACAGCAAGCGACATGAGCTGTTTGAAGCTGTCTGTGTCCACCAGCCTAAATGACAGCATTTCATAGGCCAGTAGTTTAGAAATGCTGGTATTCAGGGCCAGGGATCGAGGGTGGCTAGGTGGGAATTTACGCTTTCTCTCAAATGTTTGTGAGATGGAGAGCTGAACGCTGCCGTGTGACATGGTTGAGATGCTTGGTGACGGAGGTGGTGGTGGTGTTGGCGGTACATCCCCTGTTTGCTGGGCGGCAGGTGCCAACGTTCCTCCAGAGGCGGAGGAAGAGGCCGAGGCGGCAGCAGCAGAAGAGGCCGAGGCGGCAGCAGCAGAAGAGGCCGAGGCGGCAGCAGCAGAAGAGGCCGAGGCGGCAGCAGCAGAAGAGGTAGCAGGGGGAGCCTGAGTGACTTCCTTGTTTTTAAGGTGTTTACTCTACTGCAGTTCATGCTTTGCATGCAGGTGCCTGGTCATGCAGGTTGTGCTAAGGTTCAGAACGTTAATGCCTCGCTTCAGGCTCTGATGGCACATCGTGCAAACCACTCGGGTCTTGTCGTCAGCACATTGTTTGAAGAAGTGCCATGCCAGGGAACTCCTTGAAGCTGCCTTTGGGGTGCTCGGTCCCAGATGGCGGCGGTCAGTAGCAGGCGGAGTCTCTTGGCGGCGGGTGTTCTGCTTTTGCCCACTGCTTCCTCTTTTGCTACGCTGTTGGCTCGGTCTCACCACTGCCTCTTCCTCCGAACTGTGAAAGTCAGTGGCACGACCTTCATTCCATGTGGGGTCTAGGACCTTATCGTCCCCTGCATCGTCTTCCACCCAGTCTTTATCCCTGACCTCCTGTTCAGTCTGCACACTGCAGAAAGACGCAGCAGTTGGCACCTGTGTTTCGTCATCATCAGAGACTTGCTGAGGTGGTATTCCCATGTCCTCATCATCAGGAAACATAAGTGGTTGTGCGTCAGTGCATTCTATGTCTTCCACCGCTGGGGAAGGGCTAGGTGGATGCCCTTGGGAAACCCTGCCAGCAGAGTCTTCAAACAGCATAAGAGACTGCTGCATAACTTGAGGCTCAGACAGTTTCCCTGATATGCATGGGGGTGATGTGACAGACTGATGGGGTTGGTTTTCAGGCGCCATCTGTGCGCTTTCTGCAGAAGACTGGGTGGGAGATAATGTGAACGTGCTGGATCCACTGTCGGCCACCCAATTGACTAATGCCTGTACCTGCTCAGGCCTTACCATCCTTAGAACGGCATTGGGCCCCACCATATATCGCTGTAAATTCTGGCGGCTACTGGGACCTGAGGTAGTTGGTACACTAGGACGTGTGGATGTGGCAGAACGGCTACGTCCTCTCCCAGCACCAGAGGGTCCACTAACACCACCACGACCATGTCCACGTCCGCGTCCCTTACTAGATGTTTTCCTCATTGTTATCGTTCACAACAACAACAAAAATATTATTTGGCCCAATGTATTGAATTCAAATTCAGGCCTTTTTTTACAGACACCTAACACTATCTGGCTATCTATTTAGGTACCGTATTACACTAATACAGGCACAGCAGTAACCACCGATTTAGCTGACTATGAATTTGAGGCCTAGTATTTAGGCGCTGGGTGACAGGTATACGTTTTATGGACAGAATTAGACTGGGATATGCACAGTAGCGTGTGTGTGAAGTTATTGAGAATGACCCTATCAGCACCTTGATTCTGATATACCCTTTTAGGGATTAATTTAAAGTAGGCCTGATACAGCAGAAACCACTAAATTAGGAATTGTATTTCAACCCAGAACAAAAAATGTGTTTTGACGGACACTAAATAACTTGCCCAGCCACAACAGTACAGCAGTAACGACAGATTTAGCAGGATATAAATTTAAGGCCTAGTATTTAGGCGCTGGGTGACAGGTATACGTTTTAGGGACAGAATTAGACTGGGATATGCACAGTAGCGTGTGTGTGAAGTTATTCAGAATGACCCTATGTGCACCTTGAATCTGATATACCCTTTTAGGGATAGATTTAAAATAGCTCTGATACAGCAGAAACCAAAAAATTAGGAAATTGCTAAATTGGGAATTGTATTTCAACCCAGAACAAAAAATGTGCTTTGACGGACACTAAATAACTTGCCCAGCCACAACAGTACAGCAGTAACGACAGATTTAGCAGGATATAAATTTGAGGCCTAGTATTTAGGCGCTGGGTGACAGGTATACGTTTTACGGACAGAATTAGACTGGGATATGCACAGTAGCGTGTGTGTGAAGTTATTCAGAATGACCCTATGTGCACCTTGAATCTGATATACCCTTTTAGGGATAGATTTAAAGTAGCTCTGATACAGCAGAAACCACTAAATTAGGAAATTGCTAAATTGGGAATTGTATTTCAACCCAGAACAAAAAATGTGCTTTGACGGACACTAAATAACTTGCCCAGCCACAGCAGTACAGCAGTAACGACAGATTTAGCTGGATATAAATTTGAGGCCTAGTATTTAGGCGCTGGGTGACAGGTATAGGTTTACTGACAGAATTAGACTTGGAAATGCACAGTAGCGTGTGTGTGAAGTTATTCAGAATGACCCTATGTGCACCTTGAATCTGATATACCCTTTTAGGGATAGATTTCAAATAGCTCTGATACAGCAGAAACCAATAAATTAGGAAATTGCTAAATTGGGAATTGTATTTCAACCCAGAACAAAAAATGTGCTTTGATGGACACTAAATAACTTGCCCAGCCACAACAGTACAGCAGTAACGACAGATTTAGCAGGATATAAATTTGAGGCCTAGTATTTAGGCGCTGGGTGACAGGTATACGTTTTACGGACAGAATTAGACTTGGAAATGCACAGTAGCGTGTGTGTGAAGTTATTCAGAATGACCCTATGTGCACCTTGAATCTGATATACCCTTTTAGGGATAGATTTAAAATAGCTCTGATACAGCAGAAACCACAAAATTAGGAAATTGCTAAATTGGGAATTGTATTTCAACCCAGAACAAAAAATGTGCTTTGACGGACACTAAATAACTTGATCAGCTACAGCAGTAACGACAGATTTAGCTGGATATAAATTTGAGGCCTAGTATTTAGGCGCTTTGTGACAGGTATAGGTTTACTGACAGAATTAGACTTGGAAATGCACAGTAGCGGGTGTGTGAAGTTATTCAGAATGACCCTATGTGCACTTTGAATATGATATACCCTTTTATGGATAGATTTCAAATAGCTCTGATACAGCAGAAACCACAAAATTATGAAATTGCTAAATTGGGAATTGTATATCAACCCAGAACAAAAAATGTGCTTTGACGGACACTAAATAACTTGACCAGCCACAACAGTACAGCAGTAACGACAGATTTAGCTGGATATAAATTTGAGGCCTAGTATTTAGGCGCTGGGTGACAGGTATAGGTTTACTGACAGAATTAGACTGGGATATGGCCAAAAAATAACCACACTATTGCTGGTTAAATGCACTTGGTGTGACAGCTTGACCAACCACACTACTGAGGGTTAAATGCACTTGGTGACAGGCGCAGCTTGCCCCTGATGTAGTATATGGCCAAAAAATAAACAGACTATTGCTGGTTAAATGCACTTGGTGTGACAGCTTCACCCTGATGTAGGATTTAGCCAAAAAAACAACCACACCATTGAGGGTTAAATGCACTTGGTGACAGCTTGCCCCTGATGTAGTATATGGCCAAAAAATAAACAGACTATTGCTGGTTAAATGCACTTGGTGTGACAGCTTCACCCTGATGTAGGATTTAGCCAAAAAACAACCACACCATTGAGGGTTAAATGCACTTGGTGACAGGCGCAGCTTGCCCCTGATGTAGTATATGGCCAAAAAATAAACAGACTATTGCTGGTTAAATGCACTTGGTGTGACAGCTTCACCCTGATGTAGGATTTAGCCAAAAAACAACCACACCATTGAGGGTTAAATGCACTTGGTGACAGGCGCAGCTTGCCCCTGATGTAGTATATGGCCAAAAAATAACCAGACTATTGTTGGTTAAATGCACTTGGTGTGACAGCTTCACACTGATGTAGGAATTAGCCAAAAAACAACCACACCATTAAGGGTTAAATGCACTTGGTCGCAGCTTGTGCTGGTGCACCACAAGACACAAAATGGCCGCCGATCACCCCAGAAAAAAGTGACTAACAAACGGTCTGGGCAGCCTAAAAACAGTGAGCAATTGAGTATCAGCAGCTCAATGATCCACAGCTGCAGATCGATCAATTACTCTAGTCCTTTGGAGGAGTGAATCTGCCTAATCTCGCCCTACTGTTGCAGCCGCAACCTCTCCCTACGCTAATCAGAGCAGAGTGACGGGCGGCGCTATGTGACTCCAGCTTAAATAGAGGCTGGGTCACATGGTGCTCTGGCCAATCACAGCCATGCCAATAGTAGGCATGGCTGTGATGGCCTCTTGGGGCAAGTAGTATGACGCTTGTTGATTGGCTGCTTTGCAGCCTTTCAAAAAGCGCCAAGAAAGCGGCGAACACCGAACCCGGACTTTTACGAAAATGTCCGGGTTCGGGTCCGTGTCACGGACACCCCAAAATTCGGTACGAACCCGAACTATACAGTTCGGGTTCGCTCATGCCTAGTTGTCTGCTTTTTCTAAATTTTGTGCGAGCGCTGCCTTCTCTGTTTACATGCTCTCAATTGCAATTGCTGCGGTGAGCAGGTGAACAGAGCAGAGAAAACAGCTCTCATAGTGCTGCCATCTCTTCAAACAGCTCATCCGAGGGTGTGGGGGATGTTTCGGGTGTAAGAATTAGGCATGTGGGTGATGTTTCAATTTTTACCTCAGGCAGCAGAAAGGCTAGGTGCTCCCCTGCCCCTGGCCACAAAGCACTGAAGGAGGAGAAAGGGGGAACCAATTCATTTTTCGCCTCAGGCAGAAGAAAAGCTAGAATCGGCCCTGGCTACAGTGTAGTTTCTAGTTCATAAGCTTCCAACTATGAACCAACACAGCTATTGATTTCCTATAAAATGAGTACACTTTCTAAAGTAAAAAGCTTGATATTCAGACTTATTCCCTTTATTTGTGCCCTTATGTAACCTGCCAGTTTATGGTGCCACTCTTTGTCCGATGATAAAAATCACCATCTATACTGGAGCTGTAATAACTTTCTACAGCTAAGGAACATAATAAAATGAAGGCGTTTCAGCATAAATTCGTGCTAAAATTGCCTTAAATTAATGATAATCCAAAGATCAAACAGAATAAGTCTTGAATGTTATTAACAAGACATGAATTTGTGACATTTTTACAACTTTGTATTAACTCTAATTATCAAATCCCATCAGCATGATTCATGAGCCAGACAGAGAGCAAAGCCCAAGTTAGATCCTAACCCAAATGACTTTACATCAAAAATGCTCTCTTGACAGGACACTTTTCTAAATTCAGATTTTTAGCTCTCAAAAATGAACATTTTAAACCCTCCAACTGAACCTGTCATTCATAGCTGATCATCTGCAAGTCAGACAGCCATGTAAAGAAGAGATGGACGAGGGCACAGATCAGGAGAAGTGACAGCTGTGAGAGGAAGCCTGTCTGGCTGTCTCTCCAGAAGAACACATAGAAGCGCTTTAGTGACATGCCTATGTTATTTCAAAGAAAACCTTATAAGACTTTTATTACAAGTGATCACTGGAGAAATGAGCAGAAAATGAAGTACATTGACTAGAAGAACTGTCTTCTCGTCTTCACTTGACATTTGATGATGGAGTTTGGCCTGAATGTGCTAGAAGCTGGGGATCTAGAGTATAATGTACAAGTATGGATTTACATTATTGTCAGTGAATCCCTAATATGATCTGTTTATAGAAATTGTTCATTTAAGAGCAGGAGCAGTCATCATAATAGCGGTCACTTGCTCCTGGACTACTGACATGTGGCAGTATTTAGTATACAGCTCCTGTACTGCATCATTCAGACACATTGAGAGATTTTCCTGCAAGAAGTGCTGGTTTCTTAACGGCACCTCTTCTCTGATGGTGGGCTCATGCACATGACTGCGTTATGGTCATGTTTTGTACTGAGATGGATTTGATGCCATAGACATCTATCATGTCTACACTTTAACTTCGAATGTCCCCAGTTTTAGGCAAAGGCATAGAAGACTTCTTCCTGTCTGATACCATGCGACTCTATAGTACTTGGTATGTACAGGGGAATCTCCCTAAAAACATTGAGATAACTGTGTGCATGAGCCCTAAAATAAATGTGCACACATCTCTATCTTATTGAAAGATGATGTTCAGATGATGGGACTCCCACCCCTCGCCATAACAGATAGCTATTGTAGTCCTCAGAACACTATGCCCCTTTTACTACTTCCAGCCTGGCTCAATTTTACTCAGGAAAGACAATATTGTCAGTACCATACTATATAATTAGCAAATTGCAACTCAAACCCCTGAGATACGCTAATTCTAGGAGCCCAGCGGTCAACTTTTACCAGTAGGGGAACCACAATGCTGGCTGTCCCTGAAGCCTCAGTGAAAGTTAAACTGGTATTCCAGTTGTTAAAAGTTATCCCCTGTGGATAGCGGACTATTCAATCGGTTGGATTCCTACCACTGGTCACGTTAATGGGTACCCCATACCCTTCAGAGGCCCCCCGATTGAATACAGCACATGAACTGCCATTCTATTCGTCTCTATGAAGCTCCAGAACTCCCGGGGAACAAGCGGTAGGTTCTCTACCAATCTAATAGTTATCTCCTTTCCTGTAGGAGGGGATAACTTTTAACAACCCCATTAAAAATAGAGGCACCAGGGATGAATTTGTCATTCAGCTGTTTCTTTTGTGCACCATGATTATTTTACAAGCTAGACTAGCCCAGAAAGTTATTTGGAGACACATTGTAATGACCAGCAACACGCACAGGGAGGAAAAAGGGAAAGTCCTGCCCAAGGGAGAGGGAAAGGTGGTGACCCCTAACTCTCCTTGCGGCTGGCACCTGACTGCCCTGACGTCCCTAGACGGGTTCCTCACCAGTGCGGCGATCACGTGCCTAAACCCTGGCTTTCCCTGAAATGAACCCTAGATAATGAACAGGCCGGTGGGATCGCTAGTCCTCACCACCGCACTAAGAGGGAAACACCAGGGAGAGGACAGACAAACACAGACAAACACAAACACCCAGGTGGACGACAACAACTGTCCACAAAGGTCCAACAGGGATCCGGAGGGTAGCGTTCTAAAGCAACAATCAGAGAACGCAGCAACACAGCTCCAGTGGGTCAGAATAGAAAAGAAATGGTGACTTGCCAGTGGATTACTGACGGCGATTATTTATGGCAAACTCAGCTAACGGTAAATATGACGACCACAACTCTTGACACAAAACATCTTAGATATGTCTCCACGTTTTGGTTGGTACGCTCAGTCTGTCCATTCGACTGAGGATGGAAAGCTGAGGAAAAGGACAAGTGAACCCCCAAACGGGAACAAAAAGCTTTCCAAAATTTAGAAATAAACTGGGTTCCCCGATCCGAAACAACATCGGAGGGGACCCCGTGAAGCTTCACGATCTCACTGACGAATACCTGAGCAAGAGTTTTAGCATTAGGTAATGCGGGTAACACAATGAAGTGTGCCATTTTGCTAAACCTGTCCACTACTACCAAAATAACAGTTTTACCCGCAGACAAAGGTAAGTCAGTGATAAAATCCATAGACAGATGTGTCCATGGTCTATTGGGAATGACGAGTGGTAATAGAGACCCTGCAGGACGTGTATGTGAAACTTTTGCGCGCGCACAGGTAGAACAAGAAGACACAAAATCCAATACATCCTGACGCAACCTTGGCCACCAAAAACGACGAGACAATAGCTCTAAGGTTGCTTTACTACCCGGGTGCCCAGCAAGTGCCGAATTATGATGTTCCTTTAATAATTCGAGACGTAGGTTCAACGGTACAAGCAATTTCTCTGAGGGGCAAGAGACCGGGGCGTCCCCCTGGGCCTCTAACACCTTCCCCTCCAAAGCAGAGTGTACCGCAGAGACAACCACTCCTCTTTGTAGAATGGGTACTGGATCACTCACATTACCCCCTCCAGGGAAACAACGAGATAGTGCATCAGCCTTGGTATTCTTTACCCCAGGACGATAGGTAATCACAAAGTTAAACCTGGTAAAAAATAGCGACCACCTAGCCTGTCTAGGGGTGAGACGCTTAGCTGATTCGAGGTACAGCAGATTTTTGTGGTCCGTAAACACAGTGACGGGGTGGACTGCCCCCTCTAAAAAGTGACGCCACTCCTCAAACGCAAGTTTAATAGCTAACAGTTCCCTATTGCCAATATCGTAGTTCTGTTCTGCTGCAGATAGTTTTTTAGAAAAGAAAGCACAAGGACGCCATTTGCCAGGAGACGGACCCTGAGACAGTACAGCCCCTACTCCCACCTCTGATGCATTGACTTCAACAATAAAAGGCTGAGAGACATCAGGTTGGACTAGTACAGGTGCTGAGGTAAACCTCTCTTTTAGAGAGGAAAAAGCAACTTTAGCGGCGTCAGACCATTTAGAAAAATCAATCCCCTTCCTAGTCATGTCAGTAAGGGGTTTTACGATCACCGAATAATTTTTAATGAATTTCCTATAGAAATTCGCGAAGCCCAAGAACCGTTGTAGTGCTTTGAGGTTCTCAGGAAGATGCCAATCCAAAATTGCCTGGACCTTCCTAGGATCCATACGGAAACCTGACGCAGATAAATAATAACCTAGGAATTGTATCTCCTGAACGGCAAAAACACATTTTTCAATTTTTGCATATAATTCATTCGTCCGTAGGACCTGTAGTACTTGTCTGACATGCTCCTCATGTGTTCTCAGATCAGACGAATAAATTAAGATATCATCTAGGTATATTACCACAAACCTGCCGATTAGATGACTAAAAATGTCATTAACGAAATGTTGAAAGACGGCAGGAGCATTGGTCAGGCCGAAAGGCATAACTAGATTTTCATAATGCCCCTCAGGGGTGTTAAAAGCTGTTTTCCACTCATCCCCCTTTTTAATACGAATCAGATTGTAGGTCCCCCTAAGATCGAGTTTGGAGAACCACCTAGCACCCGCAATCTGGTTAAACAGGTCTGGAATGAGAGGAAGAGGGTATGGGTCTCGGATGGTTATCCGATTTAATTCACGAAAATCTAGGCAAGGACGCAGGCCCCCCATCTTTCTTTTTAACGAAGAAAAACCCTGCAGCCACGGGTGAAGAAGAGGGTCTGATGTGTCCCTTAGCCAAACTCTCAGAGATATAATCCTTCATGGCTTGTCTCTCTGGACCTGAAAGATTATATAACCTGGTCTTGGGTAATTTTGCGCCGGGAATAAGGTTAACCGGGCAATCATAAGGACGATGAGGTGGTAACTTCTGACAACCCTTTTCAGAAAAAACGTCCTCAAAGTCCGAAACAAATGTAGGTAGGGTAGCTATGGAGGCGACTTAGCAATTGCTATTTAAGCAATTTTCTCTGCATGGCTCACTCCACTCCAATATCTCCTTGGCCTGCCAATCCACCACTGGATTGTACGCTACCAACCAGGGAAGACCCAGCACTACCGGAGCGGGAAGCCCCTCCAGAACAAAACATGAGAGCATCTCGTTATGGTGATTCCCTACCCGAAGGTGTAAATTATGAACAATGTGGGTGAGATTTCTCTGAGATAGAGGAGCAGAATCAATAGCAAATATGGGAATAGGTCTCTGTAGTGTACAGAGAGACAAACCCATAGTGCGGGCAAAATGGGCATCTATCAAATTTACCCCTGCTCCACTGTCTAGAAAGAAAGAAATAGTCTCTGTCTTATCACCAAAAACAATAACCGCTGGCAACACAAATTGCGATGTACGTATGGAGGAAACGTATACCCCCGGCTGACATCCTCCACACAGCCTGGGGTTAGTAGTTTTCCGACGTTTTTTTGTTTCTGAGGAAATAAGGACAGACATTAATGAAATGACCCCTCTCCCCACAAAAAAAAAAAAACCCACGCCTACGGCGAACCTCAGGAGGACGGACCTAACGAGTAGTTCCTCCTAGCTGCATAGACTCGTCTAAGTCCGTACAGACTAACTGCTGCTTGGGAGGGGTTACCAATGGCTCCGGTTTTTTCAACCTGTCCCTAAGACATCTATCTATACGGATAGAAAGGGACATAACTGCATCAAGGGAAAAGGGGGTCTCATATAATGCAAGCGCATCCTTAACCCTTTCGGATAACCCAGAGCAGAACTGACTCCTGAGAGCCGGGTCGTTCCATTGGGTATCCGTAGCCCACCTACGGAAGTCAGAGCAATACTCCTCTACCGGCCGCTCTCCTTGTAGGAGTCTCCGTAATTTTGATTCAGCCAGTGCGACTCGGTCAGGGTCGTCATATATGAGACCCAAGGCCCCGAAAAACTCATCCACTGACCGAAGCGCCTGAGAATCAGTAGGTAAAGAGAACGCCCAGGACTGCGGGTCCCCCTGCAGCAGGGAAATAACAACACCCACCCACCGTTCTTCATTACCAGAGGAATAAGGACGCAGTTTAAAGTATAATTTACAGGCCTCACCGAAAGTCAAAAACTTGTCCCTTCCCCCAGAAAATCTGTCAGGGAGAGGAACCTTGGGTTCCGCAACAACCTGGTTACCAGTAGCAACCGCTGGGCTTGCGGTCTGTTGTAATTGCTGCTGTTGCTGGAGGACCGACACCTTCAATCCTGCCACCTCCAAAGACAGCCCATGAAATTGTTCGGACATAGCAGCAATTGGATCCATACTGGATTCTAAGTATGTAAAAAAAAATATATATTTTTTTTTTACCTACACAAAAAATAAGGGCCAGATATAATGTAATGACCGGCAACACGCACAGGGAGGAAAAAGGGAAAGTCCTGCCCAAGGGAGAGGGAAAGGTGGTGACCCCTAACTCTCCTTGCGGCTGGCACCTGACTGCCCTGACGTCCCTAGACAGGTTCCTCACCCGTGCGGCGATCACGTGCCTAAACCCTTCCTTTCCCTGAAATGAACCCTAGATAATGAACGGGCCGGTGGGATCGCTAGTCCTCACCACTGCACTAAGAGGGAAACACCAGGGAGAGGACAGACAAACACAGACAAACACAAACACCCAGGTGGACGACAACAACTGTCCACAAAGGTCCAACAGGGATCCGGAGGGTAGCGTTCTAAAGCAACAATCAGAGAACGCAGCAACACAGCTCCAGTGGGTCAGAATAGATGTCCAGGCAGGAAGCTCTATATCTGGCAACCAGAGAAGTGTGAGAGGGGAATATAAGGAGGATTGGGAGTGCTGGACAAGGAACAGCTGAGAGAAGGAGCTACGGATCCCTGAGTGAGCCAAAAGGGTTTGCAAAGCAAACCCAGAAAGCTACAATAAGGAAACATCCCTATCTTACATAGAGCGTGCAGCCAACCGCTGCGACCTCCTGACCCCAGGTACAACGGAGTCAGGCGTGGCTCTTGACACCCTCGTGACACACATAGATCATCACAGATAACAACATCACATAATATCATATTCCTTCATGCTACATGACATAATGCATAAGTTATGGCTACAGGCGGTTAAAGAGCACTTATCTATTTTCAGAATAAGCCATTTTGTGTATACGTTAGTATATTCCTAGTGATGTACTTTCACTAGTTTTACGCCTTTGCAGACTCCATCTCTAATTGTAAGTTTGTAATGGGCCAGTGTGGTAGGCAATGTTGGCTTACACATCTTGTGTGAATATGACAGAAAGGGAAGTTATGTTCTTCCTGAGAAGGAGATCTACAATCATAAGGGTTACACAATACAGCAACAGTCCTTGCAAACATATAGCATAGCAATCATATAGGGCATTTAAGGATTTGTAGGACCCTAGCTTTGCGACAGCACATGCGACTCTGTGCTCCTGCATCTTCAATTATAACAAACGACTGCTGGCTGTCCACACAGTAGAGGTGCTTGGCCAATCAGTTAGTTAAAGCTCCCTTTTTTGTCCTTAAAACCTTTCTTCTGACCTCCTAGCTCAAGCTCCATCCCTGACTCTAGCATGATAGCCACTGGGGACCCATCTTCTCTCAAGCAGGGTCAATTGGACCTCACTTTACCAAAGCTCTGACAACTTCACCTAGGACTAAGGGCTTATGCACACAACAGTATTTTGCGTTCCGTATATGGACCGTAGTTTGATTCCGTATATGGTCCGTATACAGAACCATTTATTTCAATGGGTCTGCAAAAGATGCGGACTGCACTCTCTGTGCTGTCCGCATCCGTTGCTCTGTTCCGTGACCCCTCAAAAATTATGATACATGTCCTATTCTTGACGTTTTGCGGACTAGAATAGCCATCTCTATAATGGACCTCCTGTTCCGTTCTGTAAATTGCGGAAGGCACAGGGGCGGCATCCGTCTTTTTCGGACCGCAAAAAATGGCACTGTAGTGTGCATGAGCCCTAATACTTGGCCTCGCTTCTCCCTGGTGTGTCCCTCACTGTCTTTCCTCAGGTCTTCTCACAAGCAAAACTTGCCTTGACAGTTCCACTACTTCAACACAACTCCTGACAAATTCAGCACATCTATCTATATCTGGAGGTCACAACCCCCCACCAATGTCATTATAGCCATATGGGGAAATATCTATGGCTAACTAACAAATAGGGGTTTTCCTTAGGAAGAATTTGATCTGATGCCAGTAACCTGTAGATCTTGTAACAACGCAAATCACAGCCTACGAGTCCCATGTGTATTACAAAGATCATTAGATGATATACACATACTGAAGACTGTGCATAAAAAATCGGCGTTATTGCGTTATTATTGAGTTACTTGTTCATGAATTTATTGGTTAGTTGTGCAGCAATTTGGTTTAGCTCCTTTTGGATTTTATTGCAAAGCATTAAAACTTTATCATATTTCAGTTTATTGTCCGACTGCTTTGAACACAGATGAGAGCCAGTCTCATTTAAAATGGCGTTAATTAAAATCACTTTCTTTAAAACCTGGCACAGAGTTCATTTAACGATTTGCTTGTTCCTTATTCACATCTTCATTTTTACCCGCATCAACATATGCTTCTTTCTTTTGTTTGCCAGAAAATATTTGATGAAATTATTAAAAGTAGGAGAATTTCCACTTCCATACTAGCTGAATAATTAAAACAATTATTAAATTTTTATACACACATTTTGCTGCCATTACATTTTCTAAGCAATAAAAAGTAATAAGAAATTAAGAAAATATTGCATTTAAACTTTTTTGTTCCTCTGTGGCTATAATAATTTTGGCCCAAAACACTGAACAGTGTTTTGTCCTTAAGTCACCCTTTTTGAATCTCTCAACCTAATTAGCTGCATTAGGTCTTATTCACATGCCTGTTTGTGCTTAACAGCTACAATGACATACAAAACTGGGTCGGTGGGGAGATCATGTTTTATGTCCAAAATATGGACAGTTAGACACTAGTTCAGTCCACTACTCTCTGCATGAGGATTTTCACATTGCTTTAGGAGAGAATGTATTGCCCCATATGTCAACATATTTCCTGCATTTATAAGATGAAATAGTGTGTTTCAATTGCACATTATGTATTAACCCTTTAACGCCCAGCGCCGTACATGTAGTGGGAACATTTCTCCAAGTGGTGAAGACGACCAAACGAAGGCCATCTACTGTCTGGAACTGTTGTCCATTTTTGTAAACTTCCCTTGCCATCCATCCCCAAAGGTTCTCAATTGGATTTAGATCAGGGGAACACGCAGGATGGGCCAAAAGAGTGATGGTATTCTCCTGGAAGAAGCCCCTTGTCCTGCGGGCATTGTGTACTGTAGCTTTGTCCTGTTGAAAAACTCAATCGTTACCACACAGACGAGGGCCCTCAGTCATGAAAAATGCATTCTGCAACATCTGGACATAGCCAGCGGCCGTTTGACCCCCCTGCACTTCCTGAAGCTCCATTGTTCCACTGAAGGAAAAAGCACCTCAGACCATTATGGCACCCCATTCACTGTGGCGCGTAGAAAACATCTCAGGTGGGATCTGCTAGTCATACCAGTAACGTTAGAAACCATCAGGACAATCAAGGTTAATTTTTTTCTCATCAGAGAATAAAACTTTCTTCCACCTTTGAATGTCCCATCTTTGGTGCTCTCTTGCAAAGTCCAAATGAGCAGTTCTGTGGCGTTCAAGAAGACGAGGTCTTTGAAGACGTTTTTTTGCTTTTGAAGTCCTTCAGTCTCAGATGCTGTCTGATGGTTATGGGGCTGCAGTCAGCACCAGTAAGGGCCTTAATTTTGGTCGAGGATCATCCAGTGTCTTGACGGACAGCCAATTGGATTCTCCGGCTCAGTGCTGATGAAATTTTTTTGGGTCTTCCACTTGACTTTTTTGTTCCATAACCCTCAGGATCATTTAAGAATTTAAGAAATTCCAAATTACTGTCTTACTGCATCCCACCTCAGCAGCAATGGCGCCCTGTGAGAGACCCTGCTTATGCCGTTCAACAACCCGACCATGTTTAAAAAGGGAGAGTTTTTTTGCCTTTGCCATCACAACGTGTGACTACCTGACAGAAAATGACAATGAATCCACATCTTTGCACAGATTTGGCCTTTTAAAGGCATGTGGTCCTCCTAAACTTTTGATCAGCTGAAAAACAGCCTGTTTCAGTTTAATCGTTATTTTCAATTAATTGAATGCTCAAAAAATGTTTTGTCTCACTCTCATTTCTTCTTGTTGCATGTTGAAGCTCTACTTGGAACCTTGTTAAGATCCAGCCATGCTAAATATGATGTTTTGCCATTTTTCAAGTGGTCTTAAACTTTTGATCAGGACTGTATAAAAAAAGTATATATAAAAAAAAGTTTTTAAAAATACACATCATGGCATCATGGGTGTCATGATGTGCAAAAACGCCCATAGTATAAAAATATAAAAAATATATTCCCCATACTGCAAACAGCAAAATGGAAAAAAGCGTCTAAATGGCCGATTAGCCTTTTTTGTTTTTTCATTTTCTACAATTTTTTTTAAATAAAAAGTGTTTTAAGAAATCATACACACCCCAGAATGGTATCAATGAACAGTTTAGATCGTCCCATACAGCTTCGTACACATAATTACAAAAAAGTTATAGGGGTAAAAAAAAATGATTTTTTCCCCCCACTTTTAATTTTTTTATCACTATCAAAACGCAAGCAAACTATGCATATAAGGTATCGCCGGATTCATACTGACCTGCAGAATTAAATTAACCAGTCAGCTTTATCGTACATTGAACTTTGTAAATAAAACACCCGTAAAACTGTGATGGAATTGCTTTTTTTTGCAATTCCATCCCATTTGGATTCTCTTTCCTGCTTCCCACTACATCATATGCAACATTAAATGGTGGTGTTGGAAACTACAACTTGTCCCGCAAAAAAACAAGCCCTCATACGGCTATGTGAACAAACAAATAAAAAAGTTATGGCTCTGGGAAGGCAGGGAGCGCAAAACGAAAAAGCAAAAAAAAGCAAACCTCTGGGCCTGAAAGTGTTAAAGGGGTTTACCGGGGGTACAGATGCTGATGATTTCATCTCTGGAGAGTTAATCAATATCAGACACCTCTGTCCCCGCTATTCTGGAGTCTTTATACCCTGTGTGGTTTTTGTTGCTGGCGTACTGCAGCTCAGCTTCCATTAATTACCCCAGAATTGTCTCTACACAGTGTACAGAGTTGTCTGCTTCAAGCAAATACTTCCCAGATCCTATGGCTGCCTGAAACTGTTGACATATGGGGGTGCTGGTGGTCGGACTCCCTCTATCTGATATTGATGACCTATCCTGAGCATAGGTCATCAATATCTATTTGCTGGAAATTCCCTTTAAGCTTTGCCCCTAAAATAATAATATTGTACACCTGTATGTCCTTTGGTTTCTATCTAGCCATGTGCACCAAACCTCTGAGGAGCCAGTGACAAGTATACATAGGTTTTGAAAACTTTCTATACGGAAGAAGAAACACAATGTGGTGAAGACAGATGTATTAATTAGGGAACAAAATTACATATTAAGGCTGAAAAAAGACATATGTTCAAGTTCAATGATGGTACGGGGGGGAGATGAGGAGGTGTGGTAAACCAGGATTTTACATATTTACTGTACATATGTTTTAAAGAGGACCTGTCATGTCTCCTGAATGTCTGTTTAAGTAACTACTGTACTTGTATTAACAATTCTGAAACATCTATTCTTATAACTTTGTGTTGTGCCATTCTTCCATTATTCCTATGAGAAGTTTATAAATTAATTGTCCGCAGTCTGCAATAAAGTTCCATCCGGGTGTTACAAGTTGGAAATGAGTCCATGAACAGTCTGGCCCTATCCAATCAGTCCTACCATTGTCAGGATTACAGTGCAGAATAGTTTAGGTAATGTAGCCATCAAGGCAGACTTCATGAACAAGAAATTGGAATTGGAACACCAAATGGCTTCCCATTCACCTATAAAAACTAGCATTTTTGTGTGCTTACTTAATGGTGCTGTACAGACCTAATATTATCAACAAAATAGTCATCAAATAACACCTACACAGTAGGACCAAGCATGTTGTCTACAGTAGAACCCATCATATCAGTTTCCTCATAACAGTAACAGCCACATTTATACTGCAATAGCAATAATGTAAGAGTAACACACAGATCCAAGCTGTGGCAAAGGTCCAAGCTCAAGTCTGAGTTCATAGATTCCAACATAAAATTATAGTGCTGGTAAATCATATTTGGCCTTTAAGTTGAGATTTAGACAATTATAGAATGAAAAGAGGGTTGAATAAGACCACTTTCACATAGTCAGTGTTTGATCGGGGATTTACATCAGTTATTGTGAACCAAAACCAGGTGCAGGTCCAAAACACAGAACAAGTGCAGATCTTTCCACTATACCTCATAACTCTGTGTACCCTCCACTACTGGTTTTGGCTCGCAATCACTGTTGGAAATCACTGACCAAACACTAACCAAACACTGACTGTGCGAAAGCAGCCTAACCCAATATATCCCAAAAATGTAAAAAATTATGAGTGAGGGATTGATGAGTAGATTTAACTTTGATTAAATCAGGGCAAATGAACCTAAAAAAAAAAAAAGGAAGAGCTCCTGGAATTTTACGCAAAATGATTTGCCCATTTAATGTGATTTTCGATTGATTTTGCTGCTGAAAAAAAAAAAAAAAAGAATAGATGAACGCTGAATTGGATAATAACACCTAATTTATTCACCAGTTCAGTTTCTTTTTGGAAGTATTTTCCTCTTTAGATCAATCTGCACAGATCATGTTGTGTGATGAATTGATATCTTTTATCTTTTGAAGTGGAACTGCTCCTTTAAGTAAGTTTTAGTGAATATGTAAACATTTGATGGGCCTTAAGGATTTCTCCTTGTGATCTGAGTAACTCAGCAAGCTTAAATGTTTACTGAAATGACTGATGTGATTTGAAAATATTATTAAAACCTATTTTGGTGTGATCGTGAAGAAATTTGAGGTACCATCTGCTATAGCTGATATGATTTACTTTGTTCTTCATTTATATTTAAATCATTTTCCGTCAAACTGATTTTAAAGAAAATAAAAAAAAATCCTTTTTTTATTATGAAATAATTCAAGCTTCACTGCAAGTATTTAGCAAGTATAAAAGAATTCCTTGAGTTAAGTATGTGGTAATGCTATAAAAGGGCTTACAACCATTTGACTTTTATATTGATTTTCAAAATTATGTTTAATAGCTTAATGTCAAAGATTTCTCTATAATATTAGTTTTCCAATAAAACAGGAAATTACAGTATTATATATTAGTAAAGTCTGACCTGGAAGGCCACTGATTTCCAAACTGAAAGGGCTTTATGATGCAGGATCGGAAAGAGCAGAGCAGAAGATGGGAGTGGTGGTGGCTCTGTTCAAAGAAATCACAGTGGCAGTCTGAACTCTGATGCTACTTAGGGCAGAGGCAGTGACAGGAGGGCACACCCTTTTCTCTCATGGGGAACACCCTAATGTAGGGGCTTCTGTCTGATGGTAGTTGGGTCAACCTGATGTTTTGGGTTTTGTATGGGTGCAAGCCAGGAGATGTAGGTGCTGTGTCTGGCAAATGGTGCTAGAGTCAGTAACCAGACCAGTTATAGAAAATAAACAAGTGGCTCTTTACTAAAGTGCAGAATGGAAGTTGCAGTACATCCAATGGTATGAAACATAGTTCCAAACAATTCACAATGCAAATCTTCCCTGATAGCAATGTATGGATATAAGCAATGATCGGGATTAAAGTACTCCTCTATCTGCAGAATTTAAGGCTGGTAATAAGGTTCTTGCAAACTTGTCTGTAATTCCCAGATGGGGGCTACAGGATTAAGATATGTCCGACTAAGACCATGTAAAAATGTGAAAGGGTGCAAAACTTGATGCGTTTCGGGTTATACGTGCCCTTTGTCAAAAAAGCCTGAGTAGCCCAAAATGCATCAAGCTTGTTCCTGCATGTATTCTTCTAAATAAAGTATACGTTTTTATCAGAGATAGCAGTGCTGGATTCTGGTTGTTATCTAATGTAAACTACTTTCTTGATGCAAATATTCTCAGAGATAGTGATATTTTGGGACACAGGCTTAGTTTTCTCCAAAAGGGGAGCACATGTAGCTCCTCTCTCTTATTCAGCTAACATTAGACTCACACTATACTAGGGGAAAACCTAAGTCCATCTTCTAGGCTCCTATGAGAGCAGAGTCAGGATTATTAACCCTGACTGATCCAGGCAGAGCTATATGGGTACAATACATCTGATAACATTATACAACAAGAAAAAGTTTGCAAGTACCCCGTTCTGGGGTATTCCGTTTCCAATGCTCAAATTCATTTAGTGCTACTCAGAGATTTCTGCTGATGAACATCTACCACAGCATTCTAAGCAATAAACTATTGAAATCAATAGGGAACTTAGATTGTGAGCTCCAATGGGGACAGTTGGAACTAACGTCTGTAAAGCACTGCAGAATATAGTAGCGCTATATAAGTGCATAAAATAAAAAATGGCAGTGTGCATGGAATCACATGCTGTAAGGGAAATTTAGAAATAGTTGCATTGCATGTTCTTAAAAGGGTCTTCCCAGATTTATAAATAAAGCTTAAATGGATATTCTGGTCAGTAAGGGTTTGACTGATGGGAACTCCACTAATTGCCAAGTACCATGCTCAACAATCTTTATTAGTGCTGTAGACTTTAAATGGAGACCAACACTCACTCAATCAGTTGGGTTCTCAGTGGTCAAACCACCAAATATATTGCAGTTATCAGATTGCTTATAACCAGAATACCCTCATATCATCTGATAAGTGGATGCAAATTTCCTACTAGACTAGGCAAAAAGGTTAATTGTAGCAAAATGGTAGTCAATACTACCGCACACCTAAATATCCCTATATTGCAAGTAACCCTCCTAGCAAATGGGACAACAGACATTGAGTACATATGGTACACCCTCATCTTTTCAAAAAACGTACAATCTTGTAGCAAAATGGCTAAGAATTTTCTGCAGCTGCTGATGTAATTAACATATATAGACAAATATTAGGTAAGAACTTCTAAGAATATTCATGTAATCAAAAGAGGATTAAGACAGAAACTGCTATTTAGCACACAGGAATGCTTAGAATTAACCCTGTGTGAAGCTCCTGTGCCCAATACAAAATTAGTAACAAGACCTTGCATTTACTTTGTGCTATTTTTAATTACTTTGGCCCCCCTGTATCTTGAATAGTTTTGGCTGTAGGTGGCTGCCGGGATCAATTTCAATACATACCTTCAGTATTAGCAGCATGAGGCAGAGCTCAACCACATGAAGTGCTGGCTAGAGCAGTTCAAGTGTGTGTTCTGACATTTCTAAACCATTCATGGGTGAAATCCAGGAACATTGCTTTACAGAGATGACATAATGTGCAGTAACGTACTGGTTCACTGCTAAAGGGTTAACAGTACTTCAATGTATCTATGCCCTGTGTAATCCAATAAGGTTACATATGGGTAGTAAATAGTTAAACTGTCAGTTCTTAAGGCAGTTTCAGGGAGAGAAGCTGTCCCTGCCCACCCACTCTGGTGTTTTGTGGCTGATTTTCAGACCAATCTTAGCCAGCCTGTAATTCTAAGAGAAGCCTTTTAGAGTGGATGAAGCCTGTGAATTGTATGAAGCTACCAGATAAAATAAATGTACCAAGAGAAACTCTTAGGGGGGAAGCACAGAAAACCACTGGCAAGCTAATATAGGTAGACGTTCCACCATCAATAAATAATATCACTGTAGTTAGGAACGTTATGAGGATTAGATAAAACGAATACGGTACTTTATTAAATATACAAAAATTATAGAGGAAAGGAAACCTACTAACTATATAAAAAATCTAAGTGACCAGAGTGTATCCGCAATTCCAGTGGCGGACCGAGGTGACACAAGAAGGACCACGATCTGTGTTCCCAGAGACGGTCACTAAGAGATCCACTTCAGGTGCACTATGGTTGATTATATAACCATGCCTCGGCTATGGTAATCTATGCACCACCCAAATTGTGCACCGTGGCACGGACAAGGTGCTCAGCTCACTCACCCAGTATAGATGGCCCTGGACTAGATTTAATATTTGACTAATCCATTGATAAACATCTACCCTTAGGATCCGACATGAATCAAGAACCACCTGTCATGGATATGAACCAGATGTCGGATTGTCAGCCCCTAGAGCACGAATCAAGGGACACTAGCTACCTGGGTGTGAGCAAGAGGAAGCTTGAGTGCATCTGTTCACATATGGCAGAGGACTGAGAAACCGCAGACCACTACTGCCATCTAAACGCCATTCAAGCAACCATCAAAACATATATGTCTGCCCCCACTACGGTAATTGCTCGACGCGTTTCGCCATACTCTGGCTCGTCAAGAGCACAAGTTGTGGGTAAGGAGACAAACAAACAGATCAGCTGCTACTAGCCTCTGTGACAGAGGCTGCAGCTATCAGCACTGAGTGGCCGTACGCGGCCGCAAGGACACGCGCTATATAAGGAGGTGACTCCTCCCCTCATTCCGGATCAAGCCCCTGGAGCGGCCAATAAGGAGGAAGGAGGCGCGGCGCCACCGCAGCAAACTACCCGCCCCACTTACCTGCCCCCTCTATGAGACGATCGCAGCTGAATGTCAACACATTCACACACTATTATTAAAGGGACAAGATGGCAGTTTAAAAGTATAATGCAGCAGGACATTGCAGACATTACAGGGACAGAGATCATTGTCAAATTCTGGTAAATGATGTTGTATACCTAGTGGCCAGTGTAGTCTTTGTCACAAACTCGAGATAGGTCTTATACCATAAAAAATAAAAAAAGCCTGCAATTCTAAGAGAAGCCTTTTAGTGTGGATGAAGCCTGTGAATTGTATATAGCTACCAGATAAAATAAATGTACAAAGAGAAACTCTGAGGGGGGAAGCACAGAAACAATTACAGAAGGTTGAGGACCGGATTAGAATGCTGGCAGGGCAGTGAAGATAAACTGGAATTTACTGTATGTGGTTAATGTAAACTGCTTCAGGCGCCAGCCACACTGGGACTTGCATGCCTTTGGTCATTTGGGAAGATTGCATGAGCCCTCCCCTGCCATTCTGCCTCACACCCTGCCAATCATCCACCATTAATGGCACTTTAGGAGCCACCAGACAGGAGATCCAAGGAAACAAAGGGTGCGTCCTTCCATTCACTGCCTGCATGGTCCAGGAGAGCCCTAGAACTAGGGTTATCCACTGTGAGGACTAATCTCATTATCTTGGCCACAATTCCTCTCCTCTACACTCCACTCTCTCCATCCCCGCAATTCTCCCTGCTAGCCGGTGAACATCACATGTATTTTGTATATCTAGAGTGCTATGACTTTCAAATGGTTTGCTGAATGTTTCATTTAGAGTCTTTGCAACTATGTTTGGTCTCCAGTGAGAGTAAATAATTCAATTACATATGAATCATACTACGGAGGATTTACTGTAAGATGTGCAAATCTCTATTATTTGGTAGAATTTTAGAGACTTTTTATATTTTATAAAGCTAAAAGACTAAACATCCATCACTTCAACCAATATACTGCATGCATGAGGGGAATTCTTACATAGGCAAGGAGCTTTCTCCTTTTTTAAATATATTTAGTATTTTTTTTCTTAACATGGTGTTATTGCCTTTTAGCATATGTCATGCATTTAAAGCATACCTCTAGTTTCACAAGTAACATGATTATAGTGTAGAAATGTCCAACATAAATTTTCTGAATTAGTTGATTAACAAATGTTGCTGCTAAACTGTAGTACAGACAAGCCAGGGCCTGTGCTGAGGTTACCCTTAACTAGAAAGTATAATTTTCTAGTTGGAACCTGTGCAATAGGACCCTACCGGCTACGGCACCCTCACCAAAGATGGGACCCAGAGCCGGATAGTTAAGTACAGCCCGTAGCAAAGACATTGGCCAAGTCCAGTACTATAATCACTTGTGAATTTGGAGGTAAGTTTTAAGCAAGGTGTATAAAATAGGAATGTGTAGAGGTTCAGACAGCACAAGTGTCGATCAATGATTGATCGCTGGCCTATTATAGGCTGGAGCAAAGTGTATTGAGGAGGAACAATTGCAGCTGTTCTGTCAAAACTGGTGCTAAGGAAAACTGGCTTAGTTATATGAACTCATAGTCAGATTTATCTTTTTATTTTTCAAGACAACTTTCAAAAATGAAACATGGAATCTGATTGGTTGCTATCAGCAACTAAGCCAGTTTTCCTTAGCGCAGAAAAGTGGCCAACGCTTATTCTCAGAAATGTAAGTAAAACTGTACCCCTACTGTATCTATAGTGTACTCTTTTTTTCTTATGGTTTGCATTCTTTGCTTCCAAAAAACTCTTACCTTTTTCTAGAGCTAATACATGATGATTCCAAAAAACAAAATCCCTTCTAGATTGGTATTGCTTGTTTCCTCAGTGCACTTGAATTGAGTCTGGCAGTCATTACAAAGCTCAAATGCTTAGTCTTTGACTACATGGGTTTTCCACATATTAAAATATAGGCCTATGAGATCACTTAGCTTCAAACATTAAGCATGTAACAATCATAAAGTCAGCCCCTAAAATGGATTCCTTTAAGGGATTACATTGTAAATTACATTGTGTAAATTCTAGAAAGTTCATTAAGCTTTTCCTTGTGTCAGATTTGTGCAACACATCTCAGGTTTTTAATGTTTCTATCCTTATCTAGTTGACATCTTTCTTCACCCCCCATCAATATAATGCAGCTCAGTGCTTTCTTGGATATATCTTCTTAGACAAGACATCACAATCATATCTTCTATTATTTCTGATGTGCTATTTAGGACTTTTGATGTTCCATTAAAATCAATAATGTACACATAGTGTGCTATTCAAATAATGGCTCAGGGGCAGAAGTCAGGCAGTAAAATACTGAAATAAGAGTCCTTTTATTTAAACTGAGCTTTGGGTGTTTTTATATTCTTAGTTTTCCTGTCTATGCACTACTATAGTAGAACCAAGCATAAATTGTGGCAAAAACACACAAAGGAATGGGAATTATGAATAAGGCGCGAGAATTCTTCTTAGTGGGGGGCAATAGCACTATCCGTCTCCAAGTAACAATAGCTTTGGTTCCCGTCTAGTAGAAGATTCTTCTGCCGCATGGCCTTTAGACAACCGTAATTCAATATATCAGGACAGCACTCTAAATTTGACTGCAATTGGGTAGGGTTTATTTTTGTCTGCCAAACCTTAGATCATAAGATTCCATTCACAAATGAATCAGTTAATTGCAACATTTCCGGTTTATGAGAACACCGCTTTTCAAGCATATGTAGGTGCTAGTCAGCGCTTAATGGCAGCATGTTCTCCTAAGCCTGAAAAGTTGCAATTAATTGATTCATTTGTGAATGGAATCTTATGATCTAAGCTTTGGCAGACAAAAATAAACCCTACCCAATTGCAGTCAAATTTTGATGAATTATACTTGTGAATAATACAGTTTTAAAAGCTCAAGAAAAAAAATTAGCTCTGAGACTGCTTTCACATCCGCATCGGAAGCTGTGTTCGGGGCTTTCATCACAGAATTTGTCAAAATAGCTTAGAGAAAAGTCCTGCATGCATTTTTTCTCCGGTAAAAAACATTATTCTGAAAGGAAACCTAAGAGATCCCATTATAGTCAATGGGATCCGTTAGGCGGCGTTCCTGTCAGTTATTTGCCAACGTCATTTTCGTTCTTATGCTCCTATAATGGTAATAATAGTGCTGAGGGGAAAACAGCCTAAATTGGGATTTTCCTTTTTATATTATTTAGGAGGAAAGTTCTCATCAAACATTTTAAATGTATCTAGCAATAAAATTGGCAGGTTGGAAACATTATGATCAGGCATGGGATTCAGCCAGTTTCCTCAGGTTCTCAAGATCCGGTTGTTAAAATTACAGCAGCAGCTGGAGATGAGTACTTCCATTCCATAGTTTAGCTCCTTAGGCTTTTTAAAAATGTTTGTGCTATGTGTGTGTAGTGTATATATGGTGTATTTATGCATGTGTGCCATGCATATAGTGTATTTATGCATGTGTGCCATGCATATGGTGTATTTATGTGTGTTGCATATATGTGGAGTATGTATATGTAAACATGTGTCATGCCGCTGCATGTCCGCCGTTGAGTAGGGAACCTGTTGTTAAAAATTTTAATACCACCCCTGGTTATGATGGATACAGGAAGTTAATTTTTGGTCAGAAAAGCTGGAAAGTATGTTCCTGAAGGAATCATCACCCCTATCTCATCATCCCACCAAAGTAGCTTATATTATTTAGTATTTTTACAATTCATGAAGTAATTCCTGCCTATGACCAAATTACAGTTCTGTACAAGCCACCAAAGTCTACATGAGGGTTAGTGTATGTGCATTTACCTAAAATTCAATACAGATGTCTACGGACTTTTTAGAAAAATCATGTCATCGTGAATCAGACGCCATATTGCAGAGATATTTTTTCCTAGGAGCATATTTTCTAGGGAAGAATACCTTCATAATATGCTCTTGTAAACTAGTCTCCATGTATTGCTAGGCTCTGTGCACATGGCTCTTTGACCAATGTGAATGTAAGATGACCATATGGTGCTTACTAATATAGCCATTGTTGATATTCTGTGCATTGTGCTATATTTCACAAGCTATGTCCCCTTTTTTTGGCAAATGTTCTGTCCACATAGAGATCCTGTCCATAAGATGGCCACTGATGGAGGGTCATGTGACCAGACACTTCACTCATTCTTCTCCATTCTAACACACTGCACCATGACCCTCCATCAGTAGCCATCTCATCTTTCTTTTTTAATGGAGATGTACAGTACAGACCAAATGTTTGGACACACATTCTCATTTAAAGAGTTTTCTTTATTTTCATGACTATGAAAATTGTAGATTCACACTGAAGGCATCAAAACTATGAATTAATACATGTGGAATTATATACATAACAAAAAAGTGTGAAACAACTGAAAATATGTCATATTCTAGGTTCTTCAAAGTAGCCACTTTTTGCTTTGATTACTGCTTTGCACACTCTTGGCATTCTCTTGATGAGCTTCAAGAGGTAGTCACCTGAAATGGTTTTCACTTCACAGGTGTGCCCTGTCAAGTTTAATAAGTGGGATTTCTTGCCTTATAAATGGGGTTGGGACCATCAGTTGCGTTGTGGAGAAGTCAGATGGATACACAGCTGATAGTCCTACTGAATAGACTGTTAGAATTTGTATTATGGCAAGAAAAAAGCAGCTAAGTAAAGAAAAACGAGTGGCCATCATTACTTTAAGAAATGAAGGTCAGTCTGAAAAATTGGGAAAACTTTGAAAGTGTCCCCAAGTGCAGTCACAAAAACCATCAAGCGCTACAAAGAAACTGGCTCACATGCGGACCGCCCCAGGAAAGGAAGACCAAGAGTCACCTCTGCTGCGGAGGATAAGTTCATCCGAGTCACCAGCCTCAGAAATCGCAGGTTAACAGTAGCTCAGATTAGAGACCAGGTCAATGCCACACAGAGTTCTAGCAGCAGACACATCTCTAGAACAACTGTTAAGAGGAGACTGTGTGAATCAGGACTTCATGGTAGAATATCTGCTAGGAAACCACTGCTAAGGACAGGCAACAAGCAGAAGAGACTTGTTTGGGCTAAAGAACACAAGGAATGGACATTAGACCAGTGGAAATCTGTGCTTTGGTCTGATGAGTCCAAATTTGAGATCTTTGGTTCCAACCACCGTGTCTTTGTGCAATGCAGAAAAGGTGAACGGATGGACTCTACATGCCTGGTTCCCACCGTGAAGCATGGAGGAGGAGGTGTGATGGTGTGGGGGTGCTTTGCGGGTGACACTGTTGGGGATTTATTCAAAATTGAAGGCATACTGAACCAGCATGGCTACCACAGCATTTTGCAGCGGCATGCTATTCCATCCGGTTTGCGTTTAATTGGACCATCATTTATTTTTCAACAGGACAATGACCCCAAACAAACCTCCAGGCTGTGTAAGGGCAATTTGACCATGAAGGAGAGTGATGGGGTGCTGCGCCAAATGACCTGGCCTCCACAGTCACCGGACCTGAACCCAATCGAGATGGTTTGGGGTGAGCTGGACCGCAGAGTGAAGGCAAAAGGGCCAACAAGTGAAAGCATCTCTGAGAACTCCTTCAAGACTGTTGGAAGACCATTTCAGGTGACTACCTCTTGAAGCTCATAAAGAGAATGCCAAGAGTGTGCAAAGCAGTAATCAAAGCAAAAGGTGGCTACTTTGAAGAACCTAGAATATGACATATTTTCAGTTGTTTCACACTTTTTTGTTATGTATATAATTCCACATGTGTTAATTCATAGTTTTGATGCCTTCAGTGTGAATCTATAATTTTCATAGTCATGAAAATAAAGAAAACTCTTTGAATGAGAAGGTGTGTCCAAACTTTTGGTCTGTACTGTATTTCTGCAGATATCTTAGCAGTCTTAACATCCACGGAGCCAAAAATCTGCATGGTTTATTATTCATTGGTTATAGTTAAATTAGGCACAGGATATTTATTAAGTCTTAGGTCTTAAAATGAAACATTGCAATAGTACAAAAATCTGCATGTTTACTATATATATATATATATATATATATATATATATATGTATATATTTTAAAATACCTTACATTATTTCAAGACTGCCAGAAAATATGCTGTTTGATCTGTAGACAGGGGATGCAACCTTATCCTGTACTCTGAATGATTTTAGTTATTGGTGTTAAGTAGTGTTGAGCGAATTGAAGCATCCAAAGTGGAATTTGATCCGAAGTGTTGGAAAAATTTGATTTGCCATGAATCCAAATTCCCTCGCGCTTCAGGGTAACAAATCTGTTTTTCTTAAAATGGCGACTTTATGGGTCACAAAGTGAAAATAAGAAGCTCGGGAATGCAATATGACCCATAACACTGTGTAGCAAGCCAACCCGCTGTTAGCCACCTCCCTGTGATGTCACAGCCCTATAAAAGCCTCATCCCACGCGGTCTCTGCCATTTCATGGTTAGCTAAGCATAGCGAGAGATGTGGCACAGTGTTGCTTAAAACTGGTTTAAAAAAGGATTTTGGAGAGGACGAGTGCAGGGATAGGTCAGGGAGACTGTTTTGAGACTGTAGCGAGACAGTAGGGATACTGCAGGTGGAGTGTATCGCCGTGTGCATGACCGTCTACTGCACCCACATTAAAAGTTGATCTATTATTTTACTTATACAGTTAGTGGGGGAGATTTATCTAAACTGGTGTAAAGGAAAAAACTGTTTAGTTGCCCATAGCAAACAATTATATTCCAATTTTCATTTTGCAGAGTTCCTTTGGAAAAGAAAGGTAAAATCTGACTGGTTGCTATGGCAACTAAGCAAGTTTTTATTTACACCAGTTATATCGCCGTGTTCAGCACGTTCTACTTCACCCATATTCAGTGTTAATATGATATGTTGGGGAAACAGATATGTTGCGTCCGTATTCCAGGATAGTGTAATATTTTGCCCTGTTCAACAGTGCAGTGGAGCCAGGTTTAGCATAGCGAATGCATTCTGTTAGCTGTTGCATTACATACAGGTTTGAGTGAACCCGAACTGTAAAGTTCGGGTTCGTATCGAACTTTAGGATTCTTTGATCCCGGACCCGAACATTTCAGTAAAAGTTTGGGTTTGAGTTCTTTATTCGGCGATTTAATGGCGCTTTTTGAAAGGATGCAAGGCGGCCAATCAACAAGCGCTTAACTTATGTGCCCTTAGAAGCCATCACAGCAATGCCTACTAATGGCATGGCTGTGATTGGCCAGTGCAGCATGTAACCCGGCCTCTATATAAGCTGGAGCCACGTACCGCCGCACATCACTCTGCTCTTACTAGTGTAGGGATAGGATGCTGCTGCTTTGAGGGAGAGAATAGGAAAAAATCTATCTGATATCACATCACAACTTGTTGTTAACTCTATAATCTACAGCAATTTTGTGGGTGCAGAGCAACATTTTTTTTTACCCTGCCCTGAGCCCAGTAATACAGAAAAATAAGTTTTATCCGTCTATTAGTTAGTGGGCATCGGCGGCCATTTTGTGCAAGTTCAGTGGACCAGCACTGCATATGTGCCAGGGACAATAATTTAATCCTGTTCTTTTAGTTCAGTGGGCAACATATACCCATTTTTTATGTGCACCTGCCCTGCATATGTGCCAGGGGAAGGGAAAATAATATAGGTAATCTGTCTGTGAGTTCAGGGATCCAGGGAGGTGACATATTCACATTTTTTTCAGGAAAGTACAATCCAAGTAAATCCATCTGTTAGATTCTGTGGGGACAAATTATTTATTTATTTTGCTAAAAAGTACATTTGCGCCCTGCACTGCATTTGTGATAGTGAAAGAAAATCTGTTACATCCATCTGTTTAATTGTGGACGAAAAAATCATATTTTTTTCCCCATAAAGTACCTTTGCGGCCTGCACTGCAAATCTGATAGTGAAATAAAATCTGTAAATCCATCTGTTTAACTGTGGGTGAAAAAATAATATATTTTTTTCCATAAAGTACCTTTGCGGCCAATGCTGCATTTCTGCCAGTCCAATAAAAGCGTTAAATACTGCTGTTATATTGTGTTTTAAAAAAACCACCCATTTTGTGCAAGATACTGCATTTGCGGCCTTTGCTGCATTTTTGAGAGTCCAATACAAGCGTTAAATACTGCAGTTATATTCTGGTTTTAAAAAACACCTATTTTATGCAAGATAATGCATTTGCAGCCTTTGCTGCATTTCTGAGAGTCCAATACAAGCATTAAATACTGCTGTTATATTCTGGTTTTAAAAAACACCTATTTTATGCAAGATAATGCATTTGCGGCCTTTGCTGCATTTCTGAGAGTCCAATACAAGCATTAAATACTGCTGTTATATTCTGGTTTTAAAAAAACACAATTTTTTTTGCAAGATACTACATTTGCGGTCTTTGCTGCATTTCTGACAGTCCAATACAACAGGTCAATACCACTGTTACATTGTAGTGTTGATCACAAATATTCAAATTGCAAATTTGTATCGCAAATATAGGCACTTCGAGAATTCGCGCATATATTTAGAATATAGTGATATATATTCGTAATTTTGAATATTCAAGATTTATTTTAATCAGTACATATGACCCTTCCCTGCTTCTATCTTGTGTGCCAATGAGAAGGCTGCATGCAGTATCTTTGACTTTAGAAGTAGTGTTGATTGCAAATTTTTGTGATGCAAATTTTCAATTGCCGATTAAAAACTTGCATCCTCCCTGCTTCTTGCTTGTGGGCCAATGAGTCTTTGGCCCACAAGCAACTTAAGCAGGGAGGAAACATGACTTTAGATGGGAAAAATGACGAATATTCAAAAAAAAAAAAGAGTATATAGCACTATATCGAATATATTCGTTTTTCGAATATTCGTAATATTCTAAAACAAGAATATATAGCAATATTTTTCAATAGAGCTAAATTGCTCTACATTCGTTTTTTTCGAATATTCACTATATTGCTATATATTCTTGTTTTAGAATATTACGAATATTCGAAAAAACAAATATATTCGATATAGTGCTATATATTTGTTTTTTAGAATATTCGTAATTTTTTCCATCTAAAGTCATGATTCCTCCCTGCTTAAGTTGCTTGTGGGCCAATGACTCATTGGCCCACAAGCAAGAAGCAGGGTGGAATCGTTTTTACTTGGCAATTGAAAAATTTGCGATAAAAATTCGCATTACGAAAATTCCCATTATGAAAATTCGGATAACGAAAATTAGCATTTTTGCATTTTATGCGATCATTACCTTGCCGATTTTTCAAGTCAAAAATTGCAGAATATAACAAATATTCAAATATTCAAATATTCAACGAATATTCTACTAAATATTCGCAAAATATTGCAAATTCGAATATGACCTCTGCTGCTCATCACTATTACATTGTTGGTTTACAAATTCAGATTTTTTGTGACCGTGAAGTAATTGTATAAAATTAGCCTGTCACACTGTTGTGTGACCTCAATCCATTTTTCGGCACTGCCTTATTGTCAGTGAACTTAATTGTTGACTATTGGCGGTTACATTGTTGCCTGACATAAACCATCTGTTAGTTTGGTGGGTGAACGCAAAGAATGAGGAGAGCATCAAATAAGGGACATAACCCTGATCGTGGTGCTGCTGGTGTTGGTGGAGCTCCTGTTGCAGGCAGAGGACGTGGTCACTCTGTGCCAGCTACACGCACAAGTGAAACACCTTCATCAGGTGCGAGTAGGCGACAGAACCTCTAGCGTTATTTATTACGGCCGAATACGGCTCTATGAATGGTGAGGCCAGAACAAGTACTGGCAATAGTAGATTGGGTGGCTGACAGTGCCTCCAGTACCTTCATATTGTCTCCCACCCAGTCTCCTGCTGAAAGATCAGAGTTGGCACCTGCAGCCCATGGCCATCAGTCTTTCACCTCACCCCCTTGCAAATCAGCCAAGCAGTCTGAGCCCCAAGTCATGCAGCAGTCTCTTCTGCTTTTTGATGACTCTGCTAGCAAGGTTTCCCAGGGCCATTCACATAGCCCTGCCCCAGAAGTGGAAGAGATTGAGTGCACCGATGCCCAACCACTTATGTTTCAGGATGAGCACATGGGAGGACTCCCGCAGCACGTCTCGGATAATGACAAAACACAGGTGCCAAGTGCCATGGCTTTCTGCAGTGTGCAGACCGACAAGGAGGGCAGGAGTGAAGATTGGGTGGAAGATGATGTGGAGGACGATCAGGTCCTCGACCCCACATGGAATTAAGGTTATGCAAGTGACCTGTCTAGTTCGGAAGAAGAGGCGGTGGTCGCACAGAGCCACTAGTACAGCAAAAGAGGGAGCAGGGTGCAAAAGTGTCTGTTACATTCTTGGATGACACTTTTGCTGATGAAAAAACCCTGGTCTGCATAGGTGACAGTGACTTAAATTTCTAAAATTTGTCTTTAAATGACGCGCGCCCCCTTTTTAATTCGATCCTTCCGCTTTAACAACTTGTCCAACATTTCGATCACATTTCAGCCATTGCAATCCAAAACACTGTAGTGACATTCACTGTAATTTTTTTATTAATCATTCCAATAACAGGGCGTCTTAAGAGTCCTGTATTGTTATTTATCGTCACTATCTCCCTGAGATGGGGGTTGGATAATTGCAGCGAGCCCCTTCCTTTACTTGGATGCTGCCACTTTAACAACTTGTCCCACATTTCCGCTCGATCACATTTCCTCCATTAACCTCCCTTGGATGTGGTATCTCTTTCTCAGGCTCCCTCTCCGGCATTGAACCCTGGTTCCCCATTATCCGTGATCACCATAGTAGGCGCAGAAAAGAACATCGAAAGTTGATAGTGAAGATTTCCAATTGGATCGTGAACATCACGGATTCACCTACACCGCCACATCCCGGCAGAAACTTTTCTGAAATATAGGCTAAATTAGATTGAAATACACTAGGGTGTCCCGAAGCACTGACTCCATATATGGACATAGCTATATATGGAGTGAGAGCAGGGAGTCATAAGCCATTGACCTCCCTTGGATGTGGTATCCCTTTCTCATGTTCCCTCTCCGGCATGGAACCCTGATTCCCCGTTACCCATGATCACCATGGTAGGCGCATAAAAGAACATCAAAAAGTTGATAGGGAAGATATCCAATTGAATCGTGGACATCACGGGGACGTGCAACATGGTGGAACAGTATGTGTGCACACACCTACACGTACTGACTGATGGGTCTTCCCCCTTCAACTTCTGGGTCTCTAAATTGGGCACATGGCCTGAGCTTGCCCTTTACGCCTTGGAGGTGCTAGACTGCCCTGCAGCCAGTGTATTGTCTGAACATTTGTTTAGCATGGCAGGAGGGGGATATCACAGCCAATGTGGACAAGCTCACGTTCATTAAAATGAACCAGGCAGAGATCCCACAGGACTTGTCCATACCTTGTGAAGAGTAGACATGTATACCGGCCTCACCCAGCCATTGTTGTACTCCAGGGCACTTTCTCTTAGTTTTATTTTTGATATTTCCCAATGTTTTGGGGTCTACCCAAATTTGAACAATAAAAAAAAAATATAGAATAAAATAAAAAACAAAACACTAGTGTTGGCTACCTCCTCCTCCTCCACCGCCGCTTCCACCTACACCGCCAGATCCACCGCCTCCTCAACCTCCTACTCCATATGGACCTTATCCTCCTATATCAAGATTACTGTAATGGCCACAAGGCTCTCCAGGGTTATTTCCTCCATTGTCCATCCGGATCAGAATGGCTTTATTCAAAACAAGGGCGCGCATCACAATCTCCATCGGCTCTTTGCCAATATACAGTACCCTGGGGGGACCGCCCGCTCCATCCTGTCATTGGATGCCTCTAAAGCCTTTGACAGGGTGGAGTGGTGCTTCCTCTGGAGGGTTCTGACAAGGATGGGTTTTGGGGAAAGATTTATAAATATCCTTAAATTATTGTATAGATCCCCTATGGCAAAACTGAGTCTTAATGGGATCTTGACTACTAGTTTTGATCTAAATAGAGGTACTCTCCAGGGCTGCCCACTATCCCCATTGTCATTCGATATCTACATCGAGCCCCTAGCGTTGGCCATTAGGCAGGATGATCAAGTTAAAGGATTTGGAACATTAGGAGTGCAAGACCGTATCTCCTTATATGCGGATGATGTTCTTTTTCTTATAGAGCACACCGAAATAATACCCCCAAGAATCATTCAAATGGTTAATCTATTTGGTGAGGTATCTGGTTTTCATATAAATTGGTCTAAGACCAGTTTGATGCCAATAGATCCGTTATCCCAGAAGGAGGATCTTATAACTCAGTTGGACGTTGTTGATAACTTTCAATACTTGGGCTTGATGATATCGTCCAGGGTTGTAAACTTTGTCCAACTTAATTTGATCCCATTATTAACGAAAACCAGAAAAATAGGGATCTGGCTATAACTCCCTTTATCTAGAGCTGATTGAATTTTACTGGTTAAAATGGTGATACTACCACAATTTCTGTATGTGCTCAGGAATACACCTACCTGGATGGAAGAGAAATATTTTAAACCTATGGAAAGAATAATTAATGATCTAGTGTGGGGAAGAAAACGAGTCAGGTTAAAATGGGAACATCTATACAAACCATTGGAATATGGGGGTTTAAATCTCCCCTATTTCAAAGGGTATTTTATTGCTGCCCAGTTATGGATGTGTTATGAATGGAAAAATAGTCCACTTTTAGGGAGTTTAGTAGGGAGTTACTCATATAATAATATATTTACTCTTTTGGAATCTGGACTATTGAGCAGTCAAGAGTGGGGTTATAAAGAGATTATAAAATTACTATCTAAAATGTGGGCTACTACTAGAACATGGTTGAGGGTAAAGGGGTCACTTACATTCACGCCTCTTTGGCATAATGTTCATCTACAGATGTTAGATGGTATAGCAGTGGATACATTTTGGCAAAAGAATAGGATTTTTTACATTTCACAAGTAGTTAAGGATAGAGAGATTAAGTCGTTCAAGGAGTTATCACATAATGTAGAAAACCTCTCATGGTTTAGGTATTTTCAGTTGCGTTCAGCATTATTTAGTTTGGATGATAAATCAATGTTGGATATAGATAGTTCATGTTTTTTTAAATGACTGGATTGGGATGACACCTGTAAGAATTAAGATTTCAAATATATATAAACTATTACTTAAGGCATGGTTTTGTGATACACAGTCACCAGGACAAAGAGCCTGGGAGTTGGATTGTTCAAATATACAATTAGAAGGGTGAGGGAATATCTTTGCCAATTTAGGCTCACTATCCCATAACTTCAACCATGTTCTAGTACAGTTTAGTATCTGTCATAGACTATATGTTACCCCTACTCTTAGGGGCGGATTACTTCCATATGATCTGGACCTGTTCAGAACTTAGAAAATACTGGAATAGCATCAACAACTTTCTTATAAACAAACTTAAAATACGAATCCCCTTTGAGCCACAAGTGTTCTTGCTGAATGATTTCTCCACAATAAGTAGTCACACATATCAAAAGATTCTTCTAGGAAGGATATTGCTGGTTTGGTCAGCATATCCCAGAATTAAACACCTGGATAAACTTAGTTAATAAGGTAAAAAATTATGAACAGATTCTGTATAGGCAGAGAGATGTGGATGAGAAGTGGTTTAAGATATAGGACGGTTGGAAGATCTGATTGATTGTAATATTTTATAATTTTTTTCCCCCTCTCCCCCTGTCTCTTGTCCCTTTCTTCTTTGAGGGGGGGGGGGGGGGTCAGGGGGGAGGGGAGGATGAACACATCACAGGGTTGGGGCAGGGGGGGAATAGGGATAAGGGAAAAAAGTTATTAACTATGCTGACTGTTTACCCAAAATTCTTTTTTTTGTGTAATCTGTTTTGATATATTAATAAAGATAATTAAAGGGAAAAAGATATAATTAAAAAAATGATTACTGTGATGGGCTATACAGCTATTATAGCTGAGTGGTTAAGTTCCTTGCCTCTAATACAGAATTGTGAGTTCAGATCCTGTCAGTAACTTTTCTGAAATATAGGCTAAATTAGATTTAAATACACTGGGGTGTCCCCAAGCACTGACTCCATATATGGACATAGCTATATATAGAGTCAGAGCAGGGAGTCCTAACTAAAGTCCTGAGACCCTCCCCTCTTCAGAGCAGGGGGTGCCTGGGGTTCTCCCATTGTGCTCGGTAGAACACCCGAGCATCGCAAAGTGTTCTACTCAAGCACACTAGCACTTTGGTGCTCGATCAACACTAGTTACTTCACAATACTAAGCTAAATGGCTACCTTATTTTATGTCCCCTGATTTTTTCTCCCCAGGCAAAACAAGCCATTATAACTAATGATAGGGATTTGGAAATATATTTATAACAAAGTAATATTTAAATATTTTCATTCTCTTAATTCCCACAGAACCACTTTAAAGATTAAGCTTATTCTATAAATTTTCAAATAATATCTGTATATCTCAGGTTTCATAATTACTTCCATATGGCTTTATTTTAGGTTTTCCAAATCAGAAAACTCTGGTTAATTCCATCCAACATATATTTTTCGTATAAAAGCTATTGAACAAAGCCTCTGAGAATTAATTTTACCATTCTAAAGGGGTTTTCCTTAAGGTATTCTTTAAATTCCTCTGTTAGATCACAACAAAACGTAGCAATTTTCCTCTTGGAATCATTTAAAAAATAGTTTCTGTGCATAGGTATTGCTGTTACATACTATGTGTGCCCCCGGTGTTGTTTCCTCAAAGCACTTACTGGCAGTCACACATGCTCAGCCACTCAGCCACATCACCTAGATCCTCTTGACCCTGGGCAGTAGAGTGATCGCTGATATAGCAGGCCATGAGGCCAGGTAATAAAAATAATTGCACTAGAATTGTCTTCTCACCAGCATTGAACACATTAGCTGCTCATTCAGAGAAGCAATTAAGGGAACACCATGGGGTGTCATTACAGGTATGTTTTAGCAATAACTAGATGTAGGGGCCAGGGGCATAGCTAAAGGTTCATGGGCCCTGGTGCAAGAGTTCAGGTTCATGGGCCCCCCTTCCCTCAGTGCTTTGTGGCCAGAGGGCAGGGAAGCACATAGGCAGCAGGAAGGCTGAGGCAAAAATTGAAACTGCACCCCCCCATGCCAAATTCTTGACCTAACACCTTCCCTCCAGCCAGAGGTGTATCTTGACCAGCATGCACCTTCTATAAAACAGGTGTCTTCTCATGTAGTACAAGGGTCTTTGGGGCCCCTCAGGCTCCTGGGCCCAGTTGCGACTGCTACCTCTGCACCCTCTATAGCTACGCCCCTGGTAGGGGCCCTTACTAAGTTTCCAATTTGGGACTTAAAAAATAAAAAAAATTCTAGCTAAACCGAATAGTGTCCAATTTTCCAGAAAATGGGTATTTCTGATTCTATTTTATTTTTTTCGGGACAGAATAGTATGCTATGCTGGGCTTCTGGGCAATATATAAGCATTGTCTGGCGATACTCTTATTATGGAGAGCTCCTAGAATGCATTATATGTGAGCTGAATATTGTAGGCCAGGCAATGCTCCTCTGGGTTTCTGGGAAAATGTTCAAGTTAGGTAAGCCTATTTGATGCCAGCAGATATAAGATGGGCTAATTTTCATGTATTTATATATTTCCCAGAAACCCAGTGGATCATTGTCTGGTCTGCAATACTCCGCTCACATACTATGCATACTAGGCGCTCTCCAAAATGAAAAAAGAGTACCCCCCAACAGACAACACATATACGGTATATTGCCCAGAAACCCAGCATAGTATAGTAGACTCTCACTTTGTCTCTGATACACCTGAAATGAATCACACGAAATTCGTAAAACAAATTCTGAATCTATAGAAATCAATTATCTAATCTCTCAAAAAATTGCTATATTTTGTTTCATCTGAAATAGTACATTAATATTTCATCATGGGACTACCCTGCTAATGGTTTTGAGCTAGCTTATAGATTTAGGGGTTATAAAAATGCCTCTGATTTTACAGTTTTGCAATAACAAATAAATGTTTTATGACTTGTAATTTCTTTATTATCTCTGATTTACATTGTCATAAAACTACACCATGAAATTGCGCGATTAGGAAATATACCCAGAAAACAAACTTTAGAGAATGCAGAGAGAATGCTTTCTGTCATTAAATGGTTCAGTTGATCTTTATCTGCTACCACAATGTAAAAAAAAATATCAGCTAAAGCAGAAATGAATGCATTATTCTGTGATTTTGGTTGGTTGGTTGGCACATCAAAGTGATCAATCTACCATTCCTGACCATTGATGAAAAACATTAACTACTTCTTATCACTGGATATTCCTATCTTCCCAGACTATGCCAAATTCCAAAAAGAGTTGAATTTCCAATTCTAATAGCAGTCTTGGAAATTGCCCAATTTGCAAGTCGATATGCCTGGTTAGGGCTTTGATAACCATGATAACTAGTGCTAAGTGGCTGCTACAGTTCTAATAAAAGGGATGCAGGGAGCCCAAAATAGAAAAAAAGCCTCACAGTTTTCAACGTGTCCTAGTACCCTTGGAAAACTTAAACCTTTGATATGTCTTAGCAGCATATCAAAAAGTTTTGATGGGAGATGCTGTTCATGCATGCATATGCGTGACCCAACGGTACTGGTCACCAGAGAGGCCGGAGCTTTTTCTTATAGTATGCAACCATGGACATCACTGCTAGATTGCAGCAGTGGCCATTACACTCCGTATAATGTGATTGAAAAAATGAATCAAGCCAGCAAAGAAGGCAATATGGACAATCACAATACATTAGTAAATGCTTTGTATTTACTTTGGCTACATGATAAATGCTATTTGCTGAAATTAGACAATTTCTTTAAGTTACAGTGATGGGTCTCGGCATGTTCCTTTAAACATCCTAAGTTAATAATGTATAAAAACAAAGTACAGAGTTAATATTTCAAGCGAAACTATTTGATACGTTACAACATTATCGTGTATTCAATTCTGAAATCTATTCTGAAGTTTCATGTTTCCTTTGTAAACTAATAAACTAATTTAGAAAACTTGGCTGGAAAAAGTACAGTAAACTACTATTTCAATACATCAATATATAATAAGATCTTTTTTTGCAGGCACAGCCTCTGATTGTTCTAAGATGCGTACTCTGAAAATGAAATTATGAAAAGTGTACTATTACTAGCCTATTAATAAAGGCTATTAAGATTTTTATTGAATGACAGCAATTACAGATATTGGGAAATTGTGTAACATTTCATCAAGGGGTTGTTCCTATTTCCTAGCCACAGAATAGAAGATAAGTCTTCTTCGTGGGGGTCCGACCACTGGTACCTTCATCGACACAGAGAGGAAAGCAGGGTGATCCCCCTCCTCCCATTTGAATGTTTGATCACTGCTTTTCATATGGGAAATGGGGGAAAAAGCCTTTAGAGCAGTGAATGGATTCATTGTCTCCGCTGTTTCTTCCACATCTGTGCTCTGGTCCTCCTGCTGCTGACATCATCTTCTTGGCTGCAGTGGTGATGCTACTCCATCATGTCTTTGTGGAGGCCAGTGATTGGCTGCAGTGGTGATCTGAATACATATAACGTCACCGCCAGAAAAACATAGAGCAGCAGTAAGGACCAGAGCACAGTCAAAAATACAAAATACAAGGCAATTATAAAGCACTTCTCTAAACTTGGTTAAAACAGATCACACAAAGAATACAAGCCATGTGCAGTACTGTGGAGGAAAACAGAGAAGAGAAGGAAGGGCAACGAAATATCCCAGTCTACCAAATAAAAAAAAAGACTAAAAACACAAAAATTGAGAATAGGATAAGTGAAGTAGAAAAGGGTGAAAAGAGGAGAAGGTAGATGTTAGATTAGAGGTAAAAGAAGAAAATCTTTTTGTCCTGGGATACGCAAAGGGTACGTATACTGTAGGTAAGTACAGAAATGAAGAAAAACATATTATTTTTTTTTACATCCCTGTGGCCCTTTCTTTCTGTGTTGCTGTACCATTCATGTTGAAATGATATAATACTATATCCTACTGTCATGCCCCACTCTGACGATGTGCGGAGGTCGGCCAGGATAGCAGCACGAGTTTAGTGTTTGTTTTGGAGCCATGCTGGATGCACCTCTTATCAGGTACACTGGGTGGGGTCATTAGTTTAAATAGCACACCAGCCCAGTGCTCTGAGCGGATTATAAGAATCATTGTGGTCTTGGAAGCTAGGAAGGAAGGTTGTCTGTTCCAGCTCAGAAAGATAAGTGTGATTTCAAGTTTGGTTGTTTTGTGTCATCTCTCCCATCCAGGTTCTGTGCGAGCAGGCTGCTTCTATTTCCCCTCTTCACCATCTCAGGGAATTTAGTTTTTTTACAGCCCAGGCACGGGGACATATCAGACCTACCTTTAAGGTCTGCATGTGGGCTGAGCAGTGCATGGAAAGAGGTCAGGGATTAGCTAGGAGGTGACCCTTCCCCTGTCTCTCGCCCAGAGCCTGGTTGGTGGGTTATCTGTGAGTTTGAGTGCACGCCTGCCGTGACACCTACACAGCATAAAGTTATTGTCTTCATAAAGCTAACAGTGTGATCCTCCTCAACCTCACATAAGCTAAATAGCTGTTTATGAATATTTCTTTGGGGTTCCACTCTTTTTGAATACATGATATAATGCCTTCATTTACAAAGTAACATCTGAGTGGCTTATGTCACTTTCCATTTACTCCTGTGCTACAGTCAATGTGCTTGGTCACTGAGACCTGCCATCAGACTGCCAAATAGAGATGCATATTTTGTAACTCCACAGAAGAAGTTTCCAGTGCTCCACAGTCCAGTAGAGGTGTGCTTTACACCACTCTATCCAATGCTTGGCATTGTGCTTGGTGAAGTTAGACTTGCATCCAGCTGCTTGGCAATTGAATTCAAAGCCATAAAGTCCCCAATCCACAGATGCTGTGTTGACATTAATAGCAGAAGAAGTTTGGAACTCTGCAGTTATTGAGTCAGTAGAGCAATGGTGACTTTTTGCATTATGCGCCTCAGCACTTAGCTACCCCATTCTGTAATCTAACATGATCTTCCAATTGTGGCTGAGTTTCTGTGGTTCCTAAAAGTTTCCAATTTGCAATAATAACACTCACAGTTGATGGTGGAATACCTAGTTTTCAAGAAACTTCATGAACTGACTTATTGCGACAGTGTCATCCTATTATAGTACACCTCTGGAATTTACTGAACTTTTTAGAATGACCCATTCTTTCACAAATGTTTGTTAAAGCAGACTGCATAACATTTGATATATCTGTGGTGTGGTAATGGGGAATTAAATACCCAAACTCATTGATTAAGAGTGGTATCCTAATACTTTTGGCAATGTAGTATTATAGCTTAAAGAGGTTGTTGAGCCTTTTACACTTTTTGTTCATATCTCTGTTCCTGTGGAGGAAACCACACTTACCCACTCCGATGCTAGCTTCTGGCTTCTTTGGTCCACTACTGCGTTCGGTACGCTCCAGTATTCACTTGTAAACTTTCTTAATGGAAGGGGACACATGTGGTGCTGCAACCAGTGACTAGCCACAGTATTGAGGTGTTTCTCCATGGGACACGTCACCGCTGCTGCCAGTCATTTTCTGCAGCGATACACTTGACCCCCCATTCTATAAGTTTATAAGTGGGGACCAGAGCACAGCAAATGCAGAGTTGGACAGAAGAAGCCAGAACGGAATGGCAGGGATCAAATAAGTATGCTTACCTCTATGGGTCCAGGGGTGTTAAAAGGTTTGTCCAGGATTTTTACAAATGATGGCCTATCCTCAGGCCACCAAACCTGCTGTATGAAGTTGGCACCAGGACTACACAGCTGGGTTGACTTTGTAGTGGATACAGCTGTCACAACGGGGTGTGGGAGGGAACACCACACCAAACACAAAAGGGGGGGAAGGTATCTGGCCTAGAGGAAAAGGTCACCACCTAATGAATCCTAACCCTAGCCCTGAGACTGCTAACCGGAAGAACAGACTTCAGTGGTAGGAGCGTTCATTCACTGGAACCTAAAGCCTGACTTACCCTGTAATGCCCTAAGGTAGTGATAGGGCCCAAAGACGACCCGTTCCTTAAGCAGAAGGAACAGGGGTCTTGACTCAGAACAGATACCAGATGGCAGGGGAAACAACACAAAAAAAAAATACAAAGAATGAGACACTTAACTCCTGAAGTGGAAGAAAGAGCAGGAACACCAGAGGAGACAACACACACCAGCTCTTCCACTTGCAAACGAAGCTATACACCGCAAGGAGTGAAGGGAGTAGCCAGACTTAAATAGTAATGACCACTATGCTGCACCTGACTAGAGGTGTGGTCATTACTATCAATAACAAAGTGAAATTAAAAGAGGCTGTCAGATGAGATCACATGCAGACAGCCTCTCCGACCTTCTAACACCTAGCCTGGAAGTGACCATGACAACAGCTGGTTACCACAGCACTGCTCCCACTGAAATGCAGGGAAGCAGTGCTGCAGCGAAACGCAAAGAATGGAGCTACTGCATGTAGTTCTTATGCCAACTTCTGGCACTGGAGATATTGCAAACCATTTGATCTAGTGGTATGATGTTTAAAGGGAGTTTATGACCAGTATATTCATTGTTAATTGAGGCACAATGCCTAGCTCTGCTGAATGTAATGATACCATTCACTTAGGAATCTATTTGTTCACTCAGGAGATAAAGTACTTTTAATCCATATATAAATGGACAGTTAAGTGCACTGAGAGCAGGCCCAAGTCCCTCTGCTCACCATTGCTACTCCTACTTCTTCTATTAGCACCTCCCTCCCCTTCTTGATTGACAGAACCAGTCAAGGTGAGTATGTAAAAACCTGACCCTGTCAATTAAGGAGGAAAGGGGATGGCTAAGGAAGCAGGAGGAGTAAGAGTACACAAAATGGTTTGGGCCCATCCACAGTGCACTGCAACTGATCATTTCCATATGAATTAAAAATACTTTATTTCCAGAAAAAAAAAGTTATGGATTTCTAAGTAAAAATATTATTATGTTCTGCTGCGCTAGTCCTAGAAGGCATTGCTTTTTTGTCAAATATCTTTTTATTGACAGGTTTATATTCAACACATTACAAAATAAAGAAGAAGAATAATGAGTCAATGCGCTTTAGGTGTAGGAAACAGGATTACAAGGAAGGGAGAGGGAGGGATATGAGAAGGGTAAAAGGTATACAGCAGTGGAGCATTACTCATGAAACATCATGTACCTTACATACATAAGGATTTACACAAATGTAGAAGTTCTGCAAGGCATTGTGCCTGGTTTAACATGTGAATTTCCTAGTGACAGACTCCCCCTAAACATGAAACCACTATATCATATTTATCTTTATTACAAAGAAAGTAACTGGATGTTTTATTTTGCAGAGATGAGTCATACAAATGAACACAAAGGCTAGTAGGAAACACAAAGGGTGAAATTCCATTTACAAGGATCCACTAATGATTCCAACAACATTAAAGATAGTTATGAATAGTAATGCAATGGTCATTGCCTAATAGAAACTATAATGGGAGTTTATTTACTACCAATACTTTTAAAGATGTGTGTTTTACTTCTAACTTCATTCAGACCCCATACCAGATAAAAAAAAATAAAAAATAATAATCGATTAATTAGCCAGACTCCAGATCCCTTACTATATCAGACACCAGACCTGTTAAAGGGGTTATCAACTTTATGTGCAATGTTAGCCAAAGTAAATTTAAGATGAACATACCCTCCTTACTAAATTATTCATTTTATGAGCTGTTTTCTTAATTTTTAAAGGTGATTTATGTTTGGATTGGGGAATGACGCATAGTGCCACAGGACAGAAAATGGTGCACTTATATTCATCTTAAACATACTTTGGTTAACATTGAATATGAAGGGGGCAACCTATTTAATTCACTAAACTTGCGGCTGCTTTTTTTTTTTAAAGAAAAACAATAATAGTAATAATTATCTGACCCCAGACCAGACAAAAAAAAAATCAGACAACAGACCAGACCCCAATATGCTTACCACTCCTGGATCCTCTTCATTTCCTTGTCACCATCTTGCTGAGATTCCTGACACTGACCAGTGTCGCAATGTATGCCAAAACACACATCTTCCTGATGCTATGAATATTGCTATGAATAGTGTCTAATTGGTTAATAAAAATAAGTTAACTGACTTGGCAGTGAAAGGAAAACGTCCCTCAAATGCCCTACTGTGCAATTATTTATCCTTTTTTTTTTCTAACCAAATTACAGTTGATGCATCTTCTCAGTGCCAAGAACAACTTAATACTCAGAGGAAGTAGGTTTGTAAAAAAGCAGCTTTCAAGAAATTGTATACAATATTTTTGAGTCAAACACAATTCTTCATGAATATGCATAATTAAATGTTCAGTGTAAGTGAGAAGTAGTAATTTATGCAGTGTTGGATATTTCAATGTATTAGTTTATCACCATGGAAACCAAATGCACAAATAGATTCATGGACTTTCCAGTCTATATTTAAATAGGTTCATAGGAACCCTTAGGGAAATGATGATAAAACACAATTTCCATAAGTTATTTCAGAACAGGGTGAAATGCAATGTTTTAAGAAATTGATCTTAACAGCAATTGGATACGAGCATTTTTGATTGCTTCCGTTGGGTAGTTTTACTGTAGTATAATGGCAAATAATATAATGATAAATATAATGTGGCAAGCGCCAACATCAATGGGTTAACACATTTTCTGACAGTGTAACTCAACACCAACTTTAAAGGGGTTGTCTCATCATAGACAATGGGGACATATTGCCAGGATATGCCCTCATTATCTTATAGGTGCCGGTCCCACCGCTGGGGCCTGCACCTATACAGAAAACGGAGCCCCACAAGGTGGTGGATGGAGGACTCCAGTCTGGCCACCACCAATCTGGTTCCCCATTAGAAGTGAATGGGAGCATACTGCACATGCGCAGCCTCCGCTCCCATTCATTGGGACCGACGGAAATAGCTGAACCAGTTCTCGGCTATTTTCGACCGCCCCATAGAAAATAAATGGAGGGAGGCTGAGCATGCGCAGTGCACCCACCTTCACTTGTGGGGCTCCATACTCGATATAGGTGCGGGTCTCAGCGGTGGGACCCGCACCTATAAGACAATGGGGGCGTATCCTAGTGATATGCCTCCATCGTCCATGATGAGACAACCCCTTTAAGCTTTAGAAGCTATGCACATTGTTAAACTAAGCCAGCATAAGCTTATGTGTTAAAGTGCCAGGATTTACTTTAATGCCTGCTAGATCTGTCTCTCCTATGAAGCTGTGGTTTGATAAAAGTCTTTCACTTTGGGTTGCCAAACTTCCATAAAACTCGAAACAGACTGTAAAAACTGGAGTCTTTTATTCAGTAGCCATAATAAAAGTAGATGTGTCCATGATTAATTTTGAATCTGAGGTCATTATGCAGGATTGTGATTGGTTTTACACAATTTTCAGTAAACTTTTTACTTGTTTATTTACTAAAAAAAGACAGAAAATTCTACATACGAGTAATTTTGATTTGTGTAATGTTTTTAAGGTCAGTGGAATTTATTTCAAAATATAGCATCCTTTAGGATCTTTTCAGCTTTTTTTCTCCATAGGACTCTCTATAAAATATCATATAGTTACATTTGGTAATACAGTTGAAAAAAGACAAACGTCCATCAAGTTCAACCAAGGGATAGGTGGGGACATAAATCTCAGAAGGAAGTGAGACTCACATTTCTATACATTTTCATAAGCATTTATGTTTTTTACTTTGAAGAATTTGTCTAAACCCTTTTTAAAACTGTCCACTGTTCCTGCTGTGACCACGTCCTGAGGAAGTATATTCCACAGATTCACAGTTCTTACAGTAAAGAAGCTTTGACGCTTCTGGAGACTGAAGTTTTTCTTCTTCAGTCGGAGGCAGTGCCCCCTTTTTTTTTGAGCGCATTTTACATGGAACAGCTTTTCGCTGTATTTTTTGTATGGTCCATTTATATATTTGTACAGGTTAATCATGTCCCCCCCTAGACGTCTCTTCTCAACACTAAATAAATTCAATTTCTTTAATCTTTCTTCATAACTAAAACCCTCCATGCCCCTTATAATTTTAGTGGCTCTCCTCTGTACTTTTCCAGCTGCAGTGCATCCTTTCTATGTACTGTGCCCAGAACTGGACTGCGTATTCCAGATGAGGCCGCACCAATGCTTTGTAAAGTGGTAGTATTACGTCCATGCCCCGCGAGTCCATGCCTTGTTTAATGCATAACAATATCCTTGTGGCCTTATAAGCAGCTGATTGACATTGTATACTATAATTTAATCTACCATCCACAAGGACATATCAAAAACATCTGAAATATTGTGTGTACAAGCTTTCACAAAATGAAAAAGTCACCCCAAAGTATGCACGAATGCCATTAAAAAGGCTTAAAGGAAACCTATCATCAATTTTATGATATGCGCTCATAAGATAAGATAAGATGCCTTTATTGTCACTGTACAATACAATGTAATACAATGTACAATACAATGAAATGTTGTTTGGAGCAATCCTAGATGCCATGGACAGGGGAACAAGAACTGACATTTAGACTAAAGCATTACACTAGAAATGCCAAGAGTGTGCAAAGCAGTAATCAAAGCAAAATGTGGCTACTTTGAAGAACCTAGAATATGACATATTTTCTGTTGTTTCACACTTTTTTGTTATGTATATAATTCCAGATGTGTTAATTCATAGTTTTGATGCCTTCAGTGTGAATCTACAATTTTCATAGTCAGGAAAATAAAGAAAACTCTTTGAATGAGAAGGTGTGTCCAAACTTTTGGTCTGTACTGTATATAGCAAGAGCAAAGTAGGAAGTGCTTATGAGTATATATACACACTGATTCAGACACCACTGCAGACAAGAGGTCATCATGGGTTCATGAATGCAGCAGTCACTTTCATTACGAGCTACAGTATAGGTAATGGTTGTCAAGAACCATTCAAAATCATCTCAGTCCGTGCCTGGAAAAGAGTCAAGCTGCTTGAGAAGAGTCATGGTTATTTATAAGCTCCTGCTCTGCCCCGCCAACCTGCTGATGATTGGCAGTTTTCACTTAAGTTTTCTCGCTAAGACAGAGCTGACAATCGCCAATAGGTGGACACAGACAGCAGGAGTTCATTAAAACTGTATCTCTTCTTAGACATCCATAACTCTTTTCCAGGCCAGTGCTGCGATGATTATAATGCTGGTTTTTGCTAACCACTTACAGTACATTTAACTTATGAGTGAAGTGCCACTGAAATCAGCATAAATGTCACTACTTGGTGTTGTCCTCAGTGAGGGCAGCATAAAGTTATAGGTTCTTTTTAAAACACGTGGTGTTTTTAAAGTACATTTTAAGATGGAAACAAAAATGTGAGAACGTATGTGAGACAGAGGACTTTAAGGGGTGTGCTCAAAATTTTAACTTATCTTCTGTCCACAAGATGAGGGATAGGTGTCTAATTGCTGGGAAGTATACCGTTCAAAAGTCCTGTATCCCCGTGAAAAATAATTTAGAAGAGGGGGCAGCTAATAATTCTAGAACAAGGCATTTTTCTCTAATAAAATATATATCAAAGTTTATTATATTCTCCTGTACTATTGATTTCTGCAAAATTTTGTAAAAGTATAGTTTAATCTATAGTTTAGTCTATTAGTCTAAGTTGTCCAAAAAAGCAGCAACAAAGGGAATCTGCAACACTTCTTCTGTTGTAGCAGGTAGAGTAGATGAACTGATACCCTTAAACGTTAGACCAACATTTCCAGTACTCTAACATGCAAACCAGAGTGATTCTGGACCAGTTATTCACCAATTATATCTTAATCTCTTCAAGAGCCAGCCATTTTCCACCTTACTTATCCTGGCTAATTTAGTAAATTTGACATGTGCCATTTTATGTGGTAATAACTAGTGATAGACGAACATCGGCCGGAATGATTCGCGAACGCGATCAAATGTTCGCAAACCATAAGTTCGCGGTGGGCCCCATTCACTTTAATGGCAGACGAACCTAAAAAACCTTCAGGTCGTATTTGCAGCCACCAAATACTTCCTAGTGCACAAATAGTCCCACAACATGGACAGTGACATACTAAAGGGGGATCAATAACAAAAATTCCCTAAAAAAATATGCATTTTAATCATGGGCCATTTTTATGCGTTTTAAAGGGAAGTTCTCAAAAATGTGACCTGCTGGAGCCTAGAAAAATGTTATTTTACACCACGGGAGTACGGGCCCTAAAAATTTGGCATTCACCTGACAAAAGAAATTGTGACCGGACAGAAAAGTGATTATGTGGCTCGAGGTACATTATGTGGTCACTGAATAACAATTTTACTGTAGCCCACTGGAGTACAGGCCCTAAACATTAGGCATTCACCGTACAGAAAATATCAAGAGATTATGTAGCTGGAGGTATATTAGATGGCCATTGGATATCAATTTTACTACTGGTCAATGGAGTACAGGGCCCAAACATTAGGCATTCACCGTACAGAAAATAAAAAGTGATTATGTGGCTGGAGGTATATTAGGCGGTCACTGAATAACAATCTTACTGTTGATCACTTTGATTATATGCTCCAAAAATTTTGCAATTATCGAAAAGAAAAGATCAAGTGATTATGTGGCTGGAAGTATATTAGATGGTCATTGGATATCAATTTTACTGCAGGCCAGTGGAGTACAGGCCCCAAACATAAGGCATTCATCCGGACAGAAAAGATCAAGTGTTTATGTGGCTGAAGGTATATTAGGTGGTCATTGGATAACAATTTTACTGCAGGCCAGTACAAATACATGTCAAATACATATGTTTAAAAGAACTAAAAATATAAAATTGGATTAAAAACATGGCTAACGAAATCCCCCCTCTTGAATAAACCCCAAATGATAATAGGTGAAATTCAATAACACGTGGTCATCATAGGTGTTGAATTCCTCCAACCAGAAAAGATCAAGTGAATTTGTGGGTGGAGGTATATTAGATGGTCATTGGATACCAATTTTACTGCAGACCAGTGGAGTACAGACCCCAAACATTAGGCATTCACCGGACAGAAAAGGCCTTTTATGCTGCTGTATATACAGTACATAAGCCAGGGACCATACTTTGGTCTGGGTGGTGGCGGAGATGAGTGGGCTGGCATGAGGAAATTTAATTAAACGTGGTTATCACAGGTGTTGAATTCTTCTGAGATCCATGCCTCATTTATTTTTTGAAATGTGAGGTAGTCCACACTGTCATGAGCTAGGCAAGTGTGCACGATTCAACCTGCTGCGCTGAACGTCCTTTTCGACAGGACACTCGATGAGGGGCAAGCTAAGAGTTTAGTGGAAAATTGTTCCAGCTCTGGCCACAGGTCAAGCCTGCACACCCAGTAGTCCAGGGGTTCCTCGCTTTTCAGAGCGTCCACATCGGCCGTTAACCCAATGTAGTCAGACACCTGTCGGTCTAGGCGTTCCCTGAGGCTAAATCCGGAGGGCGGCTATCAGTGGGTTGGCTGCAAGAATGATCTCATATCTGAAGTGACCAACACATTTTCAAACCACCCTCTTCTTGCATGTGTGTGGTACCCACAACTGTTTCTCTGTGGGGGGAAATTCCTCTGCCAGCGCACGCAACAGAAAAATGTAGCATCTCTCGCAGCAATGCCTGGAAATGCTGCATTCTGGCAGCCCTCTGTGATGCTGGTAACATGTCCGCCATTTTGCGTTTGTACCGAGGGTCTAAGTATGTTGCCACCCAGTACTGGTCCTTGCCCTTTATGCTTTTTATACAGTGGTCCCTCTTCAAACACTGGAGCATGAAGGCCCCCATTTGCACTAAATTGGAAGCGGTGAAGCGCCGACTCCTGCTCATCGCCCAGAAGAATGTCTTCCTCGGTCTCCTCCCACCCATGCACAGACAACACCAGGGATCCCAGAAAAGCTTAAAGCCTGCTCTTCTTGCTCCTCCTCTTCCCAGCCACTATCCTCCTCTGACTCCTCTTCAGACTCCTGCTGACTTGTCTCAGATGGAGTAGTCCCCCTGGGAATTCATTTAGCATTGAGACTTCCTCATCTTCCAGCTTATGCTCCTCGATGGCTTGATCAATGACACGACGCAATGCACACTCCAGAAAGAAGGCATAAGTCACAATGTCACTGATGGCGCCCTGGCTGCGACTGAATAGTTTGGTGATCTCATAAAATGGCCGCAGAAGTCTGGCGCGGTGAAAAGAAACCAAGCTCCCCAGAACCTGTCATGCTGCAGAGTTCGTACGGGTAGTCATTACCGGCTGCTGGAGCAGCCTATCAAGCATATACAATGGATATAAAAAGTCGTCAAACCCCTGTTAAAATGTCAGGTTTTTGTGTTAAAATGTCAGGTTTCTGTACTGCAATTTTTTTTTACAAAAATAAATAATTTCAGAACTTTTTCCACCTTTAATGTGACCTATAAACTCTACCACTCAATTGAAAAACAAACTGAAATATTTTAGGTGGAGGGAAGAAACCCCCAAAAACTTAAATAATGTGGTTTAGTGATGAGCGGCAGGTGCCATATTCAATTTCGACGAAATTTGCGAATATTCAATAGAATATTTGTTTTATATTCGTCGAAATCGAATATTCGTCATTATTCTAGTTATCGCGATTAATATGCGATTTAAATAATCGCGTATTGCGATTTTAACTTAAAGGCTACTCTCCTATTGAAATAGCAATGCGATTAATTCAAGTTATAATAATCAAATTTCAATTTCAACTTAGCATTGCTATATTCCATATTTGTTAATTCTAGCCTAATATGGAATATAGCAGTGCTAAGCTGAAATCGAAATTCGATTAATTCAAGTTATAATAATCGAATTGCGATTTCAACTTGGACCTGGTTTACTATGGTTGGCTTGGTAGAATTAGCAAATATGACAAATGTATTCGTCATATTCCACAAAACGAAGATAACGAATGTATTCGTCATATTCCACAAAACGAAGAGAACTAAGTATTCTCCATCTTCGTTTTAGCTACCTATTCATCAACTTCGCTAATTCTAGCAATCATATAGGAAAGTTTACTATAGAGACAGCTAAGTTTAATTCGCTATGCGATTATATTACTTTTCATTTTTTTTTTATAAATAGAATAATTATAATACCTGATAATTATTATAATTATTCTATTTATTAAAAAAGCTGTACATTTATGAAAAGATGAGAAGAAAACTGGTCTGGGAGGCTACCAAGAGGCCTACAGCACCATTAAAGGAGCTGCAGAAATATCTAGAAAGTACTGGCTGTGTGGTACATGTGACAACAATATCCCATATTCTTCATATGTCTGGACTATGGGGTAGAGTGGCTGTCACGGCTGAGGATGGGGAAAACCCTCAGCCGTGCGATGCCCGGTGATGTTTTGGCTACTCGGCCATGAGAACAGGATAGGGAGCAGGTCACCTCCTCAAGCATCCCTAACCTGACCCTAACTCCTACCTGCATGGGCCTACCTTTAAGGTAGGAGGACCCATGCGCAGGAACCTCGGAGCCCTGACTTACCCTCCGCAGATCCCTGAGCTAGGAGCTGGGTAAGACGACCTACTCCTCCAAGGTACGGAGGAGCGGGAGTCTCAATGGCCAAGCTGTTGGGAAAAGGGGAACACAAACAGCTTTATGGGTATGGCAGGCGAACAAGAAGTTCCACCAACTTGCCACAGCCTTGCTGACTGGATCCCTGTGCAAACAGGAATCCAGAACCGTAAGCTGCACTAAAACACATAGAAAGGTCCCAACAGAACATAACATACAACATCACACACATAAAGACATAAACATAACGATGATATGAAAGCACAATGAAATTCCAGCACTCACGATTTTGGTAGCTAAAATCTTCGTCTTTTATTCAGGCAGTAAACATATAAACAGGACATCCACCCATAAGTGCAGCAACCTTGACGCGTTTCGAACAGTAGTTCTTAGTCGTAATAATGAGCAGTGTCTCCTCTGGCACCTTTATACCAGTCTGTACTAAAATGTAATTGCTTTTCCCCTCCACCTGAGGGGTGGGGGAGTGTAGGAGGCAGGGAACACTTTAACCTCTTGTTTTCCAGGTGAGGCACTGCTCATATGTTTCACAATAGAAAATTCATGCATCTATACAAAGTCACTGATTATTACAAAAATTTGTGTTGAAAAATAACCATTGAATAAAAGCAGTGAACATATTAAAATTGTCAAAGAATGTCAATTGTCAGGATAGCATCAGAACACCATATTGGTTATATATAGCCAACTTATTTGTATGGATCCACATATATTAGTGCTGTGTTGCTAATTCTGGCATGGATCCCTTTTCTCTATTACTGCTCTTGATTGAATTGAAAAAATGCATGCATACATAGCTATGATGAAAGAAAATGTGAATCACTGGAATATGATAGATGTGTTGATGCTCAGAAATTTAAAATCACTAATCCGGATTTCTATCCTATCATGTCCAGAACTACCAATATGGACACCTTTCAAGATATCATAGAGAGGGAGCTAAAAGAAATACATAGTCACATCCAGGACGAGGGGGGATATACCAACCTGCCTATGAAATATAAAAAAGCAATCAAGGAACTAGCCGACAATGAACGTATTGTTATAAAAATGGCCGATAAGGGAGGCTCCGTCGTCGTCCTGGATTGTGACATGTACTGTGAACAAATGAATAAATTGCTCTCTGATCTCTCAGTATATCAAAGGTTAGATATTGACCCTTTACCCAAATATAAAGGGGAATTTTTTGAGATTTTGCGAAAAGGTTTGGAATATAATCACATTAACCAAAAACAATTTAATTATTTAAATGTAGAATTTACAGTTACACCTATAATGCATGCCCTCCCTAAAGTCCACAAGGGCCAATTTCCTCCCCCTCTACGCCCCATAGTCAGCGGGATTGGATCCCTAACAGAGAGGCTGGGTGAATGGCTAGACTGTAGTTTACAGCCCCTTGTCAAAAGAATCCCAGGGTATATTAAAGATACCACATCAATTCTGCAATCTTTTTATGACATGACCTGGGCTGAGAACTACAGATGGCTGTCCATTGATGTGGTATCGCTTTATCCATCAATACCACATCATGTGGCGATGCTAGCACTTGAATTCCATTTGCACAAATACAGCAATTTTTCTGAGGATTTTATAGATTATACTCTGGAGGTTACTCAATTTCTGATGTCTCACAATTATTTTTCATTCAACTCTATATACTATGTACAGATATCTGGTGTATCAATGGGTGCGAAGTACTCACCCTCCCTGGCCAATCTAACAATGTCCTATTGGGAGGAGGCATATGTATATAATATTAAAAATCCATTTGCGGACCATGTGGTGTGGTATGGCAGGTACATCGATGATATGCTCCTTATCTGGAGTGGTGATGTACCTGCCATACAACACTTCATGCAATATCTGGAAAATAACACATATAATTTAAAATTTACATATACGGAACATCCGCAAAGTATCAATTTTCTTGATTTAACACTTACAGGAAAACTGAACCAGATTATACAAACTAAAACCTACCGCAAGGAAATAACAGGAAATACATTACTACGGGCAAATAGCCATCACCCCCTACACACAATAAAATCAATTCCTGTGGGAGAATTCACACGTGCCTACAGAAACTGCAGTACCGCAGCGGCTTTTGAAATAGAGGCTCAAACTATTATAAATAGATTAAAACAAAGAGCATATCCAAACTGGATGATATCCAGAGGCCTGGCTATAACTAAAAAGAAAAATAGAGAAGCTTTACTCTTTTCAACTCCTAAAAATAAAAATATCTCTAAACAGATATCAAAAAGTGAGAGTTCAAATATAAATGTAAATAAAAACGAAAAAGATCATTTACCTACACTTGTTTTGACGTACAGTAAACAATTTGAAAAAATTCAACAAATTATTAAAAAATATTTACCTATTCTTCATGATGACGAAATATTGCACTGTGCGCTAAAACAAGGTTGTAGAATTGTGTCAAGACGACCAAGAACTATAGGGAATGATTTATCACCCTCCATGTATATACATCGAAACAAATATAAACGGGATCCCTGGCTTATATACAAGGGCTTCACTAAATGCGGAAGTTTGCGCTGCCGCACTTGTACATACGCAGTAAATACCAAAACTTTTCACGATGCGAATAATTCACACATATATCCAATCAAATCTTATATTAATTGTAATTCTATGGGGGTGGTATATATCATAAAATGTATAGCCTGTGACATGTTATATGTGGGATGTACCACTAGAAAATTTAAGGTCCGAATTCTGGAGCACCTCAACTACATAAAAAATCCGCATAGTGTGAACACATCCAATGCGGCTAAACATTTTATTAGTAAACACGAAAGCCAGGTGCGCAATTTCAAAGCCTTTGCAATTGAACAGGTGAAATTACCTAACAGAGGAGGAGATTTTAAACGTTTAGTGAGACTCAGAGAGGCTTTTTGGATTTTTAAGTTGAATACCAGACATCCAAATGGCCTCAATAAGAAAAATGAACTTATGTATTTCTACTAACTCATGACTTTCCTGTTTTTTCACATTTTCTTTCATCATAGCTATGTATGCATGCATTTTTTCAATTCAATCAAGAGCAGTAATAGAGAAAAGGGATCCATGCCAGAATTAGCAACACAGCACTAATATATGTGGATCCATACAAATAAGTTGGCTATATATAACCAATATGGTGTTCTGATGCTATCCTGACAATTGACATTCTTTGACAATTTTAATATGTTCACTGTTTTTATTCAATGGTTATTTTTCAACACAAATTTTTGTAATAATCAGTGACTTTGTATAGATGCATGAATTTTCTATTGTGAAACATATGAGCAGTGCCTCACCTGGAAAACAAGAGGTTAAAGTGTTCCCTGCCTCCTACACTCCCCCACCCCTCAGGTGGAGGGGAAAAGCAATTACATTTTAGTACAGACTGGTATAAAGGTGCCAGAGGAGACACTGCTCATTATTACGACTAAGAACTACTGTTCGAAACGCGTCAAGGTTGCTGCACTTGTGGGTGGATGTCCTGTTTATATGTTTACTGCCTGAATAAAAGACGAAGATTTTAGCTACCAAAATCGTGAGTGCTGGAATTTCATTGTGCTTTCATATCAAGGATATATGGGCTTGCCGGCCTTTTCCGTGCACGCAGGTGGTGGAATAATTGGGTGAGCTGGACTTTTCTTTGTGCATATTCACACCGCTGGTGTAACCCGTGACTCACCCATACACCTGATGGTTGAAAAGCTACTTCGTATCAGGCAACACAGCATGATAGCTGTGAGGATTTAAACCCACGCAAAGTGTTATGCAACTTGTTTCACAATGGCCTTTTCTCTATTACCGGACCGCATGTCCAAAGCTGATTTGGTATTTTCTGAAAGTGATAAAAAGATGCAAGATGTCTATGATGTGAAAAACAGGATGTGCGAGTTGGAAAAGTTATTACTACAGGAAACAAGAGTATGGTGGGATCATACCACCCTGGTCAAATATCTACAAAAATCTATGATTCCTAGAGGCCTCAGGATCAAAAAAATACCTACAACGATTTATTCTGCTGATTTTATATCCCAATGGAATCAATTACTCTCAAATTGTTCATTACAACTCATGTCACTCATTGTAAAGTGTGAAAGTGAAAAGCTGCTACAACTACAAGATGAAATTGAACTTTGTAAATTATCTTTAAAACCTCTTGAATCTGGGGCAGATTTTGAAAGTTTGCAAACAGAAATGCTGAATAATATACATCATATGGAAGAATATATCACGGATATTAAACACAAAAAATTCCAGAGAGATCTATATGATTACAAACAGGATCAAGTATATGAATGGGGTAGAAGGGAAAACCTTTACTCGACCCCCAGATCCATTTTGAAAAATAAAAACAAAAATAAATCAAAGCAAGATAACCGCAACTATAAATCAAAGTCCCAAAATAAATCACCAAGAGTGAGCTTTTCCTCTGAACTGGATACCGCTGACACCTCTGATGGCTCACAGGACTTACCACAAAGCCCTCAACAAATCATGGAATATGGAGCGAAACCCAAACTGTCATACTATAGAAAATCTAAAAATATTAACCTGGAGAACAATAAAAATAAAAAGGAGGATACTGCAACAAAATCGTCAAAAAACGAGTGCGCCGGGCGGGACGTAAACACAAAAACGCCCCAAACCAGGTCAACACGCTACCAACAAAGATAGCTGACTGTGCACAATTAGATGTTATAAATTTGTCTGCCACAATCCTCTCAACTGAACAAATTGAAGTTCTCAAACTAGGTTTAAATTTTGTACCTTCTGTCAATTTTGATTTATTTTCTACTTTATTAGATATAAATAGATTTATAAGACAACTGACAGTGACCAGACATTTCAGTGATGTGGATATGAATGAGCCCATACGAAATATCGATCAGACATGTTCGGAAAGTAGAATTGAAAATGAATATTCATTTATCGTTCCAAGAACAATTGGCCCTAACATGTCTCACCGATCTTCAAGGGGAATCACTGGAATATGATAGATGTGTTGATGCTCAGAAATTTAAAATCACTAATCCGGATTTCTATCCTATCATGTCCAGAACTACCAATATGGACACCTTTCAAGATATCATAGAGAGGGAGCTAAAAGAAATACATAGTCACATCCAGGACGAGGGGGGATATACCAACCTGCCTATGAAATATAAAAAAGCAATCAAGGAACTAGCCGATAATGAACGTATTGTTATAAAAATGGCCGATAAGGGAGGCTCCGTCGTCGTCCTGGATTGTGACATGTACTGTGAACAAATGAATAAATTGCTCTCTGATCTCTCAGTATATCAAAGGTTAGATATTGACCCTTTACCCAAATATAAAGGGGAATTTTTGAGATTTTGCGAAAAGGTTTGGAATATAATCACATTAACCAAAAACAATTTAATTATTTAAATGTAGAATTTACAGTTACACCTATAATGCATGCCCTCCCTAAAGTCCACAAGGGCCAATTTCCTCCCCCTCTACGCCCCATAGTCAGCGGGATTGGATCCCTAACAGAGAGGCTGGGTGAATGGCTAGACTGTAGTTTACAGCCCCTTGTCAAAAGAATCCCAGGGTATATTAAAGATACCACATCAATTCTGCAATCTTTTTATGACATGACCTGGGCTGAGAACTACAGATGGCTGTCCATTGATGTGGTATCGCTTTATCCATCAATACCACATCATGTGGCGATGCTAGCACTTGAATTCCATTTGCACAAATACAGCAATTTTTCTGAGGATTTTATAGATTATACTCTGGAGGTTACTCAATTTCTGATGTCTCACAATTATTTTTCATTCAACTCTATATACTATGTACAGATATCTGGTGTATCAATGGGTGCGAAGTACTCACCCTCCCTGGCCAATCTAACAATGTCCTATTGGGAGGAGGCATATGTATATAATATTAAAAATCCATTTGCGGACCATGTGGTGTGGTATGGCAGGTACATCGATGATATGCTCCTTATCTGGAGTGGTGATGTACCTGCCATACAACACTTCATGCAATATCTGGAAAATAACACATATAATTTAAAATTTACATATACGGAACATCCGCAAAGTATCAATTTTCTTGATTTAACACTTACAGGAAAACTGAACCAGATTATACAAACTAAAACCTACCGCAAGGAAATAACAGGAAATACATTACTACGGGCAAATAGCCATCACCCCCTACACACAATAAAATCAATTCCTGTGGGAGAATTCACACGTGCCTACAGAAACTGCAGTACCGCAGCGGCTTTTGAAATAGAGGCTCAAACTATTATAAATAGATTAAAACAAAGAGCATATCCAAACTGGATGATATCCAGAGGCCTGGCTATAACTAAAAAGAAAAATAGAGAAGCTTTACTCTTTTCAACTCCTAAAAATAAAAATATCTCTAAACAGATATCAAAAAGTGAGAGTTCAAATATAAATGTAAATAAAAACGAAAAAGATCATTTACCTACACTTGTTTTGACGTACAGTAAACAATTTGAAAAAATTCAACAAATTATTAAAAAATATTTACCTATTCTTCATGATGACGAAATATTGCACTGTGCGCTAAAACAAGGTTGTAGAATTGTGTCAAGACGACCAAGAACTATAGGGAATGATTTATCACCCTCCATGTATATACATCGAAACAAATATAAACGGGATCCCTGGCTTATATACAAGGGCTTCACTAAATGCGGAAGTTTGCGCTGCCGCACTTGTACATACGCAGTAAATACCAAAACTTTTCACGATGCGAATAATTCACACATATATCCAATCAAATCTTATATTAATTGTAATTCTATGGGGGTGGTATATATCATAAAATGTATAGCCTGTGACATGTTATATGTGGGATGTACCACTAGAAAATTTAAGGTCCGAATTCTGGAGCACCTCAACTACATAAAAAATCCGCATAGTGTGAACACATCCAATGCGGCTAAACATTTTATTAGTAAACACGAAAGCCAGGTGCGCAATTTCAAAGCCTTTGCAATTGAACAGGTGAAATTACCTAACAGAGGAGGAGATTTTAAACGTTTAGTGAGACTCAGAGAGGCTTTTTGGATTTTTAAGTTGAATACCAGACATCCAAATGGCCTCAATAAGAAAAATGAACTTATGTATTTCTACTAACTCATGACTTTCCTGTTTTTTCACATTTTCTTTCATCATAGCTATGTATGCATGCATTTTTTCAATTCAATCAAGAGCAGTAATAGAGAAAAGGGATCCATGCCAGAATTAGCAACACAGCACTAATATATGTGGATCCATACAAATAAGTTGGCTATATATAACCAATATGGTGTTCTGATGCTATCCTGACAATTGACATTCTTTGACAATTTTAATATGTTCACTGTTTTTATTCAATGGTTATTTTTCAACACAAATTTTTGTAATAATCAGTGACTTTGTATAGATGCATGAATTTTCTATTGTGAAACATATGAGCAGTGCCTCACCTGGAAAACAAGAGGTTAAAGTGTTCCCTGCCTCCTACACTCCCCCACCCCTCAGGTGGAGGGGAAAAGCAATTACATTTTAGTACAGACTGGTATAAAGGTGCCAGAGGAGACACTGCTCATTATTACGACTAAGAACTACTGTTCGAAACGCGTCAAGGTTGCTGCACTTGTGGGTGGATGTCCTGTTTATATGTTTACTGCCTGAATAAAAGACGAAGATTTTAGCTACCAAAATCGTGAGTGCTGGAATTTCATTGTGCTTTCATATCAAGGATATATGGGCTTGCCGGCCTTTTCCGTGCACGCAGGTGGTGGAATAATTGGGTGAGCTGGACTTTTCTTTGTGCATATTCACATAAACATAACGACAATATCTTTATGACCACAGGGGTGGCTCTCACTGGCAGGTAGTATAGAAAGGAGGCTGCTCCAGCCAAGCATGACTGAAGCAACCCACAGACCTGAACTAACAGTGAGGCTTTATAGGCCAAGAAGCCACACCCCACAGTCGGACACACCCAGTGACACACACACACTGGGAAGGGAGTTAACCCTTCCAGCACCACAGAAGGGAAACACACATTAAAGGAAAAGTGTCCAACAGTAGCCACACACTGTGGTTGTTGCCGCTGGCAACGACATGGGTGGCAACTGTGTCCTGGGAAATAGCCCGGAGGCCGGGACACTGCCACCACATGTACAGACAGCCAACCGTTGCCACGGGCAACCACAGTGCAGAAAGAGTGTCAGTGCACACCACACATACTACACAGAGTGCAAACAGACATACAACACAGTGAACACAATAAACACACCTAACATAGAGGTTGCTAGGTGCAACCGCATGCACAGCAGGGAAGCTGCCACATACATAGCGTTGTCAGCGGCAACCACAGGTGAGGCAAATACCACTGCCCTCATCTGTGATTGACAACAAAACCAAACCGCTGACAATCGCATGCAGTGGCAAGACGAAAGCCTTTTATTACGAATAAAAACATCCAAGCTAGGCTACATTTAGCAAAAACACATCTGAAGTCTCCCAAAAGCATGTGGGAAAAGGTGTTATGGTCTGATGAAACCAAGGTTGAACTTTTTGGCCATAATTCCAAAAGATATGTTTTGGCCCAAAAACAACACTGCACATCACCAAAAGATCATTATACCCACAGTGAAGTATGGTGGTGGCAGCATCATGCTTTGGGGCTGTTTTTCTTCAGCTGGAACTGGGGCCTTATTAAGCTAGAGGGAATTATAAACAGTTTCAAATACCAGTCAATATTGACAAAAAACCTTCAGGCTTCTGCTAGAAATTTGAACATGAAGAGGAACTTCATCTTTCAGCATGACAACGACCCAAGGCATACATCCAAATCAACAAAGTAATGGCTTGACCAGAAGAAGATTAAAGTTTTGGAATGGCCCAGCCAGAGCCCAAACCTGAATCCGACTGAAAATCTGTGGGGTGATCTGAAGAGGGCTATGCACAGGAGATGCCCTCGCAATCTGACAGATTTGGAGTATTTTTGCAAGGAGTGGGCAAATCTTGCCAAGTCAAAATGTGCCATGCTGATAGACTCCTACCCCAAAAGATTGAGTGCTATAATAAAATCAAAAGGTATTTCAACAATGTATTAGTTTAACTGTATGGCACACTTATACAACCATATTATTTTATTATTATATTTGTCCTTCCCTCTACCTAAAAGATTTCAGTTTGTTTTTCAATTGAGTTGTACAGTATATAGGTCACATTAAACGTGCAAAAAGTTCTGAAATGATTTATCTTTGTCTCATTTTTTTTATATCACAGAAACCTGACATTTTAACAGGGGTGTGTAGACTTTTTATATCCACTGTACAAGGTGGAGCACGTGGGGCTGTTGCAAAAGACGTCTGATGGGCAGGTGGTGTCGCTGCTGAACTTCAGCAAGGCGAGCCATGGCCATGTAAGATCTTCTAAAATGGCCAGAGATTTTCCTGGCCTGCTGCAAGATGTCCTGGACCCTGGGGTATTTGGCAATGAATATATGAACTTCAGGAAGTGTGCCATGTATGGCACGTGTGTCATTTTGCCCTGTTTCAGTGCGCTCAGCAGATTGGCACTGTTGTCACACACCACTTTACCAACTGTCAAATTTAGCGGGGTTAGCCACTGATCGGTCTGTGACCGCAGAGCTGAAAGCAGTGCAGGACAGGTGTAGCTCTTGGCTTCCAGGCACAACAGCCGCAGCACAGCATGGCAATGTCTCTGGGGAGCTTGGGGGGTGCAGCGGATGAGGCAGTAGTAGTGGAAAAGGAGGAGTCAGCCGAGAAGGATACCAAGGATGGAATAGGAGGAGGAGAAGAAGATGCAGGCCTGCATGCAATCTTTGTCGGTAACACCAAATCTACATGGGTGCCACTCGATGCATGCTTGACAGCCATAAGGTTCACCCAGTGGGCAGTAAAAGTTATGTACCTTTCCTGCCCGTGTTTGCAAGACCACGTGTCTGTGGTCAGATGTATCTTGGCACCGACACTGTGTGCCAGAGATACATTCACTTGCCACTGAATGTGGCCATATAGCTCTGGAATGCCCTTCTGAATATTTCCTTCCGGGGACCTTCCATTGTGATTTGCCAATGGCCACATATTTTCTAAAGGCCTCCGAGTCCACCAGTTTATATGGCAGTAGTTGGCGGGCCAGCAGTTCCGACAGGCCAGTGGTCAGCTGTTGGGCAATAGGGTTATCTGAGTCATCAACTTTTTACGTTCGAACATTTGGGTCATGGAAGCCTGCCTTTTGCCAGATAAATGCGATGACGGCATGGTGGAAGGTGGAGTGTAGGACAAATGGGACGAGAGAGGAGAAGGAGAAGAGGCAGGACGTGGAGCGCTGGGAGTGTGGTTTTGTGGGTTCTGATGGTGTTGCACCCACTGGGCTCGGTGATGGGAGGCCAGGTTCCTTCTTAAGGCGGTCGTTCCTATGTGAGTGTTGGGCTTTCCACGACTTATGCGTTGACCGCACAGGCTGCAGTTGGCCACACTATTGTCAGCAGCTGACACGTTAAAAAAAGCCCACACTGCGGAACCATGTGTCGGCGTCCTGGTAGCGCCAGTTGTGATCGTGCATGGTGGATGGCTCGCTCCAGATACATTTGCAGTCTGCTTTTTGCCTCCTGTGCTCTGCAAGTTCTGCCTGCTTCTCCTGCTTCTATCCCCTATCTGCTGCACGGTCTCTCCCTCTGAACTCCCCTTCTCTTCCTCTCTTGTGGGCACCCATGTGACATCCATTGACATGTCATCATCGTCACCTTCACTACTACTGACATTAGAGATCTCGGAGTAGGCAGCAACAGCGGGGGCCTCCATCCGTGGGCTGATCTGGGTACTGTAGTCAGACCGCTGGGTGGCGGCCGTTGCTATTACCTCTTCCTGATCTGATGTAAAAAATGGCTGTACATCAGTAAGGTCTCAGCATGGATGGAAAAAAAAATCTGATGACTCGAGTGGAGGGGCCATGGTGGTGGTGGTATCTTTGGGGGTGCACACAGCAGAGAGTAAGGAAGGTGCATTTACAGAGGATGAGGAGGGTGCAAAAGCAGAAGGCTGAGTGAGCCACTCAACCAACTCTGGTTCATCACACTCACCTTCTCCAACTTCCCACTTAAGCTCCGGCCTGGTGCACCTGCCTGACCCCAACCACCCCAGCGGAAGGCCCTGCCTCTTCCTCTGCCTGTCATTTTCAAAATGACCCTGTGACAAAGTCCCTATAGAAGAGCTGTATTTGTGGAAGCAGGTATATTGCAGGCCTCAATCAATATTTGGTGGAAGCCAGTGTATCGCAGGCCTCAATCAATATTTGGTGGCAGCCAGTATATCAATCCCCTTTAATAGTAATTTGTGAAAACAGGTATATAGAACCCCTTAATGAGTATTTGCTGGAAGCCGGTAAATCAAACCCCTTAATCAATATTTGGTGGAAGTTGGTGTATCGCAGGCCTCAATCAATATTTGGTGGAAGCCACTATATCAATCCCCTATATCAGTATTTTGTGGAAACAGGTATATGGAACCCCTTAATGAGTATTTGCTGGAAGCTGGTATATCAAATTCCTTAATCAATATTTGGTGGAAGCTGGTGTATCGCAGGCCTCAATCAATATTTGGTGGAAGCCGGTATATCTATCCCCTCTATCAGTATTTTGTGGAAACAGGTGTATCACACCCCTCAATCAATATTTTGTGGAAGCTGGTATATCACACCCCTCAAATAATATTTCGTGCAAGCTAGTGTATCACAACCCTCAATCAGTATTTTGTGGAAGCAGGTATATCAATCCCCTTAACCTCCCTGGCGGTATGATTATGTCAGGAATTTTGTACCAAAAGTGGTAAAAAAATTTGCATAATATTTTATGGGCACAAATGACAGTAAAATGGCAGGCAAGGGGCCCTGTACAGTCATCAAATGTCAGATCTGAGGTTATACAGTGTAATCCTCTCAGATTACAATGTATAACTTCTTTTATGTGTGTTTGTCACTTTTTATGTTTATATTTATTTGAATTTCCCGCCCAGTTCAGCTCCCATGCGCAGCTGCTGCTTGCAGGGAACGGAACCAGGAAGTCAAATGCCGGCCGGTGTTCTGCCAGAACTCTATACCTTGCAAAAAGTCTATACCGGAAGTGACGCGGCCGCACAGGAATCAGCTGGAGGAGGGTGTGCGCGGCACTGCGCAAGGCCACATCCACTGGCTTAGGAAAGAATCATTGCAGCGCCGCGATAGAAGTACTTCATGCACCGCACGTGCACACTTAGGAGTATAGAGATTTTGCAGCGCAAAATGTTGCATCAGATCTCCCTATCCCTGAGTGCGGATGAACTGCAACTGATGATTTGTGCGCGCGTGAGCACTCAGGGGTAGGGAGATCTGATGCAACATTGTGCGCTGCAAAATCTCTACACCCCTAAGTGCGCACCCGCGGAGCACAAAGTACTTCTATCTCGCCACTGCAATGACCTCTATACCTTGCAAAAAGGCATTTCATAGTTTTCCCCCCAATAAAATGTTGCTTTAGCCCCAGATTTTTCATTTTCACAAGCGGTAACAGGTGAAAAAGCACTTCATAATTTGTTATACATCTTCTTCTGAACATGGCCACCCGTATTTCAAAACTGGAGTAAGTGGTATAAAAATGCAAATAGTCACGACAAGTTTGCGTAAGGCCAAAAAGTTGCAAAAGCTCCATTTCATTACTTTTTTAAGCCAGAATTCCGGAGTAACGGTACGGTATGTTAAAAGAGGGCCTTTCTATTTATGATGCAACTGTAACTTTCAGCCTGTCTCCTGTTATTTCCTCACACTATTGCAACACCAAGGGCACCTACCTTCAATCAGACAGGAGATTCCAACCAGGGTGTTCACCAGGGAAAGACAACAGCCAGGAGCACCCCATCTTTTCTCTAAAAGTCCTGGGAGTGAGGGAGATGGAACAAGCCACCATGAGGTCAATGACTGCCATCACTACAACTCTTATCTTCCCCTCATGCTCCCCTCTGGGTTGTTGCATAAAGGTTTACAATTATTTCCGGAAAAGTTGTAGATCAGATTCTTCAATCTAAATATGATTTGACTCTATGTTTTCAAACTGTTTGGGCCTATCATTAAAGGGAGTGTGTCACTGGGGAATTCATTGCTAAACAAGGTACAATGTCTTAGCCCAGGCATGGCCAACCTGTGGCTCTCCAGCTGATGTAAAACTACAACTCCCACCATGCCCTGCTGTAGGCTGATAGCTGTAGACTGTCCGGGCATGATGGGAGTTGTAGTTTTGCAACAGCTGGAGAGCCTCAGATTGCCCATCCCTGCCTTAGGGCTCTTTCACACCTGCGTTATTGTCTTCCGGCATAGAGTTCCGTCATCGGGGCTCTATGCCGGAAGAATCCTGATCAGGATTATCCTAATGCATTCTGAATGGAGTGAAATCCGTTCAGGATGCATCAGGATGTCTTCAGTTCCGGAACGGAACATTTTTTGGCCGGAGAAAATACCGCAGCATGCTGCGCTTTTTGCTCCGGCCAAAAAAACTGAAGACTTGCCGCAAGGCCGGATCCGGAATGAATGCCCATTGAAAGGCATTGACCCGGATCCGGCCTTAAGCTAAACATCGTTTCGGCACATCCGACGTTTAGCTTTTTTAGAGTGGTTACCATGGCTGCCGGGACGCTAAAGTCCTGGCAGCCATGGTAAAGTGTAGCGGGGAGTGGGGGAGCAGTATACTTACCGTCCGTGCGGCTCCCGGGGCGCTCCAGAGTGATGTCAGGACGCCCCAGGCGCATGAATGACGTGATCGCATGGCACGTCATCCATGCGCATGGGGCGCTCTGACGTCACTCTGGAGCGCCCCGGGAGCCGCGCGGACTGTAAGTATGCCGCTCCCCCGCTCCCCGCTCCTACTATGGCAACCAGGACTTTAATAGCGTCCTGGGTGCCATAGTAACACTGAAAGCATTTTGAAGACGGATCCGTCTTCAAATGCTTTCAGTACACTTGCGTTTTTCTGGATCCAGCGTGTAATTCCGGCAAGTGGAGTACACGCCGGATCCGGAGAACGCAAGTGTGAAAGAGGCCTTAGCCAAATGTAATGCAACCTTTCAATTAGTGATCCATTGCTTTGTTCTTAAAGAGGACCTTTCATCGGTCCAAACATTGTGAAATAAGTATCATGACATATACAGCGGCGCCCAGGGATTTCACTGCACTTACTATTATCCCTGGGTGCCGCTCCGTTCTCCCGTTATGTCCTCCGGTATGTTCGGAGGACATAACGAGAGAACGGAGCGGCGCCCAGGGATAATAGTAAGTGCAGTGAGATCCCTGGGCGCCGCTGTATATGTCATGATACTTAGTTCACAATGTTTGGACCGATGAAAGGTCCTCTTTAACAAATATTATTTTGAATCCATGTGCAATTGACCAGGTAAGTGCACTGAGGGCAGGCCTAAGCTACTCTGTCCACCCATGCTCATCCTACTTACTTTGCTCTCCCCTCACCCTCTCAGGTATGGGTTTCTGCACAGTCCTCTTACATGACCCTGTCAATGAAGAAGCAATGGCAGGAGGTAGTAGAGGAAGCAGGAATACCAAGGGTGCACAGAGTAGCTTGGGCCTTTAGTGCACTTAACTACTCATCTGCATTTTAATTAAAAGCACTTTTTCTCCAGAATGAAAGTAAAAGTTATCTTTATATTCAACTGAGCTAGTCTTGCAAAGCTTTGTACCTGGCTTAACAGTGAATTCTGGGCCACAGCAATGAGGGAAACTCTAGAGCAACAAGAGCAATGATCTTGGTCCGATCAACCAAAGAAAAACAGTGTTTTAATTAGGTGAACTACAGCTATGTGTCTATGCAAACAGTTTGATACGGGAGTCGCTTGAGACAGATTCCATGAAAAAATAACACCACACCACAGTGTGGGGCACTTTCCCAACTACCTTATCTATTCCTATATCTGTCTCAGTAGAACCTGACCTCCTGCAATGACATTTCATCCCATTTGACCGCTGTACCTAATCACAGTCCACAGTGGTGGGACAAGATGTCTTTAAAGGGAACCTGTCACCTGGATTTTGTGTATAAAGCTGAGGACATGGGTTGCTAGATGGCCGCTAGCACATACACAATCTCCAGTCCCCATAGCTTTGTGTGCTTTTATTGTGTAAAAAAAACATTTGATACATACGCAAATTACCCTGAGATGCGTCCTGTCCCTGAGATGAGTTACGTACAGGACTCATCTCAGGTTAATTTGCATATCTATCAAATCGTTTTTTTTACACAATAAAAGCACACAGAGCTATGGGGACTGGGTATTGCGGATGTGCTAGCGGCCATCTAGCAACCCATGTCCTCAGCTCTATACCCAAAATCCCAGTGACAGGTTCCCTTTAAAGGTTGTACACAGACTGCATCAAAGACTTCATTTGAAATCTGCAAGCAAATCTACATCAAAATCTGTATGACTTGATGCAGATTTGCCACTGTAGATTTACCAGTGGGCTCTTGAAAAATTGTTGTGGAATATTTTTGAGGCTGATCCTAAAGTTTGTACCATGCCTGTGCCAGCAGATCCATACAAGGATTAGCACCATTGTCACTGAATGGGACTAATTTAGAGCTTTTCCATGTGGAATATAGAGCATGCAGCATATTTCATGCACATTTCTTTCTACTGCATGTGAATGGGGTATGAAGTACTCGTTACAGGAGATGCAGAATCTTAGTAGGTTTGATATGATTTGATATTTCGGTGTGTAATGTCCACCGGAATCCTCATCTAATGCTGAAGGTGTGGGCGCATCGTACTTATTTTTACAGGCAAGCAACAGCTCTTTTTTCTCTTCTATTTTCCAACTGAAATGAGAACAAACTAAATAAGAATGTAAAGAAAGCTTGATATTAGAATGGAATCCACAGTATGTAGTAATCATCTACAGTCTACACCTTATACCTCAGAAAATATACTGTATTTTAATCTAAAATTCCAGTGAAGTGTGCACAAGAGAGGATGCTATTATTTCCCTCATATTTTCTTCTCAGATCATTGTGTTGCTAGGGAAATGCATATACCGTAATCTGCAAACGGTGACTCATAACTGCCAAGGCCCTAGAAATCTGAAGTGTCACAACAGGCGGTTGGAATATAGCATTTGGCAAAATAGTACAAATCTAACAAATGCTCTAAGGAGATCTGGAACTAGGTTTCCCCTTTTTATGCAAATGGACTGTATATTACAGTGGTATTACCATCTAGAATATGATATTACTTCCTGATCACTAGGGGTCTGACCCTACTAATCCTGAGAATCAAGTGTCTGAAGCACAGACTCTCTTTACAGTCTTTGCCTGTCCATTGGGTACATAGTCACATAGTTAATACGGTTCGAAAAAAAGACATGAGTCCATCAAGTTCAACCAAGGGATAGGTGGGGATGCGAATCCTGTTATGCATTGGAACTGGAACAGAGCTTCATTCAAGTGAATTGGCCTAGCTGAAGTTCCATACTTATTAAACATTTTGTTGGTAAATATGGAACATTTAAGTACTATTCCAAGAGCGTCCAACCTGACCAGGAATACCTACTACAAATCATAGGCATGCGCAGCCTATTGCATTAGGGTGTGCACCGCGTGAGTATGTGTGTATATATATATATATATATATATATATATATATATAGCCTTTATGCCATTAGCCCCCATTATCAGCCCTTATGCCTCATTAACCCCGATTATGCCTGTCATTAGCCCCCATTATGCCTTATTAGCCCCCATTATGCCTCATTAGCTCCAATTATGCCTCATTAGCCCCATCATCAGTGCTTATGCCTCATTAGCCCCCATCATCAGCCTTTATTCCTCATTAGCCCCCATTAATTATCAGCCCTTATGTCTCATTAGCCCCCATTATCAGCCCTTATGCCTCATTAGCCCCATTATCAGGCCTTATGTCTCATTAGTCCCCATTATGCCTCTCATTAGTCCCCATTATGCCTCTCATTAGCCCCCACTATGCCTCTCATTAGCCCCCATTATGCTTCTTATTAGCCCCCATATGCCTCATTAACCCTGATTATGCCTGTCATTAGCCCCCATTATACCTCATTAGCCCCAATTATGCCTCATTAGCCCCCATCATCAGTGCTTATGCCTCATTAGTCCCCATCATCAGCCTTTATTCCTCATTAGCCCCCATTATCAGCCCTTATGCCTCATTAGTGCCCATTATGTCCCCAGAAGCCTCATTTTTTATAAAATAAAAAAACACTTACCTCTCTGCTCCTGGACGCCGCCGCCCCTTGCCTCCCATGATTTTCTTCCTCCTGATGTCAGCTCTCGGCTGTGCGCTTTGAACTGGCTCGCACGTCACAAAGCGCCTCACGCTGTGCACAGCCCGGCACAGCCAACAGCCGTCCAGCGGGGCTCAAGAGGCAGCTGATGGAGGTGACAAAACCCTTAATTTAGGGGCTTGATTACGGTGTGCGCACGCCTATGCTACAAATTCTACTAACTTGCATGGATTGTTTCCGAAAATTAAGGATGATCCTGAAAATTCCAGATTATTGACATGAAAAACTTAGTAAATGGGCATTTTATTTTCAGGGTTGAGGAGTGCCAGAGGTTGGACACCAAACAATCATAAGATAGCAATATGCCACCACTCTTGAGATGGGAATACCCTTTAACATTATTATGTCTTTCTGTAGTACTAGCAATGAAAAATCCCCAATAAATTGTGTTTCATCTACTGTAATCTCATTGCCTCAGAACTTAATGTCGTATCTTTTCAGGTACTCAATGTACCAAAACAATAGCTAGAACAAGAATACTGGGAGCTGGTGGTTTTTTGAAAAGCCAGTTTAGCATTGGAAAGAATAAGTAGGCACTAGAACTTTGTACAAAGAGGAGGATCACTGGTCAGACTAATGGGTTGAAATGTTAGCAAGAATAAGGACAGACAGCAGTAAGCACAATAGTCCAGGTCAAAAATTAGGCAGAGGAGTCAAATGAAATAAGACAAATCAATCCAAATCCAAACTCTTGGTCTTCCTATTTTACTATAAAGAAACATTGACTTCATGTGGTCTTTTGTTTTATTCTTTTGACATAACACCTAAATGCACAAGTTAATCCACGCCAACATGTTCACCACAAAAAGTCTCCAGTAGGCGCTACCATTCAGTCAACTTCAGTCATCAATTCAGTCATCAATCTGCATTTCTTGAAACAGTAGAAATAAACCTGCACAAGTGCAAACAAACTGCTTAGTAGACTATTTGGTGGTGTATCTGGTCATAGGCACTACACAGGTACTGCCTGAGAGGCAATGGATTCTGCAACTTTTAAGAGCTATGTACACCCTTGGAAACAATTTTTTTTAATGAGTGCATGTTACTCTTTTTGTCTAAAAATCATTTTTTAAATTGACCTTTATCAAAAATATTGAGCTGTTCTGTCACAAAGTGTTAACTGTTTTTCTAGCTATGTGAATGGTACTTTCACTTTTACTTTGTGCCGATCATCTAATCAACCTTATCTCTAAACTACTAAGAGGTCATAAATACTTATTTAAGCCACATTCTTATCAGTACGATAAGAACTGAGCTATAATGAGTGCTTAGGAGGTCAGAGAGCAGAGATAAGGAGTCCGTCTGCTCCTAGTCTGGGGGAAGAAACTGAAAATACTAAAGTGTACTGTCACGGAACTACCGAGACATACGGATGTCCTGGCAACAGTGAGTGGTAGGAGATCTGTGAGACTGGCTACACGTGGTTTGATCTGACAGATTTACCTTTTGGATCAATAGGTGTCTGAGTTGTTTCTGGTAATGGCCACACCCCTTGCCGCCAGGTATTGCTTATGTGGTCATTTAACCTTCCTTATTTATAGTTGCTTCTCCCACTATGCTGTGCGGTTTATAGCTTCTGTGCCTGTGGATTGTTTGTGGTTGGATCTCGGCTGAGTTCCTGGTGCTTCCATAGCCTCTTTGAAGTTAAGTCTTTCCTTTCCCTTTTGTATTTTGTTTGGGTTGGTTTGTGTTTCATTTCCCTATTGTTTGCAAGTAGACTCCTGTTTGTCCTTCCTTTTGGAGGAACAGGTAGTATCGTCCCTGCCATTAGTACCAGGTTCCTGTAGGGCTAGATAGGACTCAAAGTATTCCTGCGTATGAACTTACCTACCTTTGGGTCTGTTCATACTGGTTGTCAGTCAGGATTTTGGTTAGGGTTTTCACTAGGAGGTGTCCATCTTCCTTCCCTAGTTCTCAGGCCTGATTCCCTGTTTCCCCCTTCCCTCCTATGCTTGGTGTGGTGTTTCCCTCCCACACCGAAGCGTGACATGTACATAGCCTTTGAATTTTACACCCAGGGACATTTTATTTATTAAGTTTCTTTTCATCTTGAATAGTTATGGGCAGTTTTAAAAACATTACATGCATAATGGCAGAAAACAGATTACACTATAATAATAGAAACCACATTATTTTACAGGTGTCCGCTTTGGAGTGTCTCTTCTTGTTCTCTAGCAATAAGTTGATCATAAAGTACAATTAGCTGTATCTTGTGCAGGAGCCTGGCAGTAAGTGTTTAATTGCCCTGCAGCATCACAGCAGTCGAAATTAGGTATTACACAGTACCAATTAATATAAATTGGTTAGCTTAGATTCCAGAATGATGGAAATACTTCTTACAGCTCAGCTCTGATTTGGCTAATAGAGAAGGATTTCCTAACAGGATAATTGAAAATATATTTTTTTAAGCCTGACAACCCTTAAAGATAACTGGTCATGTTAGTATATTATGTTTAGCATTGTACACAGACTATGCACTAGCCATTGACTAATGAATTAAATGCACATATTTGTACTAGAAGAATACTACATACTATGTTTCCAAATTTAGATCTCTGTCTCTTATGTAAATGATTGGTCTCCACTGGGTACATCAGGCTTTCAAAGTCAGCCACAAGGCTTTACGTTTGTTAATTATTATTTAATATTGTAAAATCCCATGGTTGCCAGCGGAGCTTTTTACAATTTGGCAAAAGTACTCTTTGCAATATGTTACGTTTGCAGTCAGCAAAAATAAATTATTTCAGCTATCTCATGAGAAATCCTTAAGGGATAGATGGAAAAAAAGCGAGATTAAGCTTTACTCTTTCTTGTTAATCACCAGAGGGATTAATGTATTTAATGGGACGGGAATAACACATTAAAAAAAGCCGCAAACAATAGGTCAAAGTGAGATTTTTATTTCCTGCTTAGAAAGTATTTAATCTACCAATATAAGGATATCTATATTTTAAGGGAATCATTGACTCACTCTGTAAATGCTGTAGACTGTAGTTATAAAACTGGGTGTTTAAACCTTCAGGAAATAATTTTCCAGGAAAGTTTCCATACGGTATACAGTATTAAGGTGTTATATGAATGTTCGCTGAAGGAAGGGTCCACAGTCATAGATATAAAGCTAAAGTCTAGGTGCATCTCAATAAAGTACAATATCATCAAAGAGTTTGTTTATTTCAGTAATTCAAATCAAAAAGTGAAATACATAGATTACATAGATTAATTAAACACAGGGTGATCAATTTCAAGCATTTATTTCTTTTAATGTCAAGTCCACCTGTGTGTAAATATCAAGTCCACCTGTGTGTAAATTATTCTCAAAATAACTGCAACTGTTCTGTGAAACCCTCAGAGGTTTGTTAGAAAACATTAGTGATTAAACAGCATCACGAAAACCAAAGAACACACCAGACAGGTCAGGGATAAAGTTGTGGAGAAATGTAAAGCAGAGTTTGGTTATAAAAATCCCAAGATCTGAACATATCATGGAGCACTGTCCAATCCATCATCCAAAAATGGAAGGAGTATGTCACAACTGCAAACCTTCTAAGACATAGCTTTCCACCTAAACTGACAGCCTAGGCAAGGAGAGCAGTAATTGGAGAAGCAGCCAAGAGGCCTTTGATCACACTGGAGGAGCTGCAAAGATCCACAGCTCAAGTCCACAGGACAACTATTAGTCATGTACTCCACAAATCTGGCCTTTATGGAAGAGTGTGGAATTTTTGACAGCAAGCTAAGGAGTCCCATTTACAGTTTGCCACAAACCATGTAGGGGACACAGCAAACATGTGAAATAAAGTGCTCCAGCCAGATGAGACCAAACTTTTTGGCCTAAACGCAAGATGCTTTGAGTGGCAGAAAACTAACACTGCACATCACCCTGAACACACTATCCCCACCATGAAACATAGTGGTGGCAGCATCATGCTGTGGGGATGGTTATCTTCAGCAGGAACAGGGAAGCTAAATACAAGGCAATCCTGGTGGAAAACCTTTGAAAGGCTGCAAAAGATTTGAGAATGAGGTGGATGTTCACCTTCCAGCAGGACAATGACCCTAAACATGCAGCCAGAGCTACAAATGGAATGGTTTGGATGAAAGCATATTCATGTGTTCTAAATACCCAGTCAAAGTCCAGACCTAAATCCTATTGAGAATCTGTGGCAAGACCTGAAAATAGCAAGACTCCATCCAATCTGACTGAGCATGAGCTAATTTGTGAAAAATTGGCAGAAATGTCCCCCTTTAGATGTGCAAAGCTGGTAGGGACATACCCCAAAAGTCTTTCAGCTTTAATTGCAGCAAAAGGTGAGCCTACCTATTGAATCATGGGGGCTGAATGCAAATGCACACCACTTTCCAAATTTTTATTTATAAAAAATGTTCAAAACCATGTAGCCTTTTCTTATCACTTCACACATACTTGCTATATTGTGTTGGTCTATCACATAAAATCACAATAAAATACAATATAGGTTGTGGATGTAACATGAAAAAATGTGGAAATGTACAAGGGGTATATATACTTTTCCAAGGCACTGTACTTTTCAGTAGGCCAACATTTCTATATAAAAAAAAATAATTGTGATTGGTCTTATATAATATTCTAATTTTCTGAGATAAAGACTTTTGGGTTTTCATTAGCTGTAAGCCATGATCATAAACATTAAAATAAATAAATGCTTAAAATAGATCACTCTGTGTGTAATGAATCTATATTATACATGAGTTTTGCTTTTTGAATTGAATTACTTAAACAAATTACCACTTGGGGCGGGCTTGTGCAATCACTTCCCCTTTTATGGGCTGGTTTCAAGATTGTCTCGGCAACATCGAGATTGTCAAGTAAGAATTCTATAAAATATTACATAATGCTGAGAATATGTTATGATTCCATTATGGCTTGGTCACTGGGCCATCCTATAGTGCAAACATTTTAACATCTTCCATATATAGTATGTTCTATTTTTCAGATCATTTTGATTCATACAAAATACAGTTTTTAAAATATTAAAGCAACCCTCCAGTTCAAGAAAAAAATCATATTAACTGGGGAACGAACAGGACACTTATATGGTGCCACTTTTTCATCTTTTTAGTTGTAGATTTGCTAAATCTCAGGCTTCTTTTCTACCATGCAAGATGACTGCACCACTTTTCAGACAATCTAAGGCACACTGCACATTGGTAGCCAGAAACACTTCCTACTTGTCCAGCTCTACTCTTGGATTGGGTAGCTTATTTGAGCAGTGCTGGCCAATCCAAGGGCAACAGAAAATGTCTTGGGCTACCAAATGCACAGTGTGCATCCAACAATCTAAGAAGCGTTGTGACCATTTTGGATGGCAAAAGAGCATCCTGGGAATTTACAGATATGCAGCTATAAACATGAAAAGGAGAACATCATGTAAGTGTTCTGTTTATTCCCCAGTTAATGTGATTTTTTTTTCTTCAGAGCGTTTCTTTAATGCACTTATGTAAAGGTGTTGCGTCAATTTCTTATGTATCCCCTATCCAGAAGATAGGGCATAGCCATTTCAACCATGTAGATCCAACCGCACCAATAAAGAGAATGTGGTTCCTGTTCCACCACGTGAATGAAGTGGCAGTTAAAACATTACTGCTGCTGCTACATTTATCTGCATGGGAGTCCTGCAAATTGTGTACAGCGCATTGGCTATCTCTGGCACTACCATAGAAATGAGTGGTGCGGTACCAGATCATTTGGGGGAATGGGACCCCCTTGTGATTGGGGGGTGTCCCAGCAGTCAAACCCTCAATCATATCTGGTGGATAGGAGATATATATATAGAATTTAGCTCAATCGCCTTAACCTCTACATGCCCTCAGAAAAACAGTACATCCGAGGTGCAAGGAACCAGCTCAATAGCTGAGCCCATTCCATACACTGCGGGTGCTAACCAGGTTCAGAGATCGTGGTAGCTCTGATCCTGTTCAATTAGCCTATCAGATGGCATGTGCAATAGCAATGGTGGCATCTGAGAGGTAAGTCAAAGGGAGGGGCTCCCATGCTGAAAGCATGGAGTTCTGACATATCACGCTAAGATCTTGCAAAGGCTCCCAGGCCTGCAATACCAAACTGCCTGTTAAGCTCTGCCGGAGGTAGAGGCAGGAGCTGTCACCAGCCAGCCACAAGCAATTCCAGAGAATGGGTGAAAAGTGCTAACTACTTGTATAGACTATGCAACCAACTGTGGCATTCAGTTTCTGTAGGATAACTGTTGGACAGTGGCATGAGGTACAGAAACACTGTGTGTTAACTGACTTCCGTTTTAGGATAGCTGGTGGACAAGCACTACATAATAGTGTGGCATTTTATGTGTAAATTGACAACCACACAGTAAATAAAAACAACATTTACATACTATAACTTCTGGAGCATCAATTTTAAAAATTAGAGACTTTTATTACTAGAGATGAGCAAATTTCTCAAAAATTTGATTCGGCAGGTTTGCAGATTTTTTTAAAGAAAATTTGGTTCAATACAAATGTATTTGTGGCGAATCAAGTTAACAAACGGCTATTTCCTGGCTGCAGAGAGCCTTTATAGGGGTGTAGAACACTGTGCCTTGCAGTTACACACATATGGAGTCTGCTGTGGTAGTGAAACAATACAATGAGTCAGTATGACATGCAGATGACAGGCATCGCTCTTAGAATCACTGCACACTTCTCTTATTTGTGCAGTTACCAAATAACTCAAGTGTGAGCTCAGCCTTACAGCTCAATGTTAGCGTCAAGAAGAAGCTCACTCCTTTTACACTGTCAGCAGCTGATTCCGCATATATGTCTACAGAACCTGTTCTATTAAACGCTTATACAAGTAGAGCCCCCCCCCCCCCCCGACAGAGTGGAGAGAGTGTCAGCAGTAAGTTTGTGTTGACGTCACTGATTATTTCTGATCCGTCAGAAAAATTACCCCCAAAAACGGATCCTGTCTGTGGAGCATCCGCCTTCACTCGGTCAGCATTTGGTCAGAAATCCATCACTATTGATGAAGCCCAAAAAATCTGAAGTGGATCCAAAACAGAGATGACATGTGAATGGAATATTTGCATGTCTTCTGTGTTTTGTACCCACTCCGGCTTTTGGCTAACAAATCATAAGCCAATTCTGATGCAAAATAGGGACCATATCATGCAGGCCTTACAGCTGTTACATAGACAGGATCCATTGTGCGTCTCATTTTTTCTTCCTTCTGACAGTTCAGAAGAAGGGTCAAATAAGTGATGTCAGCCAGGCCTAAAGGCAAAATAGTGGCCCAGTCATGAAGTGGGGAGGGTGGGAACAGGATGAGAAGTCCACAGAGTGGCCCTATGACATAGTGATGAAGTGGAGGTAGCATGAGGAGACCACAGAATGGCTTAATGACAGATTCTGGAGATGGCAGCTGCATCAGGAGGAGGCCACAGAGTGGCACAATGACAGTGTGGAGGTGGAAGCAGCATCAGGAGGCCACAGAGTGGCACAATGACAGAGTATGAGGGTGGCGGCAGCAGCAGCATTAGGAGAAGGCCCCAAAGTGGCACAATGACAGAGTGTGGAGGTGGCAGCATCAGGCGGAGGCGACAGTGTGGCACAATGACAGAGTGTGGAGGTGGTGGCAGCAGCATTAGGAGGAGGCCACAGGGTGGCAAAATGACAGTGTAGAGGTGGCAGCAGCATCAGGAGGAAACAGAGTGGCAAGATGAAATAGTTTTGAAGTAGCAGCAGCATCAGGACACAACAAAGTGGCAAGGTGACATAGTGTAGAGGTGGAAGCAGCATCAGGAAACCACAGAATGGCAAGGTGACATAGTGTGGTGGTGGCAGCAGCATCAGGAGACCACAGAGTGGCAAGGTGACATAGTGTGGTGGTGGCAGCAGCATCAGGAGACCACAGAGTGGCAAGGTGACATAGTGTGGAGGTGACAGCAGCATCAGGAGACCACAGAGTGGCAAGGTGACATAGCGTGGAGATGGCAGCAGCATCAGGAGACCACAGAATGACCTGGTGACAGAGTGCGGAGGTGTGTGGCAATACTAGTACCAGCTGAAGATGGTGGGTGAAAGAAGAAGCACTTGGCATCAGATGTGTGGCATCAGGTGGGTGGCATCATCAAAATAGTTGCTGAGGCAAGTAGCCAAAAGAAAACCTGTCTCTTTTGTCAAAGTGTTGGTGTGGCACCATGGAGGATCTAGTCTGATGCATCAGGCATTAGTGGCTGGAAATCCTGACTGATCCACATCTGATTCATCTTGACGAAGGTCAGTCTCTCTACATTTTGGGTGGACAGGCAAATTCTTCTTGGGGTAACTATAGCCCCCGCCGCACTAAACACCCGCTCTAATAGGACACTACTGGCCAGGCAGGACAGCTTTTCCAGGGCAAACTATGCCAGTTGCGGCCACAAATTCAGTTTGGCTGCCCTGTAGTCCAGCAGCTCTTCATGTGGGGTGGCAGGGTGCTGTCTAAGTATGCCACCACCTACTAGTTCAAGGCCTGCTCCAGGTCTAGCTGCTGCTGGTGAGTAATTTCTTCACTAGGCAGGTGAAGAAAGCTGCTCATCAGCGACTCTAGACTCAAGTTGCTGCTGATGGAGCTGGAACTGCTACTACCCCCCACCCTGCCACAGCAGCCATGGCAGAGGAACGTGAGCACAGAGTGCCCCCTGGTCATACCTGCGAAAGGATGGATAAAGGAGCAGATAGGCAGCGGCAAACTGACTACATAGGATGTCTCTATAGTAGTTCAGTTTGTCCTCCCTCTCAGCGGGTGTAAATAAGGCTCCTATTTTGGACCGGTAGCGAGGGTCCAACAAGGTGTAGAACCACAAGTCAACCCTCTGCCGAATGCTGAAAATTGTCTGTCACTACGCAAGAAAGTGAGCATGCATCGGGCCTTTTCTGCAAGTGACTCGGAGGGACTCGCTGCCTCCATCTCCACTACATACTGCCATGGTGTGTCTGTGTCCTCTGCCCCATCTTCCTCATCACCCTGTAGCTCCTCTGGCTGCTTCTGCTCCTCCTCTCCGGTCACCTGTGTAGAAAAACCACCCATTTCACTACACATTGCTTGTGCAATGTCCTCCTCCAGTTCAGCACCCACAGGGCTTATGTGGTCGTGAGATCTAAGCGCCACGTCTCCAGTCCCCTGACCAGCCAGATTTACCAGCATCTGTTCCAGGACATGAAGCAGTGGAATGAGGTTGTTCATCCCGTAGTCCTAGCGACTGACAAATAACGTGGCGTCCTCAAATGGTCTGAGCAAACGGCAGGTGTCACGCATGAGCTTCCACTGGCTGACATCGAAGTTACAGAGGGGAGTATTCCTGTCCACATCATCAAGAAATCGTTTTTGGCCTTTCTCTGTTTGTATATAGTCGGTCCAACATATGGAGGTTGGAATTCCAACGGGTGGAGACGTTTCATATCAGCTTATGTTGGGGGATGCCGTTCTGCCGCTACAGCTCAAGGAGGGTGTGCTTTGCAGTGTACGAGTGGCTGAAGTGCATGCAAAGTTTCCTGGCTTGACAACCAGATTGAACACGTGTGCAGTGCAGGGCGCATGGCTCAGCCCTCCTTGACGCAGTGCCAACACCATGTTCTTCCCGCTGTCGGTCACCATGGTTCTGATTTTGTCTTGACACGGAGAAAGCCAGGGTTAAATTCTTTGATGAAGGACACAGAGCAGTTCCTCCCCTGTGTGACTCAGTTCGCACAGGCAAACGAGGTACAGAGCAGCATGACACCACCGTGCGCTGCACATGTAGTATGCTGGAGGGGCACTGTGAATTGTCACTGCAGTGGAGGCTGAGGACACGGTGGAGGATGAGGAGGCAGAGGCGGACATTGTCGCAGGACCAATGGCATGAAAACGTGGAGGCGGAAGTGGCATTACCTGGCCAAGTTGCTGGTATGGCTGTGCAGGAACCACATTCACCCAGTGAGCCATAAAGCACATGTATTGTCCCTGAACGTAGTTACAGCTCCACACGTTGGCATTGACTTGCACTTTGGCAGACACCGACAGGCTCAAGGACTGGCCCACCTTCTGTTCTACATACGTGTGTAGGGCTGGTACTGACTTTTTGGCAAAAAAAAGATGTCTTAGGAGTCTCCACCTCGACTCGACACAAGCCATTTCTCTGAAAGGTGCAGAGTTTACCACTTGGAAAGGGAGGGACTGCAGCACCAGCAACTTGGCCAGGAGCACATTCAGCTTCTGTGCCGCTGGATGAGTGCACGCATACTGTTGTCTCTTAGCCATAGCTTTGGTGATCGATTGCTGACGGAATGACTGATAAGGAGGAGGAGGAGCAGGAGCATCAGGGCCACCAGATGATGAGAAGGACAGACAGCTCTTTCGGCTGGGGTGGTGAGCCTTGACTGCCTAAAATCGGGTGCGTGCCACTGGGTGATGTAGCGATTGGTGCGGCAGGCTGGACCACCACATCGGAGCCATGGTTATCCCAGGCCACTTTATGGCTATGGTGCCAATATTTGCACCCTGGCCACGCTTCACCCTCTGCCCACAGATTCTACAAATGGCCATGGTCACCTCTTCTGGTGGCTTAACAAAAAAGTGCCACACCGCCGAGTAGGTGATTTCACCCCCAACATTACGCGCTGACTGAATGCTACCACCACTGCCTCCGTGAACCCCTGCAACACTACTTTCCAGGCAGGTAGGCTTCTGCGAAGCCGGTGGTCTACCCCGGGCATGTTTGGCTCCCGACCTCCCACTGTTGCCACCCTGCTGACTCCCGGCCATGCTAGCAACTTGCTGGCTCCACTGCTGCCTCACGGGCAAGCTGCCACCCTCTTCTCTCAATGATAATAAAGCCTCTAGTTCACCCAGATCCCAAGTGCGATCAGCTACATCATCATCATCGAGTACTGTCTACACTTCACTGATGTCCTCCTCAACGGTCTCTGGGTCAGGTGCCTGACCGCTCGCAACACCAGCTCTCACGCAACTCTCCTAATCACTACATGCCAGTCTACCGGAGGAAGTGGCGGATGTCTCCTCCACATCTTGGCTGGCCAGTAGCTGCTGTCTGTAGTTTTGTCACTTCACCACACAACGGCTAATAAGCCCTTTTTTCCCACTAATACACGCCAAAAAGGACTTCATAACATATAACTGCACCCCTGAATGGCAAATAGGCACTTTTTTTTGTGTCACTAATACACGCCAAAAAGGGTTTTAGAACATATAACTGCACCACTGAATGGCAAATATATTTTTATTGCCACTAATACATGCCAAAAAGGGCTTTAGAACATATAACTGCACCGCTAAACGGTAAATAGGCCCTTACTTTTTTCCACTTATACACTCCACAAAAGGCTTTAGAACATATAACTGAACGGCAAATATATATTTTTTTGCCACTAATACAAGCCAAAAAGGGCTGTACTTTTCTCACTTCACCACACAATGGCAAATACTTTTTTTTGTGCCACTAGTACATTAAAAAGGGGCTTTAGAACATATAACTGCACCGCTGAACAGCAAATATATATATTTATTTGCCACTAATACTTGCCAAAAATGCCTGCAATTTTCTCACTTCACCACACAACAGCAATTATATTTTAATACACACCAAAAAAGGCTTTAGAACATATAACTGCACTGCTGAACGGCATATAATATATATTTTTTTGCCACTAATACACGGCAAAGAGGGCTTTAAAACATATAACTGCACCGCTGAACGGCAAATATATATATTTTTTCCACTAATACATGCTAAAAAGGGCTTTAGAACATAGAACTGCACTGCTGAACAGCATATACGCCCTTATTTGTTTCCACTTACACACACACCACAAAAGGCTTCAGAACATATAACTGCACCGCTGAACGGCAAATATATATTTCTTTCCACTAATACACACCAAAAAGGGCTTTAGAACATATAACTGCAACGCTGAACGGCAAATATATTTTTTTTTGCCACTAATACACGCCAAAAAGGGCTGTAATATACCTGCATCTACAAAATTACTGCTTGAGGGTGATATACCAGCTTCAACTAACAACTTATTGAGGCCTGCCATATATCATCTTCCACAAAATAGTGATAGAGGTTTTCAATATACCTGCATCCACAAAATTACTGCTTGAGGGTGATATACCAGCTTCAACTAACAACTGATTAAGGCCTGCGATATATAAGCTTCCACAAATACTGCTCTTCTCTAGGGACTTTGGCACAGGGGCAGGCCGTTCCTCAGGGGTGGTAGGGGTCGGACAGGTGCACCAGGCCGGAGCCTAAGTGGGAAGGTGTTTGCGATTATGTCAAAGGATGCACCAGAGTTGGTTGAGTGGCTCACTCAGCCTTCCGCCTCTGCACCCTCCTCATCCTCTGTATCTGCACCCTCCTCACTCTCTGCTGTGTGCACCCAAAATACACCATCACCACCACCACCACCATAGCCCCTCCACTTAAGTCAGAGGAATTATTTTCCTATCCATTCCCAGACCTTACAGTTGCGCAGCCATTCTTGGCATCGGATCAGGTTGAGAAGTTAGCAACGGCCGCCGCCCAGTAGTCTGACGACAGTGCCCAGATCAGCCCAAGGAGGGCTTCACGTGGGTGCCCACAAGAGAAGAAGAGGGGAGTTTAGAGGGAGATACGGAGCAGCAGATAGGGAGGAGAAGGAGGAGGAGCAGTAGAACTCGCAGTGCACAGGAGGCAAAAAGCAGACTGCAAATGTATCTGGAGCAAGCCATCTACCATGCACGGTCACATCTTGCGCTCCCAGGAAGACGACACATGGCTCCTCAGTGTGAGCTTTTTTTAACGTGTCAGCTGCTGACAATAGTGTTGCCATCTGCAACCTGTGCTGTTAACGTAAAAGTAGCGGTAAGCCCAACACTCAACTAGGGATGACCGCCTTAAGAAAGCACCTGGCTTCCCATTGTTATGGATCATTAAGACAAAATGGATACTTGCTTGTTGAGGACTATGTTTAGCTAAGATGGCGGCCATGCATTCAGCCAACGTCTATAAATTAGAATCTTGCTTTGTGGTTTATCATGTGTGTCTTTGTGGTTTCCGTTCAGCCCACGCAAGCAGTCACAAGGAAAAAAGAAGAAACGGCTTCACCCACCAGCAAGGGGGGAACTTCCTCTTGTCATCAATGTTACAGAAAATATAGAGTTTATAGCCAATAGAAAAGATATACGCCACCTTACACCCCGCACTCTTTCCTGTCCTAAACCTATGTACTGTCTGCTGTTCCGCAAATAAACCAGAGATCCTGTTATAACCCCTAGCTGTGTGTTGACTCAGTTTGATCTCTCCGTGCACATACATTAATCAAATTTGGAGCAGTACATCAACCGAACTGGCAGTTTGACCAGAACCAGAACACCATCACCGAGCCCAGTGGGAGCAATGCCGTTAGGACTCACAAAGCCACACTCCCGGGGCTCCACATCATGCCTCTTCTCTTCCCATTTGTCCTCCACCTTCCACCGTGTGTCATCGCGTTCATCTGGCACAAGGTAGGCTTCCGTGGCCCAAATATTCAAGCGTAAAAAAATGATGATGCCGGATAATCCTCTTGCCCAACAACTGACCATTGGCTTGTTAGAACTGCTAGCCCACCAACTACTACCATATAAATTGGTGGACTTGGAGGCCTTTAGACAATTTGTGGTCATTGGCACACCGCAAAAGGTCCCCAGAAGGAAATATTTCTCCCAGAAGGGCATCCCTGAACTATATGGCCAAGTTCAGCGGCAAGTTAATATATCTCTGGCACACAGTGTCGGTACCAAAATACATCTGACCACAGACACGTGGTCTAGCAAACATGGGCAGGCAAGGTACATAACTTTTACTGCCAACTGGTTGAATCTTCTGATGGCCATCAAGCATGTACCCTGTGGCACCCATGTGGATTTGGTGTTACAGCCATGTATTGCATGCAGGATGCCTCTTCTTCTCCTCCTCCTACTCAATCCTCTGTCTCCTCTGGGGCTGACTCCTCCTTTTCCACTGCTACTGCCTCTTCTGCTGCACTCCCAAGCTCGCCAGAAACTATTCGACGTGCCAGGTCAGACTTTGCCATGCTGTGCTGCGGCTGTTGTGCCTGGAAGCCAAGAGCGACACCGGTCCTGCACTGCTTTGTCTTAATCTGCGGTCACAGGCCGATCAGTGGCTAACCGTGCTCAATTTGACAATTGGCAAAGTGGTGTGCAACAATGGTGCCAATCTGCTGAGCATGCTGAAACAGGGCAAAATGACACACATGCCGTGCATGGCACACGTAGTCCTGAACTTAGTCATGCAGCGATTTGTTGTTAAATACCCCAGAGTCCAGAACGTCTTGTGGCATGCCAGGAAAATCTCTGGCCATTTTAGAAGGCCTTACACGGCCATGGCACGCCTTGCTGACGTTCAACAACTAACTGTACGAACTCTGCGGCAGGACAGGTTCTGGGGAGCTTTGTTTCTTTTCACTGTGCCAGTGGCTGCTCATGCGTGATGCATGCAGACTTCTTCGGCCATTTGATGAGATCACCAAACTGGTCAGTCGCAGCCAGGGCGCCATCAGTGACATTGTACCTTATGCCTTCTTTCTGGAGCGTGCATTGCGTCGTGTCATTGATCAAGCCATCGAGGAGCAGGAGCTGGAAGATGAGGAAGTTGCAATGCTAAATTAATTTCCAGGGGGGCTACTCCATCTGAGACAAGTCAGCAGGAGTCTTAAGAGGAGTCAAAAGATGATGGTGGCAGGGGAAAGGAGGAGGAGGAGCAAGAAGAGCAGGCTTTAAACTTTTTGGGGATCCCTGGTGTTGTCCGTGGCTGGGGGAGGAGACCGAGGACGACATTCTTCTGGGTGATCAGTAGGAGCCAGGGCACTCCACCAGTTCCAATTTAGTGCAATTTAGTGCAAATGGGAGCCTTCATGCTCCAGTGTTTTAAAAGGGACCCCTGTATAAAAAGCATAAAGGTCAAGGACCTGAAATGGGTGGCAACGTACTTAGACCCCCGGTACAGACACAAAATGGTGGACATGTTACCAGCATCACAGAGGGCTGTCAGAATGCAGCATTTCCAGGCATTGCTGCGAAAGATGCTGCATTCTGCTGTTGCGGGCACTGGCAGAGGCATTTAAACCCACAGCAAAACAGGTGCGGGTACCAAGCCTACCATGCCTGCAAAAAGAGGGTGGTTTGAGATCATTCTTGCAGCCAACCCATCGACAGCAGCCCTCCAGATCCAGCCTCAGGGAACACCTTGACTGACAGGTGTCTGAATACATTGGGTTAACGGCCGATGCGGCTGCTCTGAGAAGCAAGGAACCCTTTAACTACTGGGTGTGCAGGCTTGACGTGTGGCCAGAGCTGGCACAATTTGCCATGGAACTCTTGGCTTGCCCCTAATCAAGTGTTCTGTCCAAAAGGACGTTCAGCGCAGCAGGGGGGATTATGACTGATAAGCACACCGACAGTGTGGACTACCTCACATTTTTTAAAATGAATGAGGCATGGATCTCCTGTCACCTGTGATGACCAAGTGTGATTGAATTTCCTCATGCCAGCCCACACATATCCACCATCACACAGAATGGTCCTTGCCTTATGTATATACAGTGGTATAAAAGGCCTTTTATGTCAGGTGAATGCGTACTTTTTGGGGCCTATACAGGCCGACAGTTACATATTTATCCTGTGACCGCCTAATGTACCTCCAGCCACAGAATCCAAAGTTCTTTGCTGTCAGGTGAATGCCTTTTGGCTAATTTTTGGGGCCTGTACTGGCCGACAGTTACATTTTTATCCTGTGACCGCCTAATGTACCTCCAGCCACAGAATCCAAAGTTCTTTGCTGTCAGGTGAATGCCTTTTGGCTAATTTTTGGGGCCTGTACTGGCCGACAGTTACATTTTTATCCTGTGACCGCCTAATGTACCTCAGCCACAGAATCCAAAGTTCTTTGCTGTCAGGTGAATGCCTATTACCTAATTTTTGGGGCCTATACTGGCCGACAGTTACATATTTATCCTGTGAACGCCTAATGTAACTCCAGCCACAGAATCCAAAGTTTTCTTTGCTGTCAGGTGAATGCCTATTGCCTAATTTTTGGGGCCTGTACTGTCCGACACTTACATTTTTTATTTCTAGCCACATAATCACACCCTTGTCTCACTCTTCTGCCTCTCATTATGGTGGCGTATATACCGCATTCACCTTCTAATTTCACAGGGTCATGAGACTGTGCCCCCCACCCCGTACTGTGCCCTTCACCCCAGACTGTGCATTGTACCCTCTTACCACATCCTGTGCAGTGCCCCTAGTCATTCCCTGTACTGTACCCTTTTATCCGGTCACGGTATGGCAGTGTTATCCGGTCACTGTACATACAGTACAGACCAAAAGTTTGGACACACCTTCTCATTCAAAGAGTTTTCTTTATTTTCATAATTCGCAGAATGGGGTGGCTCTACCAATCTGTAGGAAGGAAAGATGCTCAATATCTGAGTGTTAACTCCAAAACACCAGAGGGTTAAAAATTGTATAATGAAGATATGGCACTCAATATCTGGAGGGCTGCTCAAAACAAATTACTTTATTGATGCAATTATCATAAAAAAAGTTAAAATGTCATGCAAATTACGCAAATTGTACAGAAATTAAATAACAAAGAATAAAACATCACAAATGACGATAAGATAAAAATCACTCGAGGTATATGGTTAATCAAAATTACAGCACCTCTATCTCTGCTATAGATGTATTACATCGAAATCTTACTATTTTTGAAAAGAACGCATATGCGGTAATGATGCGGTTTTCACGCGATTTTTTTTTTGCAGATGCGTTTTTTTTCAGAAAAGCTGCTGAAACTTCACCCTTAATCTGTTGGATGAAGGGTTTGGTGTTATTTACTTTCTTTATGTCATTATTCACAATACCATAAAATTGTCAAATTCACATATGTCAGACAGCATATAGGTGCATTCTAAATTGTCGATTAGTACACCACAGAAAGATAAATTGTCTATAGTTTAGCACTACGTATGCAGTTTTATCAATAATTTTCGGAGAATTTGTTCGATAGTCACCAATTCTTCGATAAATACAATCGTCAATTCTTATTGCTATAACACAATTGTAGACTCTTCGATTTGATTATAGACTCTTTTTTTTCGAATCTTTGGGAGAGTCACAGTAATTATTATATCACAGTTCTTTGAACTAATCGAATTGCAAAATTCGGGAGTTGTTAGCTCTAGGTGGCGTCCCACCTATTTTCAAGCTGTCTTATTCCCTTACCTCCGACCTCTGAATGCGGCTTGTTTAATCGCCGTTTTCTCAACGTCCCACGTGCTCGACTTCTCCTTAGTTTCGATTTAAGTTGGAGGTGGAGCTGTATCACTCCAGGAAGTCTTCGAGCATAAGTTTTTTGTACAGGACAATTCGATCACTTGAGAGGTTGTTTAAGGAGGTAAAAATTGCAAATGTCTTTGCGTACGCTAGAATGGTGGTAATGTGGGGTCCAGATTCCTCCCAGATGCATTTCGAAGTCACAAAGGGTACTGACTTCTTCCTCAGTGGTAACCTGGCTTTCTCTAAACCACCTTTTTATATCCCTTTTCTTAATTGGTTCCAGATATCCTAAAAACAGTCCTGGACCAAAATCCCGGTCTCACAATATCAAAGATCTGACCTGGATTATACCAATGTGGTGTAATTGATAATAGCATAAAGTTAATCAAAATTGCAGCACCTCTATATCTTCTATAGCTGTATTACATCGAAATCTTACTATTTAAAAAAAAAAAACGCATATGCGGTAATGATGCGGTTTTCATGCGATTTTTATTTGCAGATGCGTTATTTTCAGAAAAGCTGCTGAGGCTTCACCCTTAATATTTTGGATGAAGGGTTTGGTGTTATTTACTTTCTTTATGTCGTTATTCACAATACCATAAAATTGTCAAATTCACATAGGTTAAGATATATAAATGAGTATAAAAGTTAATATTTAAAAGGTAAAAATCACTCCAATTTCACATATTCATGCACATAAGTCGAAGTAGATAAATCAAAAAGGAGGAGCTTTTGTCAGAATGGATGTATACGAGATTGTGGTTAAATAAGAGTGGGTGCCTCCCACCAAGGCACGGTCGGACGTACGTAGATAATATACCATCCGACCATGTATCGGTGGGAGGCAGCCACCCCAGAGCATTCATATTTTATAAAAAGCCAAAAATTTCTAATTCAGCGTTCAAGCCGTGTGGTATAAGGGTGTCCAGTTCAAAGATCCATCTCGATTCTATTCTGGACATTTTTTCCACATGGTTCCCTCCTCTCCAATCCATTTCGACCTTTTCTATTGCTCCAAAACTTAAATTTGTTTGTTGGTCATGGTATTCCTTGAAATGTTTTGAGAGTGGGTGATCCATGCGGCCTTTTCTAATATTATTAAGATGTTCTGAGATCCTTTTCTTTAATGTTCATTTTGTCCTTCCAACATACATTTTATTACATGGGCAACTTATTGTGTAGATAACATTCGTAGTACTACAGGTGAGATATTCTTTTATTTTATGTCTAAGTTGATTAGTCGGGGATATTATTTCTTGTGTCTTCCGAGGGAAATTTGTCGATCGACAATTGATACAAGTGCCGCATCTGTAAAAGCCTTTTATATCCAACATTGTCTGTATCGTGGGTCTGTTGGTTTTCTTCCTTTTTATTGTCGGAGCTACGTTTAAGCCTAAATTGGGGGCCTTGTTGTATACAATGTGTGGTGTAATCGGGATCAGTGAGCCTATCAGTCTATCTTCCTTCAAAAAATGCCAGTGCTTTTTAATTACTGTTGAACTTTACAGTACTGAGCATTGAAGGGTAAGACCATTCTTATAATTCCCTCATCTTTGTTTTTCTTCCTCACATGAGTTGGATTAAAAAAAGATTTTCTATCCAGTTCTCTACTTGGTTTAAAGATGAGTCTACTAGGGTTTCAGGGCATTCTCTAGTTACAAATTGTCCCTTTATTTTACACGCTTCCTCTTCAAATTGTTCGTCTTTAGTACAATTTCGTTTTATACGTCGGAACTGTCCATACGGTATATTTAGCAGCCACCTAGGTAGGTGTCCGCTGGAATAGGGGATCATACTGTTTTTAGCTACATCCTTCAAAAAGGTATTGCAGATTACTTTTTCACCCTCAATTTGGATATTTAAATCCAGAAAATCGATGTTTCCATCATATATCTTAGATGAGAGGTGTATGTTTCTATCATTACTATTCAATACGTCTATGAAGGAGGTTAGTGAGCTTATGTCCCCGTTCCATACTAAAATAATGTCGTCGATATATCTATACCATAGCACCAGGTCTGTCCCCAGCCGTAGCAAAACGGACCTCTGCTCCCAGTCAGCCATAAAGAGGTTCGCATAGCTGGGGGCAAACCTGGTGCCCATGGCAGTACCGCATTTTTGTACAAAGAAATTTGAACCAAAGCAAAAATAGTTATGAGACAAAATGAAGTTGACACTTTCTTCTAGGAAGCTTATCTGTTCTCTTTTGAGTCTACCTTCCATTATTAGTTGATCCCTCATAGCTGTTGTCCCTTGTTGATGGTCAATGATTGTATATAATGACCGTACATCCAGTGTACACATTGTCCATTCGGGGTTGAATTTTAATTTTTCTAGAATATCAATAACCTGTGTCGTATCTCGGATGTAGGTTTTCATATTTTTCACTGTTGGCTGAAGATGAGTGTCAATATATTTTGACAAATTACTTGTAATCCAACCTATCCCAGATACTATAGGTCGACCAGGTGGTTGTGTGGCGTTCTTATGTAATTTCGGCAGACAGTAAAATACTGGCATTCTTGCCTCTGTGTCACATATAAATTCACATTCCTGACTGTTTATTATATTTTGGGAGATTCCTCTTTCACATAATTGTTTCAACTCCTCTTGATAGACTTTAGTTGGATCTATTTTTACTTTCATATATGTGGTCTCATCCTCCAATTGTTTTAGACATTCCATATTGTAATCTTCCTCACCCCAAATAACAATGGCCCCTCCTTTATCAGCTGGTCTAATCACTATTTTCTGTTTCATTTGTAGTTCCTTTATGGCTTTTATCTCCTGGTTTGTAATATTACATCCCCTGTTGTTTTTAATCTTTCTTAGATCGTACTCAACCGATTGACGGAAAGCAATAATTTCCTGACTTAATTCCTGTATGGGATATTTCTTAGATTTCTTTTTTAGATCCGTGTGCGTAGAGACCTATGGTAGTGACACAAGAATATACGCACACGGATCTAAAAAAGAAATCTAAGAAATATCCCCGACTAATCAACTTAGACATAAAATAAAAGAATACAAAAGAAAGGGCTGGGCACTCACTATATCTAGTAGCCGTGGTACTTTATTGAATAAAATAAATTGTTATATTATTAAAAACACATATTCTAACACACATTCATACACATCAATAATAATAATATCTAAAATATATATAATCACTGTAACACAATGGTAAAAGGACCTATTTGGTATATGTAAAAGACCGGATGTGGCCAATAATTCGCATATATGGAGGATAGGAACAATCCAAAACTATCCGAATGTTCAGTCCAATATCAGAAATGTGCCATATACAAAAAGGACTGAATAAATTAGTCGATCAGATATCCTAGGATCTATTGCAGAGACTAATAATCCTGAATTCAAATATATTCGCTCAGTTCAAGGTAACAGCATTAATTTCCAAATGGATTATTTGTCGGTTGTATTATAGTTCAGTCTACTCACATAATGAATGTACTTAGGCGGCTCAGATCAGCAGTCCGCGGCGTCCCGCGTAATTGTCAGGATATGATCTCCGCTTGTACGTGTGAGCCTCGACTTCACAGTGGAATAGTCTATGATAACTCCTAGTGGATTTCGCAAAGAGTTTTCAACAAGCTGTTTTTCAATTGAACAATCAAAATTCCTCACTTACTGGTGCCAGTAGTATCTTTATAGCCCACAGCTCTGCAGGTATGCGATCAACCTTCAGTGTTTTTTCTCCAAGAAGGGTCGAAGCTGCAAGGGTTAGTGGTCCTTAAGTCCAATCGGGGGGTCCAGTACCAGACGCGTTTCGGGGCTCTTAGTGGCCCCTTCCTCAGTGGTTGACCTCCCCTCCCTAATGTCTCTCCTTTTTTAGAGGACTTCAGTAATCAGACCAACTTGGAAGTGAACCAAGTATTCCTCAAATTCTGAAATGGATCAGGTTCTCCTCAAAATTTGTAGTGGATCTCAATATTGGGATCTCTTCAAATAAATCAATATTATAATTTCCAATACAACAGAATATCCTCCATAATCCTTTCCATAATTTTCATTAGATATGCATAAATCTGGATTGTATATATCAAAGATGCACCAAATATAAAGAAACCGCATATGCGGTATTGATGCGTCTTTGTTGCGTTTTTATTGCGTTTATATTCAAAACAATCCAGGTTTCATAACTATATAGATCCCTCATATGCATATCTACAAAAATATATATAAATATCAAATAATAGGTCACCATCGTGTCGGGCTATGTTATATAGCCTTGTTACAGTGTACAGAAGATTTTGCAATAAAAAACGCATGGTCTCCAAAAAAACGCATATGCGGTTTTGATGCGTTTTCATTGCGTTTTTTCTGAAAAACAATAAAACATGCTATATAATACATAAATAACATAAAATTCCCAAAGATACATGCAAGCATACCATAAAAACGTATAAAATGTATAATAATAAATGTACGAAGTATGGTATTTCCTTACTCATGTCTGAGGAAAAAACTGGTTAGTTAAAACCATTTAATATATAAAAGTTGTAATAAAAACATAAAATCTCCATATCGGGTTCCTAAAAAATAATCCTAAGTTACATTTCATACTTATATATAAAACCTCTTGTAATGACTATCTATTTCGAATTCAGATCTGAATTCGAAATAGATAGTCATTACAAGAGGTTTTATATATAAGTATGAAATGTAACTTAGGATTATTTTTTAGGAACCTGATATGGAGATTTTATGTTTTTATTACAACTTTTATATATTAAATGGTTTTAAGTAACCAGTTTTTTCCTCAGACATGAGTAAGGAAATACCAATCTTCGTACATTTATTATTATACATTTTATACGTTTTTATGGTATGCTTGCATGTATCTTTGGGAATTTTATGTTATTTATGTATTATATAGCATGTTTTATCGTTTTTCAGAAAAAACGCAATGAAAACGCATCAAAACCGCATATGCATTTTTTTGGAGACCATGCGTTTTTTATTGCAAAATCTTCTGTACACTGTAACAAGGCTATATAACATAGCCCGACACGATGGTGACCTATTATTTGATATTTATATATATTTTTGTAGATATGCATATGAGGGATCTATATAGTTATGAAACCTGGATTGTTTTGAATATAAACGTAATAAAAACGCAACAAAGATGCATCAATACCGCATATGCGGTTTCTTTATATTTGGTGCATCTTTGATATATACAATCCAGATTTATGCATATCTAATGAAAATTATGGAAAGGATTATGGAGGATATTCTGTTGTATTGGAAATTATAATATTGATTTATTTGAAGAGATCCCAATATTGAGATCCACTACAGATTTTGAGGAGAACCTGATCCATTTCAGAATTTGAGGAATACTTGGTTCACTTCCAAGTTGGTCTGATTACTGAAGTCCTCTATAAAAGGAGAGACATTAGGGAGGGGAGGTCAACCACTGAGGAAGAGTCCACTAAGAGCCCCGAAACGCGTCTGGTACTGGACCCCCCGATTGGACTTAAGGACCACTAACCCTTGCAGCTTCGACCCTTCTTGGAGAAAAAACACTGAAGGTTGATCGCATACCTGCAGAGCTGTGGGCTATAAAGATACTACTGGCGCCAGTAAGTGAGGAACTTTGATTGTTCAATTGAAAAACAGCTTGTTGAAAACTCTTTGCGAAATCCACTAGGAGTTATCATAGACTATTCCACTGTGAAGTCGAGGCTCACACGTACAAGCGGAGATCATATCCTGACAATTACGCGGGACGTTATGTGAGTAGACTGAACTATAATACAACCGACAAATAATCCATTTGGAAATTAATGCTGTTACCTTGAACTGAGCGAATATATTTGAATTCAGGATTAATAGTCTCTGCAATAGATCCTAGGATATCGGATCGACTAATTTATTCATCCTTTTTGTATATGGCACATTTCTGATATTGGACTGAACATTCGGATAGTTTTGGATTGTTCCTATCCTCCATATATGCGAATTACTGGCCACATCCGGTCTTTTACATATACCAAATAGGTCCTTTTACCATTGTGTTACAGTGATTATATATATTTTAGATATTATTGTTATTGATGTGTATGAATGTGTGTTATAATATGTGTTTTTAATAATATAACAATTTATTTTATTCAATAAAGTACCACGGCTACTAGATATAGTGAGTGCCCAGCCCTTTCTTTTGTATAATTTTTTGCTTGTTAGATTGGGTGAATCTGCGGGCTGTGAGCACCCATCCGGGTTTCCCCATACAGTAGTGCGACCCATCATTTGTGAACCAACCATAAAATAAAAGAATATCTCACCTGTAGTACTACGAATGTTATCTACACAATAAGTTGCCCATGTAATAAAATGTATGTGGGAAGGACAAAACGAACATTAAAGAAAAGGATCTCAGAACATCTTAATAATATTAGAAAAGGCCGCATGGATCACCCACTCTCAAAACATTTCAAGGAATACCATGACCAACAAACAAATTTAAGTTTTGCAGCAATAGAAAAGGTCGAAATGGATTGGAGAGGAGGGAACCATGTGGAAAGAATGTCCAGAATAGAATCGAGATGGATCTTTGAACTGGACAACCTTATACCACACGGCTTGAACGCCGAATTAGAAATTTTCGGCTTTTTATAGAATATGAATGCTCTGGGGTGGCTGCCTCCCACTGATACATGGTCGGATGGTATATTATCTACGTACGTCCGACCGTGCCTTGGTGGGAGGCACCCACTCTTATTTAACCACAATCTCGTATCCATCTATTCTGACAAAAGCTCCTCCTTTTTGATTTATCTACTTCGACTTATGTGCATGAATATGTGAAATTGGAGTGATTTTTACCTTTTAAATATTAACTTTTATAATCATTTATATATCTTAACCTATGTGAATTTGACAATTTTATGGTATTGTGAATAACGACATAAAGAAAGTAAATAACACCAAACCCTTTATCCAAAATATTAAGGGTGAAGCCTCAGTAGCTTTTCTGAAAAAAACACATCTGCAAATAAAAATCGCATGAAAACCGCATCATTACCGCATATGCGGTTCTTTTAAAAAAATAGTAAGATTTCGATGTAATACATCTATAGAAGATATAGAGGTGCTGCAATTTTGATTAACTTTATGCTATTATCAATTACACCACATTGGTATAATCCAGGTCAGATCTTTGATATTGTGAGAGGGATTTTGGTCCAGGACTGGTTTTTGGGATATCTGGAACCAATTAAGAAAGGGGATATAAAAGGTGGTTTAGGGGAAGCCAAGTTACCACTGAGGAAGAAGTCAGTACCCTTTGGGACTTCGAAACGCGTCTGGGAGGAATCTGGACCCCACATTACCACCATTTTGGTGTACACAAGTACATTTGCAATTTGTACCTCCTTAAACAACCTCTCAAGTGATCGAATCGTCCTGTACAAAGAACTTATGCTCGAAGACTTCCTGGAGTGATACAGCTCCACCTCCAACTTAAATCGAAACTAAGGAGAAGTCGAGCACGTGGGACGTTGAGAAAACGGCGATTAAACAAGCCGCATTCAGAGGTCGGAGGTAAGGGAATAAGACAGCTCGAAAATAGGTGGGACTCCACCTAGAGCTAACAACTCCCGAATTTTGCAATTCGATTATTTCAAAGAACTGTGATATAATAATTACTGTGACTCTCCCAAAGATTCGAAAAAAAAAGAGTCCATAATTAAATCGAAGAGTCTACAATTGTGTTATAGCAATAAGAATTGACGATTGTATTTATCGAAGAATTGGTGACTATCGAACAAATTCTCAGAAAATTATCGATAAAACTGCATACGTAGTGCTAAACTATCGACAATTTATCTTTCTGTGGTGTACCAATCGACAATTTAGAATGCACCGATATGCTGTCTGACATATGTGAATTTGACAATTTTATGGTATTGTGAATAACGAAATAAAGAAAGTAAATAACACCAAACCCTTTATCCAACAGATTAAGGGTGAAGTTTCAGCAGCTTTTCTGAAAAAAACGCATCTGCAAATAAAAATCGCATGAAAACCGCATCATTACCGCATATGCGTTCTTTTCAAAAATAGTAAGATTTCAATGTAATACATCTATAGCAGAGATAGAGGTGCTGTAATTTTGATTAACCATATACCTCGAGTGATTTTTATCTTATCGTCATTTGTGACGTTTTATTCTTTGTTATTTAATTTCTGTACAATTTATGTAATATGTATGACATTTAATTTTTTTATGATAATTGCATCAATAAAGTAATTTGTTTTGAGCAGCCCTCCAGATATTGAGTGCCATATCTTCATTATACAATTCTTTATTTTCATGACTATGAAAATTGTAGATTCACACTGAAGGCATCAAAACTATGAATTAACACATGTGGAATTATATACATAACAAAAAAGTGTGAAACAACTGAAAATATGTCATATTATAGGTTCTTCAAAGTAGCCACCTTTTGCTTTGATTACTGCTTTGCACACTCTTTGCATTCTCTTGATGAGCTTCAAGAGGTAGTCACCTGAAATGGTTTTCACTTCACAGGTGTGCCCTGTCAAGTTTAATAAGTGGGATTTCTTGCCTTATAAATGGGGTTGGGACCATCAGTTGCATTGTGGAGAAGTCAGATGGATACACAGCTGATAGTCCTACTGAATAGACTGTTAGAATTTGTATTATGGCAAGAAAAAAGCAGCTAAGTAAAGAAAAACGAGTGGCCATTATTACTTCAAGAAATGAAGGTCAGTCAGTCTGAAAAATTAGGAAAACTTTGAAAGTGTCCCCAAGTGCAGTCACAAAAACCATCAAGCGCTACAAAGAAACTGGCTCACATGCGGACCGCCCCAGGAAAGGAAGACCAAGAGTCACCGCTGCTGCGTAGGATAAGTTCATCCGAGTCACCAGCCTCAGAAATCGCAGGTTAACAGCAGCTCAGATTAGAGACCAGGTCAATGCCACACAGAGTTCTAGCAGCAGACACATCTCTAGAACAACTGTTAAGAGGAGACTGTGTGAATCAGGCCTTCATGGTAGAATATCTGCTAGAAAACCACTGCTAAGGACAGGCAACAAGCAGAAGAGACTTGTTTGGGCTAAAGAACACAAGGAATGGACATTAGACCAGTGGAAATCTATGCTTTGGTCTGATGAGTCCAAATTTGAGATCTTTGGTTCCAACCACCGTGTCTTTGTGCGACGCAGAAAAGGTGAACGGATGGACTCTACATGCCTGGTTCCCACCGTGAAGCATGGAGGAGGAGGTGTGATGGTGTGGGGGTGCTTTGCTGGTGACCCTGTTGGGGATTTATTCAAAAATTGAAGGCATACTGAACCAGCATGGATACCACAGCATCTTGCAGCGGCATGCTATTCCATCCAGTTTGCGTTTAGTTGGACCATCATTTATTTTTCAACAGGACAATGACCCCAAACACACCTCCAGGCTGTGTAAGGGCTATTTGACCATGAAGGAGAGTGATGGGGTGCTGCGCCAGATGACCTGGCCTCCACAGTCACCGGACCTGAACCCAATCGAGATGGTTTGGGGTGAGCTGGACCGCAGAGTGAAGGCAAAAGGGCCAACAAGTGCTAAGCATCTCTGGGAACTCCTTCAAGACTGTTGGAAGACCATTTCAGGTGACTACCTCTTGAAGCTCATCAAAAGAATGCCAAGAGTGTGCAAAGCAGTAATCAAAGCAAAAGGTGGCTACTTTGAAGAACCTAGAATATGACATATTTTCAGTTGTTTCACACTTTTTTGTTATATATATAATTCCACATGTGTTAATTCATAGTTTTGATGCCTTCAGTGTGAATCTACAATTTTTTTATAGTCATGAAAATAAAGAAAACTCTTTGAATGAGAAGGTGTGTCCAAACTTTTGGTCTGTACTGTATATGAATGCATAATATGTGGGAAACTACTACTAATATTTTAGCCATAATATACTTATATTATATATTCTAAATATATAATAATATATGTAAATATATTATGGCTAAAAACATATATATATATATATATATATATATATATATATATATGTTTAAATTAAATTCAGCCTCTATTTCTGACAGGATTCAAACTCACAACCTTCTACATTACAGCCCAGAATGTTAACCACTACACTATAAAAGGTCAATGGCAAGTTCCTTAAAAAAATATAAAGAAATGAGACTTCTGCTGTATAGGAATACGTAATACTAGTAAATATCCCTATACAGTAAAAGTCTCATATTTATTTATTTATTTATTTAAAGTAATTGGCCATGCAGCTTAATAGTGTAGTGGTTTAGATTCTTGGCTGTAATGTAGAAGGTTGTAAGTTTGAATCCCGCCAGAAACTATTCAGAAATAATGGTTAAATTAGATTGAAATACCCTGGGTGTCCCCAAGCACTGACTCCATATATGGACATAGCTTTATAGTCAGAGCAGGGACTTCTAAGCGAAACTAGAGTCCCGACACCCTCCCCTCTTCAGAGCAGGGGGTGCCTGGTTTAATGCTCGGGTTCTCCCATTGACTTTATTGCTCGGGTTCTCCCATTGACTTCCATTGTGCTCGGTTGCTCTGTAGAGCACCCGAGCATCGGGAAGTGTTCTACTCGAGCACATGAGCACTTTGGTGCTCGACCAACATTAGTGTGTACCTGCCATGTTGATGGACAAATAAAATAAAGTTTGCACTTCACTATCTGAAGCCCTGGATTTTTTTTTCTATTAAGATTACATCTAAGCATGAAAGGATGGTTTTAAAAGCCTCTTGGTTTATTCATTTTTATTTTTGGTCCTTGGAAAATCTTTTAAACTGTGCCATCAGACTGCTCTCAATAACGATGCTACATTAGTTCCCCTATTTACCATGTCACCAGAGTGCCTCATTATAGTGCTATCAGAGTTGGACCCCTATTTACTAATCCCGATATGTCCCTATTAAATGTGTTGTAAGACCCTCCAAAAAATGAGTTAGTGCCAGGAAACTGTGGGAAGAATAGGAAATCCATTCACCTTTACAAACCTGCTCTGTTCCAGTGCCAAAGCATCTGTTCCTGCGGCTTCCAGTCCCCCACAGATTGGAAATGATGATGTGTCCAATCTGTGGTTACATGGACCCCTGCAGCCATTCACTCCACGTGACACGTGACTGCTTTACCACTAAGTTGTTGGGGATTGTAAGCATCTGAGATGGGAGCCTCTGTGCTGAAATGGTGCGACATGATGCTGAAATAGTTTTTTTTTTATAACAGTTTCCCAGCACTTATACATTTTTTGGGAGGTTGGAAACAGTGATGAGCGGCAGGGGCAATATTTGAAAATGTTGCGAATATTTGGGCGGATATTCATCATATATTCGCAAATTCGAGAATTCGTGATCTCGTCATTATTTTCTTGATGTGAAAATCGGCAATTGTAACATTTGCGATAAGAAAATTCGAGATCAGCACTACTATTGCAGCCTTCTCATTGGCCCACAAGCAAGAAGCAGTGAGGGATCATGGGTACTGATGAAAACAAATCTAGAATATTCGCAATTAGAAAGATATAGCACTATATTCTAGATTTTCCCGAATTCTTGAAGTGCCAATATTCGCGATAAAAAATTACGATTAGAATATTGGCAATCAACACTAGTTGGAAACCCCATTAAGGAGTGATCAAAGTATCCCCATTCCCAATGACGCCATAGTGCTCATTCCCCAATGGAAGCTTATATCTCTTGGACATGATGCTCAAGTGAAAGGTCCTGCAAGTGGGTGATGTCTCCTTTCCCTTGCTAAACAGTAGACTAGTAGCAGTAACATTGGGGGAGATGGAGGTCTTTAGTTGTTTGGTCTCTGAGGCATATTCATAGTACAGTAGTTCAACACTATAGACTGAACTGTCCACAGTGCTGAAATAAAGACTGCTATCTACTTAGCTCCTACCTGCAATTTACGGTTAGATCATGATAGACTTTGGATGACCTTGGGGTCTAAAATATGTTACTGAATAGTAGGAAAGTACAGATAACCTTGTGTCACCTTAGACTTAAGCACATTTATATGATATTTTCTTTATGTCAGTTTCGATGCATTAAAGTTTTTGAAACATCATGTAATGAGATGATTTTAAAGTAATTTTAAAAGGATTAGTGTTCCTAAACCTCCAGAGATCCCTATAACCTTTACAAATTTATAATGCTGAAGTTTTCAGGAGTCTGTAATCTACAGTGAATATATTACCTTTTCCTATTTTAAGGTCATTTCTGTTTCTCATATTTAATAAATCAAGGTGATGACATGAAAAAGTAAATTAGAGTGCTATGTCAAAATGTCTTTAGCATAGTGGCTAGTGGCAGTCTTCTACCCAGTATATGGTCATCAAGCTGAGAGTTGTCCAGGCATGCTGGAAGTTGTAGTGTTACTTTACCTGGAGAGCCTCTAGCTGCCCACCACTCTACAGACTGATCACTAAGAATTCACATTGTCATATAAACCTCTAGTACCAGGTTATACACATAATACCTGGTCCTGCATCATGTAAAGTAGGTAAAGGTGTTCAAAGATGCACCACATTTATCTATCATCCTGCCTGAGCCACTATGATAAATTTGGCACATTTTTAAACTGTTTAAATATTAGACAAAATTAGTAAATCTTTCCAGCTGTGCCTTTCCAAGTACAAACACAGTAGTGTATAACTAGGCGAGTGAAAATATCTCAGAAAGCATGGGGATAGGGGGTGAGACTAATATTTGTTATTCCTCATACGTTTTTGTTGCTTTACTTAAAGGGATTTTCCAATGATTCATGAAAAAAATGAAAATAAGACATCAAAAAGTACATGAACATCTTTTTATACCAAAGCTAAAACCTGCCCTGTACCTCACGTGGATCCAGAGCTCTCATTTTTTTCTCCAATTTTTCTGATTTATTTCAAACTCGTTGCTCAGATGGCATATCTTTTCTCAGGAGGCATGCCCTTTCTGAGTGGTTGTGTCCTTTCTGCCGCAGCTGTCTCCCAGTAATTGTCACAGCTTCGGACAGATGCGGCTGGTGGCAGTTAAAGGATGGCACTCTACATGTGCGTCCACTTCAGCAACAGGTAATAACATAAATAAGCGAATAACAAACAGCAGGTGGCACATTTACATTTTTAATTTTATTTAAAAACTCAGTGGTTATACTCAATTTTTAATTATATGTATTATAAAAGTCAATAGAAAAGGTGGTGGCGTGTGCCTGTATGTGAGGCTTGTACAGTAGTCATGGGAGATTTTAACTTCCCAGACATTGACTGGGGTCATGGTTCTACCTCAACTGCAAAGGGGAGAAAATTCCTCAACTTGCTGCAGGACCACTTTATGGACCAGTTTGTAGAAGCTCCCACTAGGGGCGATGCTCTGTTGGATCTGGTAATTTCTAATGATGCACAGCTTGTTGGTAATGTTACTGCTCGAGATACACTAGGTAATAGTGACCACAATATATTTATATTCCCCCTAAACTATAAGAAGCAAACTCTGTCAGGCAGAGCGAAGACACTGAATTTCAAAACGGCTAATTTCCCTGGGCTGAGGGCAGAATTTCAGGGCATAGACCGGGAGCAGCTACTGTCACATAATAATACAGAGGATAAATGGGAGAGCTTCAAATTCACATTAAGTAATTGCACAATTTTTTTTATTCTTTTAGGTAACAAGTATAAACGGCTATAATTAAACCCCCCATGGCTTACAGCTACTGTAAAAAGAGCAATAAAAGACAAAAAGAGGGCATTTTAAAAATACAAATCTGAAGGGTCAGCTGTAGCGTTTGAAGATTACAAAGGGCTTAATAAAATCTGCAAAAGGCAGAAGAAATTAGCAAAGATACAAAACGAACAGCAAATAGCAAAAGAAAGCAAAACAGATCCCCAAAAGTTTTTTAAATATGTAAATGCTAAAAAACCTAGGTCTGAGCAGGTAGGTCCCCTAAATAATGGTAAAGGGGGGGTACTCACTGAAGATAAGGAAAAGGCAGAGCTCCTAAATAGTTTTTTTTAGCTCTGTATATACAAAAGAGAAATGAGCTGCAATCTTTGGCCCCGGAGTTGTCAGTACAACCAGTCATATACTCAATTGGCTAACTGTAGATATGGTCCAAGAGAAGTTAAATAGGGTAAATGTGAACAAAACTATGGGTCCAGATGGATTACACGCAAGAGTGCTTAAAGAGCTCTGTTCAGTCATTGCTATGCCCCTGTTTATAATTTTTAAGGATTCTCTAGGGACTGGTACAGTGCCAAGTGATTGGCGCAAGGCAAATGTGGTGCCCATATTCAAAAAAAGGATCAAGGTCCTCCACAGGTGATTATAGACCAGTTAGTTTAACTTCTGTCGTGGGAAATGTTTGAAGGAATCTTAAGGGACTATATACAGGAGTATGTGACTATAAATAATATTATAAATGATAACCAGCATGGGTTTACCAAGGACAGAAGTTGTCAGACTAACCCAATTTGTTTTTATGAGGAGGTGAGGAGTAGCCTGGACAGAGGGGCGGCTGTGGATGTAGTGTTTCTGGATTTTGCAAAGGCTTTTGATACTATCCCTCATAGATGCTTAATAAGTAAAGTAAGGTCTATTGGCTTGGAAAGTATAGTTTGTAATTGGATTGAAAACTGGCTGAAGGACCGTGTCCAGAGAGTTGTGTTCAATGATTCCTATTCAGAATGGTCCCAGGTTATAAGTGGTGTACCCCAAGGTTCAGTGCTGGGCTCTTTATTATTTAATTGATTTATTAATGATATTGAGAACGGGAATAATAGCACCATATATATTTTTGCAGGTGACACTAAACTGTGTAGAACTGTACGGTCTATGGAAGATTGATTGGGCATCAACTTGGCAAATGAGGTTCAATGTGGACAAATGTAAAGTTATGCATATTGGTAGTAATAATCTGCTTCATATGTCCTAGGTGATGTAGCACTGGGAGAGTCACTTATAGAGAAGGGAGGTGACGGCGTGATGACGTGAGGGACGCGTCTCGCTCTCCCTCTGCGCTAGCCTCCTCCTTCCCTGTTCCTGTGCCGAAACAGCTGATGCCCTGACGCTGAGTCCTGGGGCGGCTTACCTTCTTCTCCTGCTCCGTTGGCTTGTCTGTCGGCCGCTCCGTCTGCTGCTGGCTGGAGGTGTGTTCTCCCGGTCTGTGGTTCCGGCTGGTCCTGGGGGTCCCCTGGTCTTCTCCTCCGGCGGTTTCTGGTCCTCTGCCCTGGTGTGCGGTGGCTGCCGGCGCTTGCCCGAGTCGGCTGTTTTTTTTTGCAAGTTCGTTGCCTGCCCTCTGCTGGTGGTTCCTGGAACTTCATCCTTGTTCCTCCCTGCTGCTTTCTCTCTGCTGGTCCGGGTCTCTGCCCTGCTGCTGGAGCCAAGTACTTGGATTCGCGGATTTTCTGGTCCATCTATTATCCGGGCGACCAGCAATCTACTACCCGGAGACCTGTAAAGACTCCTCGCTTCCTCTCTTCTGGCCGGCCCTGGACTTCCTGCTTGATCTGTGGCGTACACTGGGATTTTGAGCGTATTGGACACGTGAGAATATTGTTATCCGCCATTTGTGACTTTATTTTTTATTTTATTTTTCTTGCTTTGTTAAGCCCCCTGCTAAACGGGCGCAGAATTTTTCTGGTCTTGTCCCTTTCCTCTTGTGTAGTTTGGAGAGGAGGGGATAGAGGGTTGATAGGGAGAGGGAAGGGAGGAAAAGGGGAGGAAAGAGAACAAGAGGAAGAAAGAAAGAAGTAAGGAAAAGAGGAAAAAAAAAAAAAAAAAGAAGGGGAAGGGGGGAAAAAAAAAAGGGAAGAAAAATGCCCCCAAAACGACGGTCGGTGGATTCCTCTGTAGCGAAGATGGCGTCTAAGACTCCCGAGAATAAAATCGATAAATTTTTGAAATCACCCTTCCCAAATGAAAAGAATATAGCTAAGACAAAATTGTCTGCTAATTTGAAGAAACCCGTGAAAATCCCCCAAACTGATGAATCTTCTGATGATGAATCAGCGGAGGCAGGTCAGGTGCTAGACGAGGAAAGTCTCTCTGCACAAACGCAAGCTGCACAAATGCGAACTGGATATGACCCTTTAGTTTTGAATAAAATCTTGGGTGCCGTGGAAAATAACGGCACATTAGTGCAAGGGATGTCTATTCAGCTGGGTTCGGTGCAGAACGATATTTCCTTAATAAGAGAAGATCTAGTAAATATCCGGGACCGAGTCCAGAATGTGGAAAAAATAGCGGACTCTTTGCAAACTGACATAGATATTTTAAAATCCGCCCTGTTAGCTTCAGAAAATCAATCACTACAAAATAAGCTGGAGGATCTAGAAAATAGGGCAAGGCGAAATAATGTTCGTATAATTGGTTTTCCAGAAGGAGCTGAAGGCCGACAGCTAGAGGAACAACTTAAAGACGTAGTTTTGAACAATCTTGGTAGTGACTGTTTTTCCTCTACGTTTCAAATAGAAAGAGCCCACCGAATACCAGGAGGGAAACCTATCCCAGGGAGGTCGCCGCGAGCAATCTTAATGAAATTATTATTATCTGCCGATAGAGACATGATATTGAGAAGAGTAAGAGAATGTACACCTATTGAATATCAGGGCACCAAACTGCTTTTTTTCCCAGACTTTGCTCGGCAGACTCAGGAAAAAAGAAGAAACTTTATAGAGATAAAGAAACGCTTGGCGTCTAAAGACATTAAATATTCTTTACAATATCCAGCAAAATTAAGAGTGATTTACAACGGGACTTCCCAATTTTTTGAAAAACCACAACAAGCGCTAGACTGGATGGAGCAAATGGGCATATGAAATTGTGTAATATTATCATGGAGGGGAGGTGGGGTTAGGGCAAGGGAGAACGGCCGGAGGTTAGAGGTTTGCTGATTAGATCGGGCGGACCAATGGAGAGGGGAGAGGGGAGAGGGGGGGGAGGGGGCAACCCACCTTGCAGGTATGGGGTTTTGTTTTTTTTTCGTTTTTTTTTTTTCTTTTTCTCTGCTGTAGTGAAGGATGTCTACTAGAATTGTAACTTGGAATATTAGAGGGCTTGGGGAAAGGGTTAAAAGACAAGCTATTATGGATGCATTAAAGCGATACCTTCCAGCAATTATTTGCATGGTAGAAACTCATCTTACTAAAGAAACCATGTTCCGCTTGACAACGGGATGGTATTCTCAATCCTATCACTCCACTTTTAGTAGTTCCTCTAGGGGAGTCTCAGTTCTGATTCATAGCTCTGTGGATTTCACCCTTATAGAATCTTATATAGATGACCAAGGCAGGTTTATCTTTCTGTATGGTAAGCTGTATGGTTGTAGCTATATTCTTTCTTTTTTTTTTATATACCCCCGCCCTTCTCAATGTACCCACTGATCCAGCTAACACGTTTCTCTGAAGGGAGATCAGAATGCCGGCTAGTTCTGATGGGGGACTAATGCGGTCATGGACCCCAATAAAGATAGATTCACACTAGATGCAGAACGGGTGAGGAATGCATGTAATTCACCACTGCCACAGTTCTGCTCGGAGGTGGGACTGGTGGATATATGGGAACATCTTGGTGGGGGAAAGAGAGTATACTCTTGTGTTAGCAGGGGTGGTAGAGCAATGTCCAGGATCGACTTAGCATTTACTAATGAGAGCAATCTGAGTAATATCCGGAAGATACGATATGGGGTAAGAACAGTTTCGGACCACTCACCCGTACTGGTTGAGGTCTGCACGGGGAGGAATAAGGATAACCGGGGGTTAGGATTTAGGCTGAATCCATACTGGCTTACTATTATGGATAATCTTCAGTCCATTAAATCTCTGATGTCCTCCTTTTGGGAGGTTAACCTTCCCTCTGCGAACATCAATGTAGTATGGGATGCCCTGAAAGCATATCTGAGGGGGGTCTTTATAAGCGAGATTGCTGCAGCAAAGAGAACATTAAAAAAAAAAGAGGAGGAACTGGCCAAGGCTGCTGCAGATACAACTGAGCGATTTACCAGTCAACCTACTGAGTATAACAGGGAAGAGATGCAGAAGGCCAGCTGCTCCTTGGAAAAATATATAATAGAGAAAGCAAATCATAGAGTATTTTTTAAGGGCTTAAAATATTTCTCGGAGTCTGGACGTCCTGGTAGGCTGCTAGCTAGGATAATCACACAACAAGACAAGAAAAATCAATCTATTATCTCTATTCGCAACATAGCGGTGGAAATTATAACGGACCCAGAAGGAATTAGGGACACCTTTTTTTTTCTCTCCATGTGATAGAAGACTGCTGGACCCCCCCAGGTTGCTCTAAGAAATGTCTGCGATTAAAGATCGCTATAAGCCCGCTATGTATGGTTAATGTGAGCACCAGGTGAATGGATCTAAGATTGTTAATCCTGCCGTTTTCTGTACCCATATTCGGGAAAGGACGCGTGGAGCGCGTGCTCGCTCCCCGATGGCCGCCCGGACCGTGGGTCCCCGACCTCTGCCCTTTTTTGGATATTGACATGTTAAGTTAGATGCTTTGTGTGGCTGCGAGTCCCGCTCCCCTCTTAGCAAGCGAGATCTCCATTTGATTTGTTTTATCTCCATAAGTATGGTTATTTGTATGTAATTGGTACTAATTATGCTTATAAATCAGAAATTTACGGACTTTAGGATTTATAATACTACTAAGGTTATATGGATATTTATTTTTTGTATCACAAATAAAAAAAAGTATAATATAAAAAAAAAATAAAAAAATGTGGTGCCCATATTCAAAAAAAGGATCAAGGTCCTCCACAGGTGATTATAGACCAGTTAGTTTAACTTCTGTCGTGGGAAATGTTTGAAGGAATCTTAAGGGACTATATACAGGAGTATGTGACTATAAATAATATTATAAATGATAACCAGCATGGGTTTACCAAGGACAGAAGTTGTCAGACTAACCCAATTTGTTTTTATGAGGAGGTGAGGAGTAGCCTGGACAGAGGGTCGGCTGTGGATGTAGTGTTTCTGGATTTTGCAAAGGCTTTTATACTATCCCTCATAGATGCTTAATAAGTAAAGTAAGGTCTATTGGCTTGGAAAGTATAGTTTGTAATTGGATTGAAAACTGGCTGAAGGACAGTGTCCAGAGAGTTGTGTTCAATGATTCCTATTCAGAATGGTCTCAGGTTATAAGTGGTGTACCCCAAGGTTCAGTGCTGGGCCCTTTATTATTTAATTGATTTATTAATGATATTGAGAACGGGAATAATAGCACCATATATATTTTTGCAGGTGACACTAAACTGTGTAGAACTGTACGGTCTATGGAAGATTGATTGGGCATCAACTTGGCAAATGAGGTTCAATGTGAACAAATGTAAAGTTATGCATATTGGTAGTAATAATCTGCTTCATATGTCCTAGGTGATGTAGCACTGGGAGAGTCACTTATAGAGAAGGATTTGGGTGTCCTTGTGAATGGTAGATTAAATTATAATATACAATGTCAATCCGCTGCTTATAAGGCCACAAGGATATTGTCATGCATTAAACGAGGCATGGACTCGCAGGGCAGGGATGTAATACTACCACATTACAAAGTGCTAGTGCGGCCTCATCTGGAATACGCAGTCCAGTTCTGGGCACCAGTACATAGAAAGGATGCAATGCAGCTGGAAAAAGTACAGAGGAGAGTGACTAAAATGATAAGGGGCATGGAGGGTCTTAGTTATGAAGAAAGATTAAAAGAATTGAATTTATTTAGGCTTGAGAAGAAACATCTAAGGGGGGACATGATTAACCTGTACAAGTATATAAATGGGCCATATAAAAAATATGGCGAAAAGCTGTTCCATGAAAAATGTGCTCAAAAGACAAGGGGGCACTGCGTCAAAGCTTCTTTACCGTAAGAACTGTGAATCTGTGGAATAGACTTCCTCAGGACGTGGTCAGAGCAGGAACAGTGGACAGTTTCAAAAAGGGTTTAGACGAATTCTTAAAAGTAAAAAACATAAATGCTTATAAAAACGTGTAGAAATCTGAGTCTCACTTCCTTCTGGGATTTGCGTCCCCACCTATCAATTGGTTGAACTTGATGGACATTTGACTTTTTTCAACCATATTAACTATGTAACTATGCATGTACAGTTGCTGGTTTGAAAAATGTAGACTAGTTTTCCTACTGTATGGAGGATTAAGGGAATGTTTGGGAATATTTAAGTTTAAGTTTAACTAAAAGAAAACATTCTGTATCACATTTTGGCTTTATTCTATGAAATTGAAGTAAGTAATGTTTTGCTTATTTTGTGCATTTGCATGAAAATGTGTATTCAGTCTAAAAGTGATTGGCTATTTAATTTAATATGGTAATATATGCATAGACAAATATCAACAAGAGATATTCCTGTCTTTGAGTCTCTGCTCATGTAATTAAAATGTTAGACAGAACAGCAAAAAATGTTATCCAAGAATGTATAACACTTTTTATCCATGTTCAGAAATAGAGACGGCAAACAAGCTAGGTATTCAGGGAGAGAATGCGTCTGTTTTCATAACATTTTCTATGCCAAAGAAGTACCATTTTGTTATATAATTTAAATAAGAGTTATACGGCTTACACATATGTAAAAATAGTCTTTTGGTCAAATGTCCTGGCAACTATCTATAAAACACTAATGAAAAATCCAATGACAATACAATGTTTATGGATCCATATATCATGACTCGTGGATCCATCATTCTGAGCAATTAAGTTATTAACTTATCTTCATAGTAGATTCAATAAGTTTTTTATGTTGTTCTATTTGTCTGTTATTCCTATGAGCAGTTTATAAATGAATTGCCAACAATCTGCAATAGGTCTACTATTTGGTTACTACTGTAGTAGTCCAGACCTGGGGTACTGTAAATTGTATATTGTTATGTATAATTTATTTTATTGTTTTACTTCTGACCATAGCTACAAGCACAGAATGGATGGTAAAAGTTGTCAAGTAACGGGGTTAACTGGGCTGGACCTGCTCCCTGCCAAGAAGGGTAGTTCATGTGTAGGTACAGAGAAGAGAGTAAGCAACCTGCAAAGATCTTGCTCCTGTTACTTAATCTCCAGAGGGATCTAAGTTATAAAGCCTAAAGCTTGACAGCAGAGTGAACAGCTCTAACCAGCATCTACAGACATTGCTGTAAGGTAGGGGACTATGGCTAAGACACCTATCACCCAGAACCTTACTAGGCCAGAACAACCTCAGTGCTTAACTGCAGCCATCCAAACTGCCTCCTGATTCCTTGCTGGTGCCAGAAAGAATTGCACTTGGAAACTGCTGCTACTGAGTGCATTTGAAGTTCTACATTGCATTTGCATTAAAAAATATTATTGTTACATTTGAAGGGGTTATCCAATAGTAGAAATACCCCCCAAAATAACCGGGCCACTCCTTTACTACCTGGTCACCTGCGTTCCTCCGGATCCCTGCACGGTCGCCGCTGCATCTCCTTGGGTGAGGCTAGGGAGGCGGGTGACCGTGCAATGGGAGATGCAGCGGTGGCTGTGCAGGGATCCGAAGGGACAAGGTTGCCAGAGACCGGGTAAGTATTGTCTATAGGAGGGGCCCGAGCATTGTGGGGGTATTTCTACTATTGGATAATCCCTTTAACTCTGGCCTCCTTCTTCAGTAACTTGCTTTCACTGCACAGATCCTCAGGGAACAATGGCCTAAGGTATACCGTCACACATTTCATCAGGGCCACTACCAATCCATTCCTCTACACTATCTCATCAAGTGGTCACAGCACTACCAGTAACACTAGTGTATTTTGATTCACTTTGTGATGTGTCTCAATACCTCTAGTGTCCTGGTTCATTCTGTTAGTTATATGTTCCTATAACGCTGCTGTTTTCTTGTTTGCTGTCTTTGCGATGGTTCTCTATAACACCAGTGTATCTTGATTCACTTTCTTTGAAAAGTCTCTCTATATTGTAACTTTTCCAATCTGCTGTCCTTATGATGTCTCTATAACACTAATGTCTTCTGGTTTACTATATTTTTTATGGTTTTCTATAACACTATTGTAATTTGATTCACTTTCTTTGTGATGTGTTTCTATAATGATAGTTATCGTAAATTATAAAAAAAAGGCAGAAAATTTAATATACTAACAAAAAAAACAACAACACTTATCTCTCCAACCCCCCTCCTTTCCAGCACAGAAGGTCCAGCAGTTCTCCTTATTATGTTTTTCCTGATCAGCCAGGATGTGATAACTGCAGTTGATGAGTGCCCTTAGCAGTCACATGTCATATTTCTGGCATAACCACTGAGTGATGAAACATGATACAATAGTAGGGCATATGACCACTGAGGTCACTTGCTAGCTACATCATGCACGTGCTGGCTGCTTGTCAATGAAAATCAGGGGGAAGGCTGATTTACCTCCTGGTATAGCTGTTTTATTAGATGTGCAAATTGTGGGTTGTCTGCCATCTTGATTCCTTTTTCCCTAAGGTAAGGTTTTCCAAATTAATGTTTATATATAAAAGAAAACGTAACAAATGACACTGCTAGAATATTGGTGGTGAGTTAGCAATATGTGTAGGGATGAGCGAACCCGTGGAAGTTCGGGTTCACGGGTTCAAACAAACTTCAGTTTATTATTTTCATTTCAATATGGTTATAACAGAAAATAATAGCATTCTTAAGACAGAATGCTAAGTAAAATGGCCATTGAGTACAGTTCAGCGAACCCGAACCCAGACTTTTTCACTGAAGTTCAGGTTCGGATTTGGTGTTCGAGGGATTTTATTATTTTCCATTATAACATGGTTATAACTGAAAATAATAGCATTCTTAAGACAGAATGCTAAATAAAATGGCTACTGAGGGGTTAAAAAGTAATAAAATAAAACTCACCTTATCCACTTGATCGAGCGGCCGGTATCCTCCTCTTTCTTCTTTCTGCAGGACCCGCAAAAGGACCTGTGATTATGTCACTGCACTCACCATGTGGTGAGTGCAGTGACGTCACCGCAGGTCCTTCTATCTTCATTCAGCAGGACCTGCGATGACATTACCATGCTCACCATGTGGTGAGAGCGGTGATGTCATCGCAGGTCCTTTTGCAGGTCCTGTAGAAAGAAGAAGATACCGGCTGTGCAATCAAATGGATGAGGTCAGTTTTTTTTAAATTATTTTTAATCCCTCAATGGCCATTTTATTTAGCATTCTGTCTTAAGAATCATGTTATAATGGAAAATAATAAAATCACCCGAACACAGAACCCAAACCGAACTTCAGTGATAAAGTCCAGGTTTGGGTCCAGGTAAACGAACTTTGTAGTTCGGGTTCGCTCAACCCCAAATATGTGTAAAAAAAAATAGAGTGCTTCTTTAACAAATCTGTCCTATTTTGTCCATAACTTTGGAGATTAAATGAAAAGAGGGATAGGGGTACTAAAAGCAGCAAATTCCAAGTACCACTTTATACGTACAAGTCAGAGACAAAAAAATAAGACAAACTTTTTTTGTTGTTTTGTAAGATGTCGTGGAGTTAGCCATTTTTGGGATTTATTCTTACACATACTGTATGTGTTATTTCTTCAGTCAAAGGACAGAATTGTTTTATTGAGTGATGTTTCCCAAGTAGCTGAATCTGCTCAGTTCATACAGCAGAATGATTTCTATTGCAATATATATAATCATATAGCATAAGTCAGAAGGGAACGTCAGCTGAAGGTCATTCCTCACCTGGAGCTTACAACAATGGATGTTCCTGAAATAGAAGCAACTTCAAGTCTGAAAATTCATGAATATGTTACAACCCTGCTTATAGGTGCCTGCTTGCAGGTTGTGGGGCCATTTTACCAATACTTATCAAATATTTTAAGTGTATGAGTTATTTCTTGCAGTTTCTGTTGAGTACAGTATCTATACACAAAGACTGCAGCATCTCACATAGCTTGCATTATATTTGGTATAATATGAGAAAGATACATAGAGGGAGAGAGAGAGAGAACAAGACAAGACCCCCTGTAAAGTTTTAGGTATACAGTTGAAACTCGAAAAATTTGAATATCGTGCAAAAATCCATTTAGTTCAGTAATGCAAATTAAAAGGAATTTTGTGAAAAGGTTCAATATTCTAGGCTCAAAGTGTCACACTCTAGTCAGCTAATTAATCCATAACACCTGAGCAAAGAGGACCTCAAAATTGAGACTTTGGGGTTTCATAGGCTGTAAGCCATAATCATCCAAATTATAACAAATAAAGTCTTGAAATATCTCGCTTTGCATGTAATGAGTCTATCTCATATATTAGTTTCACCTTTTAAGTTGCATTACTGAAATAAATGAACTTTGCACGATATTCTAATTTTTCAAGTTTCACTTGTATGTATGTGCAGTACCCCGAGCAGGAGGTACAGTTCTTGCAAATTGTTTTCTTAATGTATGTTATGTCATTTTATGCTTTATATCTCCCGTATGGTAATGTATGGGTCTGAAGGACTTAACCAACTGTGCCATGACTCCTAGGGAAGCTGAGGTGTGGACTGTTAGCTGCACCCCTAGCTCAGTCTAATCTAAGATAGTCTAGTCTTAGCAGGGAAAGAGAGAGGAGGCAAAGTTAATTTGTGTCACTCTTCTGTTCTAGGCCTCCAACTACAGAGGCTAACGCTCTCTGCATGATCTACCAAGAGAGAACCATCTCTACATTCAGGAATGTAGCTACCATGGAAGCAGGGGAAGAAGCTGTTATGGGTTTCGAACTCAGGATAGGGCCCTGGAGAAAAATAAATGGATTTATTTTTAGGACCCAGGGAGCGGTGAGTATAGTTCTCCTAGTCCTAGCAATGGTATTACTCACCGTTTCCTATTCTTCTCTGTGTGCCTGCACTGCACTAAGTCCTGACAGTGCACATCTTCAGGGAAGGACGTAGTGTGTGTAGGAGTGCGCTATGACCTGATGCTGTGCAATATCAGATCACAGTGTAGTGAGTGCCTGAATGCAGTGTTGCACAAGAAGCAGAGGCACCGGCAAGAGGAGAAGATAGATGAGTATTTCATTTTTTGGTCCAGTCTCAGGTCTGAATCAAGGGGACTGAGGGGAGTGGCCCATTCAAAAATTTGCTGTGGGACCCAGTCAGTTCTAGTTATGCTACTGCTACACTGAAATACTCCTGGAGAGAAAGTGAAAAGAACTTCCAGAATCTGTAACAGCCAAGATAACCGAGTGGAATACTGCAAATACACCATCCACACTTAGATACAATCTGGTTGGCCAGTTCCCTAAATCTGCACACCGCAGTAGCATATTACTGTACCCATATATATGTACCTATAAAAAGCCATCTGGGAGATGATTTGCACTGTACATTATTGGAACCGTGTTCTAAGATTGTAAGCACCACACTCAATTTGCACTACAGTTCATTCAGTTAAATCTGTACTGGTTACTGTATCCTACGCCATACACTGGTCATCACACACCCTACACATCCTGCCGTGCACCCATACAAATGTCAACATCAAGAGCACCCCAAACTACCATCAATACTGAGGAGTTCCCTGAGGGGAAAAAAGAGAGTGCCGTCCTTTCACTGCACTGCCCTAGGGAGCAACAGTGTGAGGAAAGCCACTGTGATAGACTTTCTGTAGCCAGAGTCACTACCACTCCCACCCCCCTCCAGCTCCTCGGGGGATTGCTGCATATGCAGTGTTTTCCATATCTTATTTTATGCTTCTAAATAGGAATCTATGTCTATATTTCAACCCCCCACTTAAATGGCACATATCATTATACTATTCTGTATATGCAGGGTACAGGAGGCGACGGTGACTGAATACCACCCGTCTCTGAGGGAGCTAACGATGATTTATTCTCATGGTAATACAGTCTGTTCAAGGAACACAACACAGCCTGTTATATGTGGAGAGCCACCCTGTGGATGAACTTGGAAGAAAGAACCTTTTATTCAGAGAGTGACATTTGGCCTGTCAACTACACATAGTAACCTTAGGGTTAGATATTGGATGCTTACAGGTGTCTTTGCACCTCAAAACTCATTTGCACCAAGGGTACCCCAGCTAACACCAGGCAGGAGCCCCAAAGTCAGAGAGTCAGGGATGAAAAGGTGTGCCCTTCACATTACTGTACGGCCCAGTGAGCAACATAGCTAGGACAGTAAATAAGGGAGCAATAATTAACCATTTCTTTAATTAACAGTTTTTTTTAAATTGAGGCTTCAAATCAAATTCTAGTTGTTCATGTTGCTCCAGAAATTATCTGCTTGGCTGGCAATAACTCGTGAAGGAGCCAACATTACAGATATGTCCTTCCTTACCCTCCCACTTTTCTTGATATATGCTGAAATGAGTTGAAAAAGATGGTCATTTTGGGTCATTCATCTAAGAAAATCACAAGCTATGAACAAGGCAAGGAAAAACAGAACTGAACCTAGGGGTCTAGGGCAGTGAAAGGGTTGATGTCAGTATAACTGGTGGTCTAGGACAGTGTTTCTCAACTCAAGTTCTCATGACCCAACAGCATGTCATGTTTTCAGGATTTCCATAGCATAAAGCAGGTGATATCGTTATTGTCAATGCATTGGGACTTCACAAGTATTCATTCTGTGGGATTCCCTGGTCAGCAGGTTTGATTCCAGTATCTCTGGTGGTCTAGATTATTGAAGGGGTTGAAATGAGGATTCCTTGGAGAGCAGAGGATAGGCTAATGCTGCGTACCTAGGGCCCAGTTGTTATTCCCCTCTCCAATATTGTCTTGGATGTGTACCTTGCTGTTTATTCCTTGCACTAATCACATAGATGAGAGAGGGGATAGAGAAGATGGAGCAGCTGTAACTGTAAGACTGCAGCATCTCTTTATGATCAGGCAGAGCTGCTTTGGGAATACTCTGCCTAATCAGTATTAGGTTCCATTCACACGTCCGCAAATGGGTCTGCATCCGTTCTGCAATTTTGCGAAACGGGTGCAGAACCATTCATTCTCTATGAAGACAGAATGGATTCTGAGAGCACACTATGTGCCCTCTGCATCCGCATTTCCGGACAGCGCCCCCAATCTTCCAGTCCGCGGCTCCGGAAAAAAATAGAACATGTCCTATTTCTTGTCCTCAATTGTGCACAAAAATAAGCATTTTTATGGGGGTGCCGGCAGGGTGTATTGCGGATCCGCAATACACTACGGCCCTGTGAATGGGCCCTTAATGTGGTGAGAAGGGACTTTGCGTTCTCAGGCACAGGCACCCAGTCGCAATTGCGACATTGCAATTACTTAGACCCCTCTAGCTATGCACTGGTGCCATGTATTGGTGACATCCCACCAGCATCCCATTTTTAAAGGGTAGATGGATCCCAGTAAGGAGACATGCACACAAAGGTGCCATGTTTTGCAGTCCGCAAATTAGCAAATCTGCAAAACATGGATTTTACCCGTGTGCGTTCTTCAATTTGCAGAACGGAATGGGCAGCCGATTATAGAAATGCCTATTCTTGTCCACAAAATGGACAGGAATAGGAAATGATCTATAATTTTTGCAGGACCACGGAATGGAGCAACGTATGTGGGCCGCACACAGAGTCTGCATCTCTTGCGCCCCCCCCCCCCCCCCATTGAAGTGAATGGGTCCGCATCCCAGCCGCAAAAAATGCAGCTCGGATGCGGAACCAAACCACTTTCATGTGAATGCGCTCTAACAGAGAGAAGGGGACTTTATGTAACTTTGAAGGTGGTCAATGTGAGACTTAAATGTTAAATCATGAAAAGTGTTACGCAAATTATATTCTATTCCCTTATTTGAATCAAGTGCAGCAATTGTTAATTTAAGATGTCTTATACTGTATATTACTTGATCTTAAAATGTCTTCATCTAAATATAAAGCTAAGGAATTTGCAAAAATGTGAAAGGTGTGAATTTACAAGTCTGTGGCAGCTTACAGCGACTTGTCCTCAAATTCACACATCTACAAAGACACGAGGGAGCAGATCTTTAAATTGAGGTCTGGTTGCTCTAGGACGTGCTCAACGGTTAAGCTGCAGACTGAGCAAAGATGCGTCTAATGCACATCTACATAAAATATGACAACACAGTAAATAGAACAGAACAAGGTGAGAAATTCTTCATTAAAGTTTACAGTGTAAGGGTACGGCAAAACCTGTGGGATTTTTAGGCAGTTTTTTAAGCCAAAATCAGGAGTAAAAGAGAAGCCTTATCTGTCCTTTATAGGGGTGAGGGCCTGCTGCTGTTCTGACTATCTAAAACATTAGGGGCGAGGGCCTGCTGCTGATCTGACCCTCTAAAACATTATGGACGAGGGCCTGCTGGTGACCCTCTAAAACATTATGGGTGAGGGCCTGCTGCTGATCTGACCATCTAAAACATTAGGGGTGAGGGTCTGCTGCTGAGCTGACCCTCTAAAACATTATGGGTGAGGGCCTGCTGCTGATCTGACCATCTAAAACATTAGGACGAGGGCCTGCTGCTGATCTAACCATTTAAAACATTATGGGGGAGGGCCTGCTGGCGACCCTTTAAAACATTAGGGGTGAGGGTCTGCTGCTGACCCTCTAAAACATTAGGGTGTCGAGACACAGAAGTGGGATGGTTACGCTGATAATAGCAGCATTGCTGCTCACCATCTGTGTTGATTCCTCAAAATTGTGTAAAACCTCACAGAGGTCAGACATCCATGCCCACTTGTAGCTTTTGAAGAGCGGAAGCTGACTGGAAAGGTGACGTCCATGTTGCAGCTGGTATTCCACTACTGCCCTCTGCTGCTCACAAAGCCAGGCCAACATGTGGAACATGGAGTCCCAGCACGTGCTCACGTCGCACAACAGTTGGTGAGCTGGCAATTGCAAGTGCTGCTGCAGCATTGCCAGACCAGCAGCAGCTGTAAATGACTTTCGGAAATGGCCACTTTCACCAGTATCTCAGGCAAATTGGGTTAGGTTTTGATAAACCGCTGAACCACTAAGTTGAACACGTTAGTTAGGCATGGTATGTGTGTGAGCTTGCCGAGGTTCAAAGACGCCACCAAGTTACGGCCATTATCAGACACAACAATGCCTGGTTGTAGGTTTAGTGGCGAGAGCCACAGCTCAGTCTGGTTCCTTATACCCTGCCACAGCTCTGCGGCGGTGTGCTGTTTGTCACCTAAGCAAATTAGTTTCAGCACGACCTGTTGCCGCTTCCCCACTGAATTGCTACACTGCTTCCAGCTAATGACTGATGGCTGACTGGTGCTGCAAGATGAGAATTCAGAGGTGGAAGTGGAGAAGGAGGTGGAGAGGGTTGCAGCCACTAATGTAGGTGGTGGCGGAAATCCTGATAAAAGTAGGGCCCGCAATCTTTGGCATCGGTAGCGCCTGCACCATCCCAGGGTACGACTTGCTCCCGGCCCCCACAACGTTCACCCAGTGTGCCGTCAGGGAATGTAGCGTCCCTGTCCAAAAGCGCTTGTCCATGTGTCAGTCGTTAAGAGGACCTTCCCAGTAACTGTGTTGGTCAGGGCATGGGTGATGTTACGGGACACATGCTGGTGTAAGGCGGGGACGGCATACCGGGAAAAATAGTGGCAGCTGGGAACTGAGTAAGAAGGGACGGCGACCGCCATCAGGCTGCGGAAAGCCTCCGTGTCCACAAGCCTAAATGGCAACATTTCCAGGGCTAGTAATTTGGTAAGGTCAGCATTTAGTGCTATGGGTGCATGGCTGGGTATTTGCGCTTTCGTTCAAAGGCCTGGGGTATGGACATCTGTACGCTGCGCTGGGACACAGAAGTGGATGTGCTAGATGATTGTGCTTGCGAAAGTCCAGGTGCAGGGCGGGAGGCATCCGGGCCTGCGTCTTGGACAGGGGATTGTCCAGCATGTAACAAAGGGGAAGAGGAGGCAGTGGTGTGACCCGCAGACACTGATTGTGGACCCAGGCGTTCGGCCCACCTATTAGGGTGCTTTGATGCCATGTGGCAGATCATGCTGGGGGTGGTGAGGTTGCTCATGTTCACGCAATTGCTAACTTTGGTACGGCACAGGTTGCAAATGACAATTCTTTTATCGTCCGCACTTTCTTTAAAAAAGTGCCAGACTGCTCCTTGGCAAGGTAGATTGCCGCAAGGGGGTGCTCCGGGGAACAGTTGTGGGCCTCTTTGGTGTGGCCTGCCTTCTTCCTTTTGCCACCCCACTGCCTCTTCCAGCTTGTTGCGGTGCTGCAGATTCCTCCCCCTCTGTTCTGCTGTCCTCTCTCGGCTTGCCACCTTCCCAGGTTGGGTCAGTGATTTCATCATCCACCACCTCCTCTTTCTCACTCTGGTCATCCTCCTGACTTGTTGAACTAACAAGAACCTCACTTATTGACAACTGTGTCTCATCCTCATCATCCACCGTGAAACACTAATTGCCATTCCCCACCGTCATCTTTTTCTGACTGCGGATGCTCAAGAGTGCACAAGATCTCCTCATGTCCCTCTTCAAGCAGGCTTTGTGAGAGGGCCAAATCAAGGAATGGCGATGAAAAGAGCTCCTCGGAATATCTGAGTGTGGGATCACTTGTTTGCCAAGACTCTCCATGGTGGGAGGAAGGAGGATCAGGGTGGGGATTCTGTTGACCAGACTCTTGGATACTGAGACTGTACTTTGTGGAAGACAGGGTGGTGCTTAACCGACTGGAAGCAGTATCTGCTGCAATCCAAACGACCACCTGGTCGCACTCGTGTGACTTCAAGAGTGGTGTCCTGTGCCGCCCTGCAAACTGGGACATGAAACTCGGTATTGTGGATTAGTGTATTTTTTGTGGTCTGGCAGCAGGCACAATTTCACCGCACCCAAGGCCACGGCCTATTCGTGCACCATCAGCAGCACTGCCACTTCCCCGTCCCTTACTGCTTGCCTTGAGCATATTAAATGGTATATATGCTTGCCATTATGTCACAAGTACAGTAGCGCATGTTTTGTAAGTGTATGCGCAAATAAATTAAACTGAATGTTACTGATATTTAGGATGTGCAAACTTTACACAGGAGATGTAGCGCAGGTAATGTCGCTGTTAGTTCTGGACGTTTTATGTCAAGTGCATAAAAAAATTATAAACATAAAAATTATTTATTTTAAAAGATGTGCTGCTCTGAAGATTACCAAGAAATGCAGCTTCTTCATTCTGGAAGGTGTAGAGTACCAGAGTTTCAGACAGCGCCAATTCCACTAATCTTTTCTCTTTTCATACCGTACATGAGATGCCAGTAAAATGGGTAAAGAGAGTCTGTCATCTGGAAATTCTCTGTTAAACCAGCTGAGAGGACTATGCAGGGACCTGGCCCTGTCAATCAAGAAGGAGAGGGAGTGGCAGGAAGCAGGAGGAGCAAGGGTGTCCATGACTTGGGCCACCCTTGGGGCACTTAAAGGGAACCTGTCATCAACTTTATGCTGCCTATACTAACGGCAGTATAAAGTAGAGACAGGTAAGTTTTTTCAGTGTTCTGTCATTTAAAAGTTAAAAGTAAGTGGTTGCCGAGAACCAACATCACAATCATTGCAGATTGGGCCTTGAAAAGAGTCACGGCCACCTGAGAAGAGTCATGGTTACTCATGACTTCCTGCTATTCCTGCCCACTTGCTGATGATTGACAGTCTTCTACCTAGATTTCTCTCTTTCTATCTAGGAGAGAACTGCCAATCATCAGCAGATGGGCGGGGAGAGCAGGAGATTATGAATAACCATGACTCTTCTCAAGTAGATTTGACTCTTTTCAAGGCCCATGCTGCAATGATTATGATGCTGGTTCTCGGAAGCCACTTACTATTAGCTCATGAGTGACACACCGCTGAAATCAGCATTTCTGTCACTATTTGATGCTGTCCTCAGTGAGGTCAGCATAAAGTTGATAACAGATTCCCTTTAACTGTTCATTTACAAAGTACTTTTTCTCCATAATGAAGCAACAGATTGCCAAGTGAAATATAGCATTACATTCAGCGGAGCTAGCCCTACAATACACGTTCTCTGGGTTAACAGTGAATTTTTCAATCAACAGATTCCCCTTAAAAATAAAATCCCCCTTCAATATATTTAATATATTTTCATATATTTTTTCTCCACTATGTTTTGGGATAACCTCTTGTTCCACGGAATGTTCTCCTAAAACTAGGACAATGCTCAATGAAAAGGCCAACGCCTCAAATGTCAACATAGCAGTTATCATTCTGATTATCAGATTGACTATTTCATGAATATTACAACTCAACTGATATGTTTATTTAAAAGTGGAATTGCTTCCGAGTATGGGAATAGGGTATAAAGGAGACATTATCAGTTAAACATATTCAATGCGTATTATACATTTCCCAGAATTGACAGCAACATCAATCAGTTAGAATCTACATTGGCTAATTTCTTCCAATCTCTTCAATATGACACTTCTATCTTTTAAGACTGAATGATGACTGAAAGATAGTGGGTATTGAATGATGTATATACCATAATTAACTGCAGTAATTGATGCTAAAAACAGCTTGAAAGGTAAGATAACCCCTTTACAGACTGTACTGTTCTCACTCTAGTCTTGAAAAAATTGCCTCATTTCTATCCAATCTCCTTTGCCGAGTTCTATATGGTATAGGTAATTTTATTTAATAAAGGCACATTCTTACATTTCACAGGGCTGCTACCATTCTATTGAAGCCAACACGCATAGAACATTTTTACTCAGGATTCCCAGCTGTGTTGGCTTTTCATTTTGGATGAAATCTACTACAAGGTACCAGGAATCCCACTTTTTCCACGCAATAATAAGGCTCTCTTTCATTCCTGCAGAGTATGCAGAAACCAAGGCAGATAAGAGAACGCTTCCTCAAAGACCCCATCACTCCTGTAAAGCTGGGGTTTTCATCCTTGACAAAAGACAGGGATGAGAAGCAAGTGCTGTGAACTCTCAATAAATTCTAACAAGTTACAATAATGCTTCAAGATGGGGGAAACGTGTATTTTAATGATATTCCTTCAATTAAACAGATTGTGAATGCTCCTGGTGACACTCAAAATGATGTACAATCTCTATTTCCAGTGCGTTCCATTTTTTTTTTCGAAGAATGAGAAATATACAGCACAAGACAAGGAACATGAATATTTTTCCGGTAAGGAGGCTGATTAAATGTGACAAGTATCTTTACCAAAAATGAATGATAATAGCATCACATGGGGGAAGACACAAATAATTTCAACAGCAAGAAAAGGAAATCATTTCTAACGTGATTCAGAGGGAAGCTTCTTTCATTGCTTAGATACAGATTAGCTATTTTATAATGTATTGGTTTGCCCAGTGTATTATTTGAATAATTTACAACATGTATGAACAGTATAGGACTTTTCTAACAGATCTCTTCAGAGTGGATGGATTCTTGGTGGGGTTAATACTTACTAGTCCCTGCTACTGGATTCTGGCTTTATAACTTCACGGCCGCCGGGTCTCTGGGAATCAACATCCTGTTGACGGTCATCAGGTGAACCATGAGTGACAGATCACTACTGTGGTCTCACGGATAGTGTTGCAGAAAGCTGGAACTTATAAATAAACATCTGACTGGCTTGATCCCAAACTAAGGAGCATATGGGTGAGCCCTATAAAACCCCTAGAGCTCTCCCTGACTGCTATGCCCATGCAAAGGTTTTTATGGTAGACAATTGCATGCCCACGTACCTAATACTATGTGACACCTGAAAACACTATAATAGTGAGGGGACACGACCACCGGCTCCCTGCACTTAATACGGACGGAGTCAGGGTCACCTAGAATCAAGCCAGCAAGGAAACACAAATAAAGAAAACAGACTATCTGAGGAATCAGCAGAAGCAGCATCCAGCAGTGAACAACTCATTCAGGAAGACGTATAAACCACAAAGTGAGGCAGTATGGGAGGGAATATAAAGGGAGACAATTAGTGTAAATAGGTGACAGCTGGGAGAAGGAAAGGAGATGATAAAGTGAAACCAAAACAAAGAACGTCATGCAAGAGGTAGAGAAGAATGTCTAACAGACCTTCTCACAGAACTGGCGGTGACATGTGGCCAGTGACTGGCTACAGAGGTCAAGAGACGCTCTTCAACAGGATGTTGATTCCCAGAGACCCAGGACTTGCGGAGGCAGCCATCTAGCGATGCATCTGGAACCCAGCAGTGGGGAGCAGGTAAGTATGAACCCCACCACAGGGACAGACCTCTGTTAAAAAAGTTTAGTCTTGGATAACCCCTTTAACCTTTGTTTTCGAGAAGGAACTATTAATCAATGAAAATGTTTTTGTTGCATTAGTTGTCCAGTTTATGAGCTCTATTATTCAAGAGGTCTTAAAGTGAATGCTACCCCTTGAGCACAATTTTTTTTCCATACCTAGGTTCAAAAGTAACCTACATAGTCATACAGCTAAATGGGTTTTCCCGGTGCTCAGGATAGATCATCAATATCTGATCTTTTGGGGCCCCAACCTCCACCGATTAGCTGTTTCCTTCAGCCTCTAGTGCAGGAACTAGCACTTGAAATGTAGCAGAAAGCACAGCTCTTTCCAGTCTAGCTGTGTTTGTATTTTTTTTATTACTTACACTAAACATCATGACCTGCCTCATTTTTATATAAATGTCAAACCAGTAAAAATGTATTCTCATCTGTAATAATAACCTTGTATCAGTATTTAATGTATTACAATGTTATAGATAAAGGGTTGTGTATTTCACTGTTACCGTACATACTGTCATTTTTCCTGGCTTCAAATGGAAAGCAAATGAGAATGCGTTCTGTACTCTTACCTCAAACCACTGCCCGTGCGACTGCATTTTCAGGATTACACAGGGATCTGGTTTGGAGAGCGCATCTCTGTCCAATATCCCCTTACAAGAAACTCTCAATT